>NC_142141.1:33706786-34018452 GCF_024610735.1 Ursus americanus | reverse complement strand
TCTAGATACGATTTCCTTAGTTATGGACTATGAGGCACAGCCTGACTCCATTCCTGGACCATCTGTATATGATTTTAAACTCACTTTTCTAAAAGTAAGGAGGAGAACATTTATTTCATTTACTTTCACCATCATTTATGCAGTTTCAGGCCATGTTGAAACCTAGCTCAGGGTGGCAGAGCAAGCCTTATAATAAAACAAACTGGCCCCCGTTAATAATTATACACACAGCTTGGCCCTTTCTACCCTAATATCTCTCTTTTTTTTTTAATAATTTTTTTTATTATTATCTATTTATTTGACAGAGAGAGAGACAGCCAGCGAGAGAGGGAACACAAGCAGGGGGAGTGGGAGAGGGAGAAGCAGGCTCCCAGTGGAGGAGCCCAATGTGGGGCTCAATCCCAGGACTCCGGGACCACGCCCTGAACCGAAGGCAGACAATTAACTACTGAGCCACCCAGGCACCCCTCTACCCTAATATCTCTTATGAAAGTGTTCTTTGAAAGTTACAACCTCCTGATTTTTGAGGCAGATCAAAGCCAATTCTTGGCGTGCTCGATGTCTCGAGATGGCTTAACATTTCCAGTAATAATATTTCCCTTATATACAATATTCTTGTTTTCAATGCATTTTGATAACTAGCATCCTCTTTATGCCCACAAAAGTTTACATGATCAGGTGAAGGAATTTAAGATACAAATCAGTTAAAAGTCAGGAGATAAGCTTTAGTAGCTATATGAAAGGCTGTGTTATAATAACTTGCGAACTATGGCATGGTTACCTTTGGAGGAAAGCAAAGCCAAGGATTTGCCTTAGGTGATGATCGGTGTTTTGTAGGACTGGGACCGAAGTCTGATTCCTCGCTCATCAAAACACACTGCCTCTGTCCTTTTCAACTGCATACCTTGCGCGCAGAATTACAACTTCCGTGCTTTGCCAAAGCTCATGGGCTACTTTCTTCTAGTTTGCAAACATTACAAGACAGTTGATTCCACAGCTCTCTTAAGCTGGCTTTGGGCTCAAGCAAGCTGGCCAGGGTTGTGCTGAAAATTTTCTGTTGGGATTTTTTTAAAATTTGTTTTGTGCACAATTATCATTAAGGTTGATGCGTAACTACCTATCCAAGCAAGTCATTTATCTGTGCAGTGGCTTAACAAAAATTAGGCTGTATCGTTCTTTAAATACCTCATTACTCGGTGCTGCTGATGCTCCTTTGTCATTAACCATAAACCACCCGGGATTTTCCAGCTCTGCTGTATATCGCTGGTTGCCTCACAAGGACAGAGGCACATAAGCATAATTAAAGACCTATTTATTAATGTCACGCAGAAGTGTGGAGCGTACACTTTACAGAACATTTTGTCTTAAGAGAAGAAGTCAGTTTTTCCAAAAGCCTAATTCATATGCTTCCATTGCTTCTGAACACTAGCAATCCAGCATGAACACTGAGATACGACAAACGTGATTTCTGAGGGTGCTTTCTCTGTTTTTGCTTATAAACATGAAATTGCTTTTTTTAAAAAAGAATGTAAAAAAGGAAGATTATCAAACATGAAAGATCTACCACCAATCCCAAATCAGAATGGAAGATTTTGTTTCATTAAAAAGGATTTCCACATGATAGTTATTAACATTTTAGCATTCCTCTCCCCCTCACCATTTACCGTTTGTCAACTCCTTCAGAACACCCCTTATTTTCTTATGTTTCTCATTGCCTAGAGAAACAGCAGAATGAACCATTCTCAAGGTTTACTCCTGTAGAACACTGAGGTTCCAAGAGGTGGACGGAGACTCATCTTTTTAAAGATTTATTTATTTGAGAGAGAGGGAGAAAGAGTCCTCAGCAGACTCCACGCTGAGTGTAGAGCCCGACCCCGGGCTCAAGCTCATGACCCTGAGACCACGACCTGAACCTAAATCAAGAGTCAGACGCTTAACCAACTGCACCACTCAGCTGCCCCGAGAGGCATCTTTTTAAATCAAATCTGAGTGGTTTTAAGACTTTCCCGAGGTGGGGCAATTCACAGATTGATTCTTCTCAGTGGAATGTGTTTGCTCCACACATTTTCTTAAAAGTTTGACATAGCTGTAGCTCATCTATGCTAGAATTTGGTAGGAGATGGTATTTATTGCATGAAATGATATTCTCAGTTGTTTTATGCTTAATATGATAATGGTTCATAGTGTTCTACGAAGATGGTTATGACTTTCAGGAGTTCTGTCACATGAGCCAGTTTGGGCTTCTAAATCTTCTTCCTACTTGAATTCCTCCCAGAATCATCTTCCTAAAGCACCTCTGATCTCATTCAACCTTTAATTGGCTTGCTGTTGTTTGTTGCACAAAATCCAAACATCTGAGCAGAGCTCAGGGGTCCTTTCAGCTATACTACAGTGCATTGATCTTACAAAAATGAACTTTCCCTACCTCACACCATAAGGCTTGATGTGTGTGTGTGTGTGTGTGTGTGTGTGTGTGTGTGTGTGTGTTTACATAGAGTCGGATCACACAATACACACTCGGGAGGGGAAGTTTCACTCATAATACAATACCAACCTGGAATCTATATGATTTATTTTTGCAAGGAAGCCATGTTTAATTACATATTATATTCTGAACCAAGAAACTTATACGAAACAAATTACATGACTACAGTAATAAGTGAGAAAATAAAGCTGAAGATATATATCCTAGGACTCCTGGATATAATAAAATTATCCTTTAGGTCAGGGGTGCCTGGGTGGCGCAGTCGTTAAGCGTCTGCCTTCGGCTCAGGGCATGATCCCGGTGCTCTGGGATCGAGCCCCACATTGGGCTCCTCCGCTGGGAGCCTGCTTCTTCCTCCCCACTCACCCTGCTTGTGTTCCCTCTCTCGCTGGCTGTCTCTCTCTGTCAAATAAATAAATAAATAAAATCTTCAAAAAAAATTATCCTTTAGGTCAAATAAGAAATATGATCAAATATTATTAATTGTAGATCACCTAAGGGGCTGATACGTATATAGCACATAGGAGCACTCTATTCCATAATATTTTATCTAAAATTAATATGCAGGAACACCTGCGTGGCTCAGTTGGTTAAGCATGGTCATGATCTCAGGGTCCTGGGACTGAGTCCCGCATTGGGCTCCTTGCTCAGCAGGAAGTCTGCTTCTCCCTTTCCATCTGCTGCTCCCCCTACTTCTGCTCTCTCTCTCTCTCCCTGTCAAATAAATAAATAAAATCTTTTTTAAAAATTAAAAAAAAATGCAGGCTATAACAAACACTAAATTGCTTTGACGTATACATTTACTTATATTTGTTTAATTCATAACAGTAATGTTTATATCTTAAGCATTTAGAAATATTTAGTTGAGTAATCTGAAATGCTCTGGTCTCTCTAAGAAAGGGGTCCAGAGAAAATTAGATGGATGTCTTTCCTTACAGTAAATGTCCTTATTGTGTGGTAGTGTTCAAATTCATTCTAGTTTCTCTGGAAATATTTTCAGACAGATATGTCAGTATGTTTTCATAGATGTTATGTTGTTTCTCCTGCTAAGAAGCACTTGTTTCTTAAAATAAGGACTGTTCCAACATTTCCTCATTTCGCTTTATCCTAGTTTAGTGGGAGCTGGAAGCAAATTGAATAAAGACCATCAAAAATTTTTTAGAAATGGGTTCCATTCAACACTTTTTTGACACTAGTCAGAGAGGGTGAGTCTTCAAAGACTCACATTTTTCAATTTTTCTTTAGTATAGACAGTTTAAAAAATGATTTTAAACCACCTCTTATCTTATAAGGGAACCTCGAAACAATATCATTTAAGCGTTACCTTCAATTGAACAAAAGAGGCACAGGAATTTATGATTTCATTAAATAAGAGTTAAGGAAAGGTCAGACCCTTGAGGAGGAAAGGTACATTCAGCAGGGGTCTGCCTTTTACCACAATTCAGCTTTAATATCAGAGCCATTAGTTCAACTACCTTTTCTGCGTTGCACCCTTGGGAATACCAGTCAAAAGAAGCCAAGGATTAGATAGTAAGTTGGTATGACTTTTGAAAACTGGCAGTATCTAGTAAAGCTGAACTCATACAAATCTTATGACCTAGCAATTCCATTCTTAAGTATACATCCGACTCAAATACATACATCTATTCACCAAAGACATGTCCTCACATGTTCATAGCCAAACTATTCATAGGCCAGAAATACAGAAATACCCAAATTCCATCAACAGTAAAATTAATAAATACTGCATATTTACACATTATTCAGAAATGAGAATGAATTAAGATTAGCACCTATATGTAACACAACGACTCTTATTAACATAATGTTGAATCAAAGAAGTCAGATCCGAAAGAGTACATAGTGAATAACGTCTAATATGACCAAAACATGATCGACAGTATAAAAACAGGCAAAAGTAGTCTATGTTGTTAGAAGTCAACGTCATAGGGGCGACTGTGTGGCCCAGTCTGTTAAGCGTCAGACTCTTGGTTTCGGCTCAAGTCGTGATTTCATGGTCTTGAGATTGAGCCCCAGGTCGGGCTCCATGCTCAGCGTGGAGTCTGCTTGAGATTCTCTCACTCTCCCTCTGCCCCTCCCGCCCGTGCTCTCTCTGTCAGCCTCTCTAAAATAAATAAATCTTTAAAAAAAAAAAGAAGAAGAAGAAGAAGAAGTCAACATCATGATGTGGAGAAGAGCTAGGAACTAGAACAGAGCACAATGGGGCTTATATGGTGCTGACCGTGTTTTGGTTTTTTTATCTAAGTGCTGGTTACACAGTTGTGCTCAGTACCTGAAATTTTAATGATTTTTACACTGATGCTATGTGTACTTTCCTGATGTGTATATATTTTACTTGGATAAAGGTTTTTTAAAGAAACCCAAGAAATCAAAAGTACCTTTCTGCTTCCATAAAGGAAACATGATCCTTTAAAGATTTTAAGGTTTTCTGAGTATCCCAGTAAGTACCAAATGGAAATGTAATTCAAAGGAGGCACAACTCAGCCAAAATTCAATCCAGTTGAGTTGAGGTTTTTTATTTTTGTTCTTTTTTTTTTTAGGTAAAGACCATCAGAAAACTGGAAATGAAAGTAAATTGATATCTTAGTTCACACTCTGCACCAAATAGTTTGAGGATCACCTTCAATACAGTTCCTATGAAGTACTTACAATATACCCGCGCAATTTTTAAAATCAGATCTCATTCCCCTGAAGTAGCAAACTGATGGAGAATTAAACTTCCTGGGGAATCTCAAAAGGTCAAGAAAGTGGCAGCTTGTCTTCCTCTGGAAATTTGCTGTGGCTTCATCACCATGAAAATATGTTTCTCCACCCTCACCATCACTTCCCCAAAACTGTTTTTCTTTAACAAGTCAAATATGCAGAAAAAACATTCTTACCAACTCTTCTGCCATTGTGACATTGCTATAAACTATACTTCTCAAGACCAAGACATGAACATATTGTAATGATAACAGCTGGACATTTGGAAGAAGTTAGCAAGTGACCAGGCTGATACTTTAAATCTGGACTTTCTTTGGATGCCAAATAACATATTTCTGAGATCACATTATCTTCTTCAAGAGTCAAACATACAATCTCTTCACTCAGGAAATTCCACAGGGACAAGATATAGAACAAACCATAAATATTCAAAGAGGATACGTTGATGGGTCTGGTTTCTGCTCACTGAAAAATTAAATACTCAAACACTCAGACCTGGGCAAGAACTCTAGCTTCCTTCTTCATGGGAATAAATGCAAATTATCTCCTCTAATTGGCTCCTCTTCTTTAAATTCTCTTTTTCATTCACTTCTAGAGGATCTAAAGACACAGGACAGAAGGCGGCAACACAGCCCTTTGGAATGTCTTTATTTAACCAAATGATCTCTTTACCACTGAAAACATATGAGCCAAAAATATGAAAGTATGAGTATGAAAATAAATATATGCCTAGAGCATGTCACACTTTTGAGAACATATTCCTCTCAACTTCACAGATGCTGAGAGTGGTAAGATTTGGAAAGAATATTTAGATTATTGAACAACCAAATTAGGAGACTTGGCTAAGGGCATGCAACTCATTAAAGCTTAAGCTAAGACCAGAACTCAGGACTGCTAATTTCTAGTTCAATACTTTTTTGTGCTATCTCCAAATGCCTAGACTCACAAGAAATTATGTGAATGAATGACAATTCGAACAAATGACAATGCGAATGAATGACCATCTAGTTTTGTGGGTTATGCATTGCTACTCAAGCAAAGCCAAGAGCTGTAAGCCACCAAAGGTAAAATAAAACTCTCTCTGAATGGGACATTCTTCAAGAAGGTACATGGTGCGGTGGAAATGCCCAACTCCACCAATTCACACAGCGATTGTATCACATGAACAGCAAGACGGAAATAAAAGGAAAACGGGGCACCTCACTGGTTCATTCAGTGGGGCACGTGACTCTCGATCTCAGGTTTTGAGTCCAGGCTCATGTTGGGCCTACAGCTTACTTTAAAAAAAAAAAAAGAAGAAAAGGAAAACAGAGCACACGTGCATGTGCATACACACACATGCTCTCCCTTACCTTGCTTTATTCTATCCTGACAAGCCATTTGCATTCTAAGAATAAAGTGAATAAAGAGATAAGCAACAGTCTCTCAATTTTACCAGAGAGAAATGGAGGGATCAAGTCCACCAGAGATGGACTTTGTCAAGGGTCTAAAGAATCAGTAAGAAAAGAAAGGAATTCTCATTCATTCTGTCATTCAGTCAGCACACCTATATGCCATGCCTGTCATGTCAAGACACGGTGCTGATCAGTAGACACATAGATGACACATACTGCTCGCTGCCTTCAGGATGTGGCAGTTCACTGGGCATACACCTGTTACCAGCCAGTGTGTTAAGTGCCATCCATGGTAGAATATGGCAGCTGGGACAAAGGGTTTCCAGGGGGTGAAGGCTGGGGAATATAGGGAAGTAGAGGGAAGAAGAGGATAAGAGAGTTAATATTAAGAAGATCTTCCCACGAGTGACTAGTAAAAACAGGAGAAATTGCATCATTTTCTTCTCTGAGGGACTTTCCCACATTCTTACTGCTTCAATGGTTCTCAACGTGTGGTCCTAAGGCTACAAGTATCAACATTACCTGAGGACTTGTTAGAAATACAAATTTGGGGGGCCTACCCTAGAACTGCTGAATCAGAAACCCCCACGTAATTTTGATGTGTGCTAGAGTTTGAGAACTATTGTACTAGGTCCATCAAGGTGAAGTTGAGTGCATGAAATTCCACGTGCTCAAACAGTGAAGAGCGGGTCTGGTCTGGTTAATTTTTTTATGTAAATGTACCACTCTGAAATTCAATCAACTTTTGTCAGACATGCTCTCTTTTTTAAATATTTTATTTACTTATTTATTTGAGAGATAGAGAGAGAAAGAGAGCACATGAGCAGGGACCGAGGTAGAGGGAGAAGTAGACTCCCCTGCCGAGCAGAGAGCCCGACGTGGGGCTCAATCCCAGGACCCTGGCTGGGATCATGACCCGAGCCAAACCAGACGTTTAACCAACTGAGCCACCCAGGTGCCCATGTCAGACATGTTCTCATTTATATTTCAGAAAATACATTTCTCTATTTATGTTTGGAGGCTTATGTTTCTGAAGTAAATGGTTTGCATTTTACCTGGAGTCAGAGGTGTCTTGGATGGGAATCAAAATAGATCAAACTCCAGAAAGCAGAGGAGGGTCTTATGGAACAAACCACAGGATATACTGATGGGACTCACAGGGACTGCATCGTTGAATCGCTCAGGCCACGTGGTCTCTGATGTTCGGCATCCATTTCTTTCATTACATCCCCTCTATAGAAAATGTTTTCTATTTCAGCTTTATTCAGGACATAGTGTTTGCTAACTGTCCACCCTTCTCCCTAACTCTATGTGACCACAGAGCTCCAGGATCTAGTACATCTAGCTACTAGATGTTTCTACTAAGTTTCTCTTGAGTTTCTGGATTTCATACCTTTTTTTTTTTTAACGATTTTATTTATTTATTTGACAGAGATAGAGACAGCCAGCGAGAGAGGGAACACAAGCAGGGGGAGTGGGAGAAGAAGAAGCAGGCTCATAGCAGAGGAGCCTGATGTGGGGCTCGATCCCGTAACGCTGGGATCACGCCCTGAGCCGAAGGCAGACGCTTAACCACTGTGCCACCCAGGCGCCCCTGGATTTCATGCCTCTTGGTACAAATTCTTAAGAAAAAAAAATTGTCCCAGTTTGGCTCAGTAGTTCACCTAGCCACGGCCTTGGGTAGCAATAAGGTAGATGGGGCAGAAGAAAAGGCTAAGTATTGACCTTGGAAGAGGTTATAGCCTTGGCAAGGAGAGTGCTCAGAACATTTAATCCAGTAAAAATAATCCATTCAGGTCCGTGTAACTTCAGGAGTCTCTGAAGCAACAGTGCATGCTTAATTTCTGTGATTCCCCAATCAATGGTAAGAAATCCACAGAAGAATGTAACAGCTTTTGAAAAGATAATTTTATTACCTATCAAAAACCTTAATTAAATATACACCCTTCACCAAAGAAATCTATATTCTAAGTTTTTATCCTAAGGAAAAAATTAGAATGAGCAAACAGGGGGTACCTGGGTGGCTCAGTCCGTTAAGCGTCTGCCTTCAGCTCAGGTCCTAATCCCAGGATCCTGGGATCAAGCCCCACATCAGGCTCCCTGCTCAGCAGGGAATCTGCTTCTCCCTCTTCCTCTGCCACTCCTCCTGCTTGTGTGCGCTCTCTCTCTGTCAAATAAATAAATAAGATCTCTAAAAAAAGAAAAAAAAAGCAAACAAGGATTCTTGTCACGGTATTGTCTTTCAAAGCAAAATGTAAAAAAAGAAACTACCTAAATGTCAAAGAAATAAAGATTTTTATCAATGGAAGTCATGTTCACTATTTTTGTTTCTACCAAAAAAAAAAAAATACACCTAGATCTATTTTGGGTGAACTTTTTCTCCTTCATGAAAAAAATCAGTAAACCCTAACATTGTTTTAATGCTGGCATAAGGAAATTGCAGTCAGGTTGCCTCCCACGTTCTGTTTTTCTTGTCTGGGTTACAGTCGCCACGATGATCCAGCTACAGCTGCTGGATGATCTCCTCCAGCTGCAGATGTCATCTGCTCCTACCAGCCCTTAATTGAATTCAGTTGCTTCCCTTGTCTCCTCCGCTCCAGCAAAGGTCTCCCCATCTTAAAGTAGAAGTCTGCCTCCTTGCCTCTGTCCTCCAGTCCAATAGCAGAAAAGCCTGTGTCTTGGGCTCTAAAGCTCAACTGGAAGACATTTCTGTCATGCTAGCCAATAGTTTAATATCATTTTCATAATATTGGCTAAACAATTCTTACCTTTGAGTTGATATATAGTACTTGAGTTTCCATCCCTCTGATTATCTTAATGGATAAAAGCAATATAAGCCGGATTGCTAGACACCTAGAATGAGATATATCCTTTCTTTAAATATTATGTCCAAAGACTACAGAATTATAGCGTTAAAACATAAACAACTAGAATTAATAGAGTAGGTTCCCCTAACCCAGAATCAAATCTTCTCCTCTCTCTCTCAGAGTGTTTGTTAAGGAGACACGATAATTCTTAGTCTATCGCTAAGAATGTAACTTTGAAATTGTGTGACTGTAAAGTCAGGACTTCAGCTGGACTCATGGACAACAAACCCAAAGGAGTTAACATCAATAAAGGTCAAAACAATGTGCATTGCACTCAATGACTGCAATTTCTTAATAGCCCCAAAGTTACCACATTTGCCATTAGTCAATGCCTATGACATGGTCATCTGAATGCAATATGACTGGCCTGGCTGAGGATCTCAGGAATATGATAAACGTGAAACCCACTCCTGAAAAGAGTATAAGGAGCATAAGGAATGTTATGCAGCTCATTGGTTTGGCAAATGGAAGGATCCTATTTTTTGCACCTTCTTAGCCCACCATTTTTTCACCTCTGGTACTCACTGTCCCTAAGTTTCTTCATCTGTAAAAGGAAGAAAATTCAAAATGGCCAAGAAGTAAAAGTTGGGAGCTGCTCTGGTTGAAGACATCAGGATGGCGCCAGAATTCAATTACTTGATCTCCCCTTTGGTTCTCTCCATTTCTTCCCCATATCCAAAGATGCCAAAGAGGGCTGTAGATAAACTTTGGCAGAACCCAAAGCCTCTATGGAATCCATATTGACAACCAATAGGCTGTGTGGTTTCTAAAGCCACCTCCTACTATAACATTTTTTACTTCTACAATGCCACCCAGTACATTCCTGAAAGACAGGAATAGGGAAGTAGGGACAAGATTGTTTGAACAGCAACTGGCAACTAGTAAGTGCTCCATAAATGACAACTGTAGTTATTATTCTTTTTTTTAATTGATTAAAGTAAGGGACAGATTACATAGCATATTCTAGAAGACTAGAAGGTATGGAGCATATGAGAAAGCTAGAAAATCCATAAAATGATTTTTTTTCAAGTTTTTAAGAATTTATTTTAAAGTAATCTCTACACCCAACATGGGTCAAACTCATAATCCAGAGATCAAGAGTTCCATGTCCTACCAACTGAGCCAGCCAGCAGCCCCCATAAAATGATTAAATAACATACCAGATAATAAATAACAAGAAGAATAATAAATTAAGTAACACATATGAGGCATACTGAATAATTTTAGAACTCTACAAGCTCTCGATAATTAATAACAATCATTGTCACTACATTTCATAATAGATTATCTAAACCTTCCTAAGGCCATGGATGAGATAGTCCCTAAAAAGTTAAAAGGCATAAAGTAAAATAAAAATTATAATTATCTCCTTAACAGAGGAAGAAATATTCCTTGATGCCAGCAATCTGAAGCAATTATTATGAGTTCTCTCTGGAAAGTGATTTACCTAAGAATTGCAGCAGAATTTTCCATCTTTCTAATTTTGGAACCTGATCAGAGGAAAGAAAAGAATATGTTATTGTGGATAGAATGAAAAACAGAAATAGCTTTACCTCAAGTATTGCCAGGCAGTTTATTTTTTAATGTTGACGTAAGAATGGTAAACAAAAGGTACACAAATGGAAATTTGTAAAGTTTCTCTCTTAGCCCAGTCAGTCTGAGGATGACTTTTTAAAATTTTTTCAACAGGCAAAATTACCAGAAAGGAAGAGAGGAAAGTACAGAACACACGAATGTATCATTATGTCATGAGAGATGCTGAAGAACATAGTAATATTGTGTGACATTTCCTCAGACTCCTTCCCTCCTCCCAAGCAGCCTCCCATTACACACATTAAGCCACATTAAGTCCTGAGTCATTTCAAAACTTGAGGGCAGGAGGTAGATATTAATTAAAAATAGAAATACCCAGGATTTCTACATGAATTTTCCTCTAAAGAATACCAAGTAATCTCTATAATTTCACAACACTCCTTAGACGAAGACGCGGATGGGCATCACTGCTCCCATTCTCTGGTTCAAAAAGTTTCACAGGAAAGAGGAGAGAACATATGCACTGTAACCCCTCTTTCTTGTCATCTCTCAGTAAAGGGAAAAGTGGGGGATGATGAGGAAATACCCCTGGTAAAATGTGGATGATTTAAATTGCTTATTGATAGGTTATAAAATGGTTCATGGGTACTCTTTTAACGGCAATAATAAAACGCAGTACATCCCAATTTCAATATTGTAAATGTAATTTATGAATATAGGTCTTTATTATAAAAATAGGTTCACACTCTATATACCGTTTATAGCCTATTCTTTTGGGGGTTACAACCTATTCGTAAATGACCTTCATACGTCTACATCAATATTTGCAACAGCTGCAGTGTATTCCACTTATAAATCTATCTTAACTTACTCACTTTTGGAAATCTTGTCCCCAAAGCCAGTCATGAATATGTTTCATTGAAAAACACAGGAGGGGGGCGCCTGGGTGGCACAGCGGTTAAGCGTCTGCCTTCAGCTCAGGGCATGATCCCAGCGTTCTGGGATCGAGTCCCACATCAGGCTCCTCCGTTATGAGCCTGCTTCTTCCTCTCCCACTCCCCCTGCTTGTGTTCCCTCTCTCGCTGGCTGTCTCTGTCAAATAAATAAATAAAATCTTTAAAAAAAAAAAAAAGAAAAAGAAAAACACAGGAGGGGCGCCTGGGTGGCTCAGTCATTAAGCGTCTGCCTTCAGCTCAGGGCGTGATGCCGGCGTTCCGGGATCCAGCCCCACATCAGGCTCTTCCGCTGGGAGCCTGCTTCTTCCTCTCCCACTCCCCCTGCTTGTGTTCTCTCTCTCACTGGCTGTCTCTCTCTCTGTCAAATAAATAAATAAAATCTTTTTTTAAAAAAAGGGTATATTAAAAAAAACACACAGAAAAAAAATATCATAAAAATAAATATAGATTGGTTCCTTCAACAAATAGTTGCCATTCCAATAGGAATCTCCATGAAAGACAGTATCATCCCACTCAAGTACCAAAAGTCTAGGGAGGGACAGCAAATAAGCTAGCAATGCCATAGTATGTGGTCAGCCACTCCTATAAACTGGGGAAACATTTCTCTAGAGATTAATTTGGTTAAATATATGGAAGTCCTAAAGCTGTAAATACCCTCTCCCCTAACAACCCCCCCCCCAAATGTATCCTCAGACGGTAATGGGATAAGTTACAAAGATGTCTATATGAGGCAGGAGGTTAAACAACAGTGACGAAGAGGGAGTAATCTACATACCCATGAAAAGAGAACAGTATATTTATTTAATTTTTTTTTTTAAAGATTTTATTTATTTATGTGACAGAGAAACAGCCAGCGAGAGAGGGAACACAAGCAGGGGGAGTGGGAGAGGAAGAAGCAGGCTCATAGCGGAGGAGCCTGATGTGGGACTCGATCCCGGTACTCCGGGATCACGCCCTGAGCCGAAGGCAGACGCTTTAAAGACTGCGCTACCCAGGCGCCCCTATTTATTTAATTATTTTAAAATATTTTATTCATTTCTTCACCAGAGAGAGAATGAGAGCGAGAGCGAGAGTGCGCACAAGCGGGGGGAGGGGCAGAGGGAAAAGCAGACTCCCTGCTGGGATCATGACCTGAGCCAAAGGCAGACACTTTACTGACTGAGCCACCCAGGCGTCCTGAAAAGAGGACGGTTTAAATAAATTAGAATATATCCAAAGTGGATACTCTGAAGCCTTAAAAATGATGAGGCAGATTATGGAACAATATTCAAGATATATGATTCTGTTTTTTTTAAAAAAAAAAAGTCAGGCTATGTCATCAGGCTATGTCAACATGTTTGTACATGTGTAGCTTGGAAAGATAAAACCCAAAATCCAAGCAGTGATTCTCTCAGGGTTATGAGGTTACAGGAGACTCCTTCATGTTCACCATGATTTTCTAATTTATATATAATGGACATCGATACTTACTCAAAGTAGAAATTAACATGAACACTTTTAATAGAATGTGGTACATGCTATTGTAAAGATAAATAAAGGGCGCTCCGGGAGCCCCTAATAGTCTGAAACTGGGAGGAAGACTGGGTATGGCCTCCCAGATTAGTGCCACTAACACTAAATCTTCAAGAATTCGTGGCAGTTAGCCACGTTAAAGGAAAGAGAAAGAGCGTGCTGAAATGCAGGAAAGGGGCACCTGGGTGGCTCAGTTAAGTGTCAACTCTCAATCTCAGCGCAGGTGTTGAGCTGTCATGAGTTCAAGCCCTGCATTGGGCTCCACACTGGGCGTGGAGCCTACTTAAAAAGTAAAAGAAATAGAAGAAAGTAAAATAAGATAAAATGCAGGAAAGCCTTGGAGGATGCGATAGCATGAGTTTCTGGGAAAAGATGAAGGCAGAAGCCACATAGATGGTCACAAGCTTAGGAATGAATGGGAGGTAAGCAAGTGTTCATGAAGGGGAACTCAAACTCGACAAGTGTAGGTGTGACAGTGAAAAGAGAGGAGCAATGGGATCTGCTATCGGATTACAGAGAAGGTTTATTTTCTAAGATGAGAGAGCTAAAGGATATTCATAGGAGAAAGAGCCAATATAAGGAGAGGTTGATTTGAAAAGCAAGAGAAAAGGAATGAGAGGATGTGGAGGACAGTTCTCTATCCCTAGCTGGGGAGGCAAAGGGAATCCAGCACAGGAATGGAAGGAGGAGGACTCTACAGTCAGTCCCGGTGACATCACAGGAGATCATCCCAGAGCCTCAAACTACAAAGTCAATCCCTGGAAGGAATCATGACCTCACTTTCTTAGAATACAGGACCGGTGAGCAGCTGCGGCCAGGAGAACCCAGAAGATATTTAGTATAATCAGAAAATGTGGCACAAACCAAACAATAATTATCTCACCTCTGTATGACAAGAAATTTGTGTGAAACTTCTATGACCTCGCCTAAGGAAAGACGTAACAGTATTAGAAAAAGTGCAGAAGACAGAAACCAAAGTGTTAAAGCAGAGGGCAGTAGATTGAAACTTTTCACCAAGAAAAAACAAAGCTCATTAAGGGACATATTTTATGTTAGTGGCTTCTAGTCTTTCTGAGTATGAAACCTTATTTAATTATCAAAATGGTTTGAGAAAACGTGATAGTATTTAAACACTTAATAATTATTGATTGGGAAAATACATTATGATAAAAAGTGTTCATAAATTGAATCATTTTTTAATTAACTTGCACTTTATTCATCTCAGCACTATCTACATATTTTTGGTATGTGTGTATTTATGTGTGACATTATATATTTATCCTAACAGAGACAATGTTTGGGCACATATGAAATTGCAACTCCCTTGTGATAATTCTGAAATAACCAACACCCTGCACGTGCCCAGGATGCTCAGATCATATTGAGAACCATGGTCCTAGTTTATAAAACCCTGAATTGGATGACTGTGCATCTTATCACCTAATATCCAAAAACTAGAATTAAAGTATGAATCTTGAAAGACATATATTAAGAACATAGTGGTCTTTTGGAAGATTTATAAACATTATCTCAAACAATATAAAACGAAATACAGGGACACCTGAGTGGCTCAGTTGGTTAATCGTCCAATTCTTGGTTTTGGCTCCGGTCATGATCTCGGGTCCACGCTCAGTGGGGCATCTGCTTAAGATTCTCTCTCTCTCTCCCTCTGTCTGCCCCTCCCCTCATTCTCTCTCTCTCTCTCTCAAATAAATAAATCTTTAAAAAATATATATATATAAAATGAAAATAGAAATTGTTTCTAAAATGTTTCTATAAGTCACTAGATGATATTTCTGTATTAAGTTTTAACGGAAAGTTGTGTGTTTCAGAGGCTTTTGGAGGACAGCAGAGGGTATAACGATGACAGGGCAACGCCTTGACACTTCTTGGTGCTGCTGAGCCAAGTAAACTCTAAGTCTTGTCAACGTTAATTCTCACATTTGTACTCTAATCAGGCATAATACAGAGGCACACATACACTCAAAATATTCTTGGATAAAGAATGAATGAATCAATTAATGAATCAATGAATTTGGAAAGGATGGAAACCGGAAGAAAAGAAACCCAGTTCTAGGACTCAGTAATTTCACCATTCTACAAATAATTTAAAGTATAGAAATCACTTAATGCAAGGTTCTAAGAATCAATTCCATCTGGATTTCCAGGAAAGATAGAAACTATACAGATTAGAGAAAATGAAATAGAGAATGGTTTAGTTTACCTTTTCCATTGACTAGAATGTATTTTGGAATTTGCATATATACAATGCCACTCAATGTATTTTCTAGGGAAATTCGGTCAGTGGGCTCTTTTGCTGTTCCTTTAAGCAGATCTACACCTGTCTATTAATCTCCCTGTGCAAGCTGCCTTTGAATCCAGCAACCTCCCTATTGACCTCCATAACTTACTCTACAAGCTTCTGGACTAGCCTTTCAAGAAGGAAATCTAGAATGGAAAAGATAATTATAATCTTCATGAATAATCTGCTGTTCTAGCAACATCTGCTTTTGTCATTAAATAAAAATATGGGGCCATTTCAGTCAATCAACAGATAAATAAAATTCTAAAATTTCAGTAAACTGGGATGGGAAAATGAACTCACTCTTCTTTTTTAAAATGAAAAACCAAGCACTACATAGTTTTTTCATTCTGTTTTGTTTTAAAGAGGACAGTGCAGAGCCCGGTTTCCAGCTGTGGCTCTGTTAATGGCTATGTGGCCTTGGTTAACTAGCCCTTCTGGTCCTCAAGTTCCTCTTTTACAATATGTGGAGTTTGGGTCAGGCGATCTTTAATATTTCTATGAGCTCAAAAACTTCAATGACTCTCTGATTATTAAGAAATTTCATCTATCTTCCAGGGGTGCCTGGGTAGCACAGTGGGGTAAGCGTCCAACTCTTGGTTTTGGTTCAGGTCATGATCTCAAGGTTGTGAGGTCGAGCTCCATGTTGGGCTTCAGGCTCAGCATGGAGTCCACTTGAGATCCTCTCTTTCCCTCTGCCCCTCCCACTTGTGTGCTCTCTCTTGCTCGCTCTCTCTCTCTCTCTGAAATAAACAAATAAATCTTTGAAAAAAAAAAAAGGAAATTTCATCTATCTTCCATATTATGTTATGTAAATGGTGAAATTTCTAATTGTGGTTCACCAAAGACATCAGCCAAATCATCTTCTCATTCATTAACTAAGCCTCTAAAATGCTCCTGATTTGCTCCTGAAATTAACAGTATCTTTCCACATTCTGAAATATAGAGGTAAAATTGGAATCACTATAGGCCAGTCATTTCAGATCCATTTTTAGAAAAATGTGAATCCACACATTGATTTAACACACAATTAAGCATTAAGTGGATGTCAGATTTAGCAAACACTGGGAGCAAAGAGAAGAAACCTAGGGCCTTCCCTCAAACCTATTAGAACAGGAACAGGCTGTTAACTCAATGTTCATAACTCACTGTGAAAACTGCTAGGATGGAACAAATTACACAGTAGAGTTATGCATGACATTTTGTTTTCAATTAGCAATAATCGCGCCTCGGATAAACCTCATTGGCTACGATACTGCCACTGCGCAAAGCTTATGCATGACATTTTGATTGTTTGATTATGTCTTTTCTTCCACTGGAGTCTGAGCTGCATGAGGGCAGGAACCAGATTTTTCTGGACACTACCCCCTCCCCCCGCTGGGGCCTGGCATATGACTAGTTCTCAAAAAGTATGTGTTGATTGAACATAAGAATGAATGAAAGGCCAAGTCACAGGGCCATAAACTAAATGAACCTAAGTCTGGTAGAAAACGGATACAGTTAAGGGCAAGGTTAGAGGCTACCTTCTGAAAGCCCACATTTATTCCTCAACAGTTGTTTTTTCATTATATTGGAGACATAAAGAATAAAATTCATATATTTGCATTCCCCTTATTCATTCCAAACACATTTTAAATATCATAGAGCTAGGAAATTTATGAAGGTAGAGAATTTTCTATGTAGAATTCAATGCCTAGAACCTACAAATTTATGTAAATGAAAAATGAACAGTCTAGATGGTAACCACTGCCACTTCTGGTTTGGGTTCATTTATGTGACATCTATTCCACTTCTATCAAACTCCCCACTACCACCACCAAAAACAGACAGCTTCACAATGAAAAACCACTTTAGATTTATTACTATCATTTTTATATTTGCTAGTAGCTAAGGGCATGGAATCTGGAACCAGATCCATTCTCTTCAGATGGACGAGCTCAGCAAATCACTTTACCTCTTTTGCTTTAGTTTCCTGAGAAATAAGGGCAATAATATCACCTCATAAGGTGTTATAAAAATTAAATAAATTAATATATGCAAACCTGTTAGAAGAGTGTCATATGACAAGCTCTAAGCATCTGCTAACTACATGAGATAAACAAAATCAAACTATCATCAGCCCACTCCATTCAGTTAGAGCAGTGAAAGACAATGCATGATGAAGACAATTTTGGGGGGGATTACACTGGTGAATTTTTCAAAGAAGGAAACTGGGGATTCAGTATATCCCAAAATAAAATAAATTGGTTGAACAGAGAACTTGAATGGGGGGGGATGGATTCTAGAACATGCTGGAAATGAACAAGTCACCTAACTCCTACCATTTTATCATGAGAAGTATTTTTCTCACAGGAAAGTGAAGTCTCCAAGTTAGAAAAGATATTAACGGTAAGATTATTTTTGAAGTAGTGCATAAAGGTGATTTTTAAAGGTATTAGGTTTGACAAAACCTAGTGAAAAGGACGAAATGCCCATCCGGTGAGTGCATTCACAACGTCTGAAACTCATACCTAGAGAGCATACGTGAAAGTGGTGCTCCCTAAACCTGACCGTGGATCCCAAGTACCTGGGAAGCTTTGTAAAAATTGATACCCTGAGAAGATACTTCAAGAGGTCTGGGGTAAAGTCTGGTACCTCTATTTTTCAAAAATTCTCCCAGTGATTTCTGGGTACCACCAGTCAGAATGAGTGGACTGAACGCTTGCTACACAGAGGTCTCTAGCGGTGTGTGGCTGGATTATCCCTTTGGCCTTACCTCCTGCAACCTTATTATCCGTAACGATATCAAAAGCCATCAACGACAGATAGGACAAAGTCATGAGACAGGACCACATGCTGCCTGACCAACCCAACCACCCAAAAAGGCAGGAAAAAATAAACTGTAAATCTCATGATAAACGAACCTGCATTCAGGTTCAAAAGTCAAACGCAAAATTGCAAAAAGTAGGCGCAATAAAAATGGTTTCATGGCTCCTCAGTTGAAAATATACTTCCTAGATTTGTTTTACCCCCAGACACACAGCCTACTGGGTAATGCAGACATCTGCAAGCTGACACAGTCCCACTCTCAACCCTGTGCCTCACACCACCTCCACTGCGTCAGGCTCCAAACTGGAGTTATGTTTTAAGAGGGAAGTTGATGAGGCTGATATTCGGCAAGTGTGTACCAGAATGGCCAGACTGACTGCTAAAATACTGAAATGCTTTAGTACCAATTGGTAAATAGCTGCTGCTTAAGCCTCGTGTCATTTCGGCCCTTCTCCCAGGACCCTGACCCTTCCCCAAAGACGTAAGGGTTAATTAATCACAGGCACTCCCAGGGTTTCCACTCTGATCGGTTGCTACCTGTTGCCAGACGCATTGTTAATATTTTCAAAATGGAAATTCCTAGGAAAGCAACTAACCAGAACTGGAATTGCCTGGAAATTATATCAGAGGAAGAACTATTCCAAGTTCAGGCAGCCTTAGCCTTGAAACGAGAAGACAAGATGTGGTAGGGACAGGAGGGACGTGAGTGCTGCCTCATGTGGGAAACATTAGATTTAGTCTATGTAGCTCCAGTGGGAAGAATTACACAGAATGATTGTAAGTAACAATGACAGTGACGTCAATTCCATATAAGGAAGAATGTTCAAATCCCGGTGCCATCCAACAATGGGACCGGCTTTAAGAGAATAGGGAGCTTCCCAGAGCAGCAGGGGAAGGAAGCAGTGGCTCTGAGATGAGCATTACAGCTGCAGGTGCTTCTGCTCTGGATGGGGGACTAGTGAGCTCACTGGTTCCCAAACCTGAATGTTCATCGGAATCCTCAACAGAACTTTTTTTAATAGACTTTATTTACTGCTCACCACAAAACTGAGAAGAAAGTACAGGAAAAAAATCCATATACTCCCTGCCCCTATATACACACAGCCTTACTATCAACAACTTGAAGCACATTGGTACATTTCTTACAATCACTGAACCCACATTAATATATCACTGTCATCACCCTAAGCCCATAGTTTAATACATTGGAGTTTACTCTCGGTATTGTACTTTCTATGGGTTTTGACAAATGTGTAATGACATGTATCCATCATTATCAATGCAACTTTTTAAATGTTAGATCTCCTCCCAATAACCATTATGGATTATAAGGTTGCAGGAGGTAAGGCCAAAGGGATAATCCAGCCACACACTGCTAGAGACCTCTGTGTAGCAAGCGTTCAGTCCACTCATTCTGACTGGTGGTACTCAGAAATCACTGGGAGAATTTTTTAAAAATAGAGGTACCAGACTTTACCCCAGACCTCTTGAAGTATCTTCTCCAGGGTATCAATTTTTACAAAGCTTCCCAGGTAATTGGGATCCATGGTCAAGTTTAGGGAGCACCACTTTCACGTATGCTCACTAGATACACCTCCTCTACCCCAAACTCAGTAAATCAGTATCTTCTGGCATTGGAGTTTGGGAAATTGCATGTTTTAAAGTTCTTCAAGTAATGTTGACACACAGATACTTTCGGAAACCTGCATTTGGTGATCTATAAGATTCTTCCCAACCTTAAGATTCCATAATTCTCTTCTATAAAAATCACAATAACTTTTTTTAAAAGAAGTACTTGATTCTTGAAAACTGACCAGCTTAGAAACAAATCTGTAGAGTATATATATAGAGAGTGTATATATATGTATATATATATAGAGAGAGAGAGAGAGAATATATGGAGAGAGAGAGAATATATATATAGAGAGAGAATATATATGTATATATAGAGAGAAAGAGAGCACTACGCTCGCTAGACACCTTTAATTCTTACAAGAACCCCACAATGTAATTGTTAATATACAGTCCCATTTAATAGGCAATAAAACTGAGGCACAGACAGATTAAGTAAACTGCCTAAGGTCACAGAGCCATAAACCTCAGAGCAGAGATTCAAATAGACAGCTAATGATCCACATTCTTTCCCTTATTCTAACAGACCTCCAACAAATACTCAATTACTTGAAATTAGCATATGAAAACACAGTTTAAAAAAACTAATGATGGAGGTGAATCTTTTGTTTATGTTGGGTTTTTTAAAATAATATATTCAGCACTTAGGAAGGATATCTTGTTATAGGATGACAGAAAACCAGATAATATTCCAGGAACTTGTAAGATTTTTATGCACTACTCAAAGTTTTTTTTTATATCAAGCCAGGAACTAACATAACCAAAACATTTGCTCCATGAATATGAAATGTTGGATTAAGGATTCTCCGACACCCAAGAAAAACCTGTGATGAGTCATCCAAAATGAGAAAAGGACTCAGCCACATCCTTACTCTTCATAATGGACTCCAAACAAGAGAGGTGGCCAATACCACATTTTCACAGTGGAACCCTGATCCCTTCCCCAAGCCACAGAAAAGAACAGTTTCCTAGAGCTGTCCTTTGACCAGTTTGATGGGATGTAGAAACAGTGTGTAACGGTTATTATAAACACACCCTTTTGAGTCAAATCTGGATTCAAATCTGGATCTGCTAACTTGGAGAAGTTACCTAACTTATCTAGGTTAGTTTCCTATCTGTGAAATGGAGCTGATGGTAATTCCATATCTGCTTCCCAGGGTTACCATGAGGATTGGATGAGATGCTGTATGTGAAGTACTTAACATTCATCTGATACTTCGTAAGTACTCAATAAGGGTTCATATTATTACTTATTAATAGGAAGGTCAATTCTCACATCATCTCTGTATCCTCTATTGTCTAGCTAGGGTAGATGCCAGTTATTGGTGCATCTACAGTCCCAACTAAGGGGAAAGGGGTATGTGGGGAGGTAGGAGTGGGGGGGGCTGCTAACCTATCTCCATGTCTGTGAGCATTTGTTCTCCACCATCAGTTGTAAGAATCTTAAAACGCCTCCAGGTACTGGAACATAAGGGTCATTGGGAGGAATGGATACAAGGTTAAGTACTGGAAATGAGAAGTTAAAAACTGAGACAGAAGTGGGCCTATGTTAAAACTCAGAGGGGAAGGGGGTGGGGGAATGCGATAGGCCGGTGATGGGTATTAAGGAGGGCACGTATTACATGGTGCACTGGGTGTTATACGCAAGTAATGAATCATGGAACTTTACATCAAAAACTAGGGATGTACTGTATGGTAACTAACATAATATAATAAAAAAAATTATTATTAAAAAAATAAAATAAAACAAAACAAAAGGAAAAAAAAACACAGATAATCCCTTTACCCACTGCTAATGGATTAGAACAGGCTAGATGGAGCTGATCAAAAAATATATTCCATACAGAGGACAAACATCAGCACACATATTTGATGGGCTGTGATGCTATAAGCCCCAGAGGCCCTCATTGAGGACTACTGCTCCTTTCTCACCTAAAAAACTATTACCTCTTTTCTATCAAAAATCACCTTCTACAAACTAAATAACCATCAATATCCATTAAGAAAATAGCACAATAAGAGGACTCAGGTTTAGAAAGAAACATAACAGTGGCTAAAGAACCACTATAATTGCCAAAGACTGAAGAACTTGCCAGGTAGATAAGCAAACACATTCTGAGAAAGCCTATGTATTGGAAGTAGGGATGTTCCATATAAAAGCACTGATTAATGGCCATCAAATACGAGCCCCTCCTTTGGAATTATATGGTATCAATGGGCGATCTGCTAACTCAACACAGAAGGGGTCTATTTCTGATTTATGGGGCCATACACAGCATAAGCTGCTTTGTGGGGTTAGTTTGATGGGGTAGAAAAGAAGAGCTCATTTAAACTCCTCTCACAGATCACTTTTTTAACCTCTCTTCTTTAGACCATTAAAATTTAAGGCAAACTAAAACTATATTGTATACGGACTCATAATTAGGTAGCAACACTTCAGTAAAAAGCAAGAAGGCATGAACTCCTTGCTATTCTTGGATAGGATACTTAGCTGTGGGAGAAAGATGAGGGTTAGATTAGATGAAACCATCGAGGAAGGTTCCAGCAATGTTTGTTGGCTTTCATGATGATTTATCCTGGTGTTTGTTTTTTTACACACTGGCATTTGTTCTCTACACAGGTGTTTATTTTATAATTCAGTAAACTAAATTAGTTTTATGCAGAAATATTGAAACATTTATCAAAGAAGCATATATCTAACAGTAGTTATTTCTGAGGGATGACAGTCTATATACTAACTGTTAATTTCCTTAAAATACTTCAGGATCATTATTGGGATACAAGTGCTGATTAGCTCAAACTTTAATTCTCAGGATATTCAGCAACATTCTTTCAAGAGTACATAGTCCAGAGATGTTAGCTAGCATTTATCAGAAAGGGCCACTCTCCAGATGTGGTTACTCTTTTTTTTGTTGTTAATTTACCATTTTTAAAATTTAAATTCAATTAGCTAACGTATAGTACATCATTAGTTTCAGATGTAGAGTTCATTAATTCATCAGTTGCATATAACACCCAGTGCTCATCACATCATGTGCCCTCCTTAATGCCCATCATCCAATTACCCCATACCACCACCAACCTCCCCTGTAGCAACCCTCAGTTTGTTTCCTAGACTTAAGAGTCTTTTGTGGTTTGTTTCCCTCTCTGATTTCTTTGCATTCAGTTTTTCCTTCCTTCCCTTATGAGCCTCTGCCCTGTTTCTTATATTCCACATGAGTGAAACCATATAATTGTCCTTCTCTGCTGGACTTATTTCGCTCAGCATAATCCCCTCCAGTTCCATCCATGTTGATGTAAATGGTAAGCACTCATCCTTTCTGATGACTGAGTAAGTTTCTTTTGTATATATATATATATACCAGATCTTCTTTATCCATTCATCTGTCGATGGACATCTCAGCTCTTTCCATAGTTTGGCTATTGTGGACATTGCTGTTATAAACATTGGGGTGCAAATGAGAGTTTGTACTCTTTGCTGATTTGAATGTGTTTTATTTCTTTTTGTTAGTCTGACTGCTGAGGCTAGGACTTCTAGTACTATGTTGAACAACAGTGGTGAGAGTGGGAAACCCTGCCGTGTTCCTGACCTCAGAGGAAAAGCTCTCAGTTTTCCCCCACTGAGAATATTCACTGCGGGCTTTTCGTATATGGCTTTTATGATATTGAGGTATATTCCATCTATCTCTACACTGTGGAGAGTTTTAAGTGAGAAAGGACGCTGTACTTTGTCAAATTATTTTTCTGCATCTGTTGAAAGGATCATATGGTTCTTGTCCTTTCTTATATTAATGTAGTTATATCACTTTAATTGATTAGTGGATGTTGAACCACCTTTGCAGCCCAGAAATAAATCCCATTTGGTCGTAGTGAATAATCCTTTTAATGTACAGTTAGATCCTATTGGCTAGTATCTTGGTGAGAATTTTTGCATCCATGTTCATCATGGGATATTGGTATATAATTCTCCTTTTTGGTGGGGTCTTTGTCTGCTTTTGGGATCAAGGTAATGCTGGCCTTGTAGAAAGAGTTTGGAAGTTTTCCTTCCATTTCTATTTTTTGAAATGGCTTCAAAAGAATAGGTATTAATTATTCTTTAAATGTTTGTTTGAATTACCCTGGGAAGCCATCTGACCCTGGACAGTTTGTTGGGAAATTTTTGATGACTGCTTCAATTTCCTTGCTGGTTAGGGTCTGTTCAGATTTTCTATTCTTCCTGTTTCAGTTTTGGTAGTTTATGTATTTATAGGAATGTATCCATTTCTTCTAGATTGCCTAATTTGTTGGCATACAGTTGCTCATAATATGCTCTTATAATTGTTTGTACTTCTTCGGTGTTGGTTGTGATCTCTCCTCTTTCATTCATGATTTTATTTATTTGGGTCCTTTCTCTTTTCTTTTTGGTAAGTCTGGTCAGGGGTTAATAATCTTATTAATTCTGGGGTTAATAATCTTATTAATTCTGGGGCGCCTGGGTGGCACAGCAGTTAAGCGTCTGCCTTCGGCTCAGGGCGTGATCCCGGTGTTCTGGGATCGAGCCCCACATCAGGCTCCTCCACTGTGAGCCTGCTTCTTCCTCTCCCACTCCCCCTGCTTGTGTTCCCTCTCTCACTGGCTGTCTCTATCCTGTCGAATAAATAAATAAAATCTTTAAAAATAATAATAATAATCTTATTAATTCTTTCAAAGAACCCACTCCTACTTTTGTTGATCTGTTCCACCATTCTTTTGGTTTCTATTTCAGTGATTTCTACTCCAATCTTTATTATTTCTCTTCTCCTGCTGCGTTTAGGCCTTATATGCTGTTCTTTCTCCAGTTCCTTCAGGTGTAAAGTTAAGTTATGTATTTGAGACCTTTCTTGTTTCTTGAGAAAGGCTTGTATTGCTATATACTTCCCTCTTAAGACTGCTTTTGCTGCATCCCAAAGGTTTGGAACAGTTGTGTTTTCATTTTCATTTGTTTCCCTGAACTTTTAAATTCTTTTTTAATTTTCTGGTTGACCCATTCATTCTTTAGTAGGATGCTCTTTAAACTCCATGTATTTGAGTTCTTTCCAAATTTCCTCTTGTGATTGAGTTCAAATTTCAAAGCATTGTGGTCTGGAAATATGCAGGGAATGATCCTCATCTTTTGGTACCAGTTGAGACTTGATTTGTGACCCCACATGTGATCTATTATGGAGAATTATCCTTGTGCAGTCAAGAAAAATGTGTATTCTGTTGCTTTAGGATGGAATGCTCTGAATATATCTGTGAAGTCCATCTGGTCCAGTGTGTCATCCAAAGCCCTGGTTTCCTTGTTGATCTGCTTAGATGATCTGTCTATTGCAGTGAGCGGACTGTTAAAAGTCCCCTATGATTATTGTATATTATCAATGTGTTTCTTTAATTTTATGATTAATTGGTTTATATAATTGGCTGCTCCCATGTTAGGGGTGTAAATATTTACAATTGTTAGATCTTCTTGTTGGATAGACCCTTCAATTATGATATAGTCTCCTTCCTCATCTCTTATTACAGTCTTTGGTTTAAAATCTAATTCATCTGACATAAGGATTGCTACCCCAGCTTTCTTTTGAGGTCCATTAGCATGATAAATAGTTCTCCAACCCCTTGCTTTCAGTCTGGAGGTGTCTTTGGGTCTAAAATGTGTCTCTTGTAGACAGCATATCGATAGGTCTGCTTTTTTTTTTAATCTAATCTGATACCCTGTGTCTTTTGATTGGAGCATTTAGCCCATTCAGATCAGAGTAACTACTCAAAGATATGAATTTAGTGCCATTGTATTACCTGTAAAATCACTGTTTCTGTGTATTGTCTCTGTTCCTTTCTGATCTATGTTACTTTTGGGCTTTCTCTTAGCTTACAGGATCCCCTTTAATACTTCTTGCAGGGCTGGTTTAGTGATCACAAACTCTTTTAGTTTCTGTCTGTCCTGGAAGCTCTTTATCTCTCCTTCCATTCTGAATGACAGCCTTACTGGATAAGGTATTCTTGTCTGCATATTTTTCTCATTTAGTACCATGAATATATCATGTCAGCCCTTTCTGGCCTGCCAGGTCTCTGTGGATAGGTCTGCTGCCAGTCTAATGTTCCTACCCTTGTAGATTAAAGACATCTTGTCTCGAGCTGCTTTCAGGATTTTTTTCATTTCTAAGATTTACAAGCTTCACTATTATATGTCGTGGTGTTGATCTATTTTTATTGATTGGGGGGGGGGGTTCTCCATGCCTCCTGGACTTGAATGCCTATTTCCTTCCCCAGATTAGGGAAGTTCTCAGCTATAATTTGCTCAAATATACCTTCTGCTCCTCTTTCTCTCTCCTCCTCCCCTGGAACCCCAATAATTCTAATACTGTTTCACTTTATGGTATCTCTGATCTCGAATCCTCTCCTCATGGTCCCATAATTGTTTATCTCTCTTTTGCTCAGTTTCTTTATTCTCCATAATTTTATCTTCTAATCACATATTCTCTCTTCTGCCTCACTTATCCTAGCAGTAAGAGACTCTACTGTTGATTACATCTCAACAATACTCTTTTATTTCAACCTGATTAGATCTTAGCTCTTTTATTTCTCCAGAAAGGGATTCTCTAGTGTCTTCTATGCTTTTTTTCAAGCCTAGCTAGTATCTTTACAATCATTGTTCTGAATTCTAGTTCTGATTTTTTACGAATATCCATATTTATTAAGTCTCTGGCTTAATAAATTGTTCTTTTTTCTGGGAGTTTTTCCTTCTGGCCATTTTGTCCAGAGAAGAATAGATACACGAGAGAACAAAAAAAATAAAAAAATCAACCATGCCCCCAGTGAAATATACACTAGGCAAATCAGAAGAGATCAGAAACCAAATAAAAAAGGAAAAAAAGAGAGAATATTATCAAATAGGTAGGACAGGGTGATACCTTGGCCCTGGGTATATTTTGGTCTGTTTGTTAGAAGACACTTGATCCCAAAATTGTAAGGAAAGAAAATTTATATATATACAAAAATAAATTTGAATACAGTGAAAGGAAGCCAAAAATGAAGAATATATCTACAAAATATAAATGTAAAAATGAAAATTTTAAAAAGACTTAAAAAAAGAGTTGATAAAATAAAAAGCTAATTGAAAAGGGAAAAAAGAAAAAAATTTTAAACTGAAAGACTAAAGAATCATTAGAGAAAACTTTGAATTCTATATACTATTTTCCCCTAGTGCAAGAGTTTTTTAGTTCTGTGTCATCCGTAAACTTGGTATTAGCCTGATATTCCTGCTGGTCTTCTGAGGGAGGGGCCTGTTGCACTGTTTCTCAGGTGTCTTTGCCTGGACACAGTTGCACTGCCCCATTCCAGGGGCCAGGCTCGGTGTAAGCTGTTTCCAGTTTTCGTGGTTTTTTGTTCCCTGAAGGCTTTTTGCACCACTTGCAACAAGTCATCAATTTTCTATTTGTAGAATTGCAGCAATTATTTTCTTAGATCTCAAGCTGAACTCACAGGTGTTCAGAATGATTAGATAGATATCTGGCGGAATTCAAGGGACCAGATGAAACAAGGGTCCCCTACTCTTCCTCCACCTTCCCTCTCTCTTCTAGGGGTGTTTACTCTGAGTCTTTCTACTACCCATATCTTGATTGACAACTGATTCTTTGCTAATTAGCATATTATGTCAAGATGGATGGAATTGGTGAAACTAATGACTATTTATTTGCACGATGCAGGCTAGAAATGTTCTCCCACTGGTGCAATTAAAGATATTCAAAGAATGTGGATTGTCTAGTATTGTTAAAAATCTGTCCACACTCTCATGCACAAGGAACATGAACATCTTGTCCCCTTCAGGGATGGAACCTAATTCCTAATACAGCCTATATCCAGCCATTGATTTGACTGACTAGAAGACATTGAAGCATGACAACATGTACTGTGATGCCTGAAAGAACAGATTACGGGGACTTCAAGGAGCCTAGAGATTAAGCTTGTGAATGGTTCTGTGCCTGCTTGTTAATGAATACTTGTTGAATACATATTTGAATATATATCAGAACTTAGTCTGAGATATGCAGCAAGGTTATGGGAAAGAAGCTAACCATCACCACTTCAAATACCTTTGCAGCTATTGTAATGTACCAGAAAGAAAGAACCTAAATGTTTTGCATGACTAATATAACTTAGGTTAGTGCATAACAAAGGCTTTTGGTTTTTACTCACCTTTTTCTGAAGTTATTGACATTTTGTAAATTGAATATTATTTTACAAACAGAAAAGGAATAAAAATTCTTAGTAGAAAAATAAGCAAACATAAGCAAGTATTTCACTGAATATATCAAATATAGTCAATTAACACTATATGGAATTGTTCAACATCATTAGTAATCAGGAAATGACCACATGAGATACCATCTTAAACCCACTGAATTGCGGGGGAAAAAAAAAGTCTGACTAAGCCAAGTGTTGGAGAGGATGCGGACCACCAAATCTTTTATGCATTGAGGGAGAAAGTGTAAATTGGGTCAGTTACCTTGGAAAATAATCTGGCATTATCTCATGAAGTTGAACATTCACATACTCTTTTTCCCTCCTAGGTATAGACTCAAGAGAAATCCGTGTGCCAGTACTCTAAAAGACACACTCAAGAATGTGTATAGCAGCACAAAAGCCAAAACCAAGGAATAACTCAAAAGCCCATCAACACTTGAACGGATGAAAAAAAAAAACTCTGGTATATCCATATAATAAAATACTATCCTGAAGTCAACATAAAATAACCACAGCAATACACAATGATATGGATAAATCTTAGCAATCTGGTATTGGGCTACATACAAGTCCCAGAAGATCACATATACAGCATGGCACCTTATTTAGGAATAGATATAATGCAATAAAGCTATATTAAAAGAAAAGAGAGAGAAAACAAGTAAAAGAAAACCATGGGGTTAAGGGTGATGCTTCCTCAGGAACAGAATGGAAAGGGGTGGCATTGGAGAGGGGAACCATATCATTTGATATAAAATTATTATCAAGAATTCAGCTCTTATCTTTAGTGATGGGTTCATGAATGATTACATTATTAATGACAGATAGATAGATGGACAGACAGATAGATACATAGAAAGATAGACAGACAGATGGATGCAGACCACACATAGACCAGTGATGAGACTGTATCGTGAGACATGCACTGAGGTTCTTCTGATTCTGTGCCCTTGAAGGCAAAACCAAGACAAAACAAGAAAAAGTTAAAAAAGTAAACCTAAATTTGAAATGCCTACACATAGTGTGCAACACTACTGTGTTGAAGTCTAGATGAAAACTAATGCTTTATCATACTTCTTACATCAAAAACACTTGGTCAATATTGAGCTGAACTGAATTGTTTTTCAATTCCTGCCTGACTTTTGGGGATTCTTATGGGTTTCCTTTTTTGCATTTTGCTGCTGCAGCTATCATATGCCAAGTAGAAGTCTAATAGTTCTCTGCCTTTCTGCAGTTTTTTAAGTGAAAACAATATCAAGAAAATTAGAAGACAAGCCAGAGACTGGGGAAAAAAAATTTGCAAAAGACATATCTGCTAAAGGACTAGTATCCAAAATACACAAAGAATCCATAAAACTCGACAATGAGAAAACAAACAACACAATTAAAAAATGGACCAAAGACCTTAACAGACACCTTACCGAAGAAGATATGCAGATAGAAAATAAGCATATAAAAAATTCTCCATATCACATATCATCAGTGAAATGCAAATTAAAACAACGAGATACCACTACACACCTATTGGAATGGCCACTATCTGGAACACTGACAAAGACACAACCAAATGCTGACAAGGATGTGGAGCAACAAGGACTTTGATACATTGCTGGTGGGGTAGCAAAATGTTACAGTGACTTTGATGGTTTCTTATAAAACTAAACATACTCTTACTGTGCAATCCAGCAAATGTGTTCCTTGTATTTAGGCAAAGGAGTTGAAAACTTATGTCCATACAAAAACCCACACACAGATGTTCATAGCAGCTTTATTCCTAATTATCAGAACTTGGAAATAACCAAGATGTCCTTTAGTAGGTAAAGGGATAGATAAAATGATACATTCAGACAATGGAATATTATTTAGCTCTAAAAAGAACTAAACTCTCAAGCCATGAAAAAACATGTAGGAACCTTAAATGCATATTACTAAATAAAAGAAATCAATGTGAAAAGACTACATATCATATGATCCCTACTATATGACATTCTATAAAAAGCAAAATTACAGAGTTGATAAAAGGATCAGTGGTTGCCAGGGAATGGAGATGAATAGACAGCACACTGCTCTAGAAAGTGAAAATTAGAGCAGTGAAAATATTCTAGATGATATTATAATGATGGATATATGTCATTATACTTCTATGCAAACTCACAGGTTGTGTATCACACCAAGAGTGAACCCTAAGGTGAACTTTGGACTTTGTGTTATTACCATGTGTCGGTGCAGGCTGATCAGTTGTAACAAATGTACCACTCCGGGGAGCATGTGGATAATGGAGGAGGCTGTGCATGTGTGGGAGCAGCAGGTGTATGGAAAAATATCTGTGCCTTCCTCTGAATTTTGTTATAAATCTAAAAGTACTCTAAAAAAATTAACTCTTTAAATATATATCTATATAAAATCTTGAAGGTAACATTGATGTGTTGTTGTCATCAATACGCTTAGTTCTAACAATATCAATGTTAGATAATGCTTTCTATAAGTTTGCAATCTACCAGAAATACAAAACAACATATTTAATTCAAATTAAGTAGGACTAGTCAAAATCCACACATTGAGTAAATAACAAACATGAATCTACTGACACATCCATCATCCTGAGAGCTATGTGAATGCTATGTGAATGCTGTACGGTAAGGGAGCTGGTTGATCCAGGTTTGTCATCCATGAATCAGCATCAACTATGCACCAGGCTCTATTCTAGATAAAGCAGTAAATGGCAGGGTACCTGCCTTTGTGAAGCTTAAATTCTAGTATTGTATATACTGTCCTGTCATGAGCAATGATATGAAGAATGCAAGACATGAAAACAGTGAAAAGACACAGTAATCTTGGAAGACTCTCTGAGAAACAGAATGAAATACGAAACTGAGTCATAGCTGGGGTAGGAGGATTCCAAAGAAAAGAGAAAGTACGAAGGCCTGGGGTGGAAGATACCTTGAGGTATTGGAGAAACAGTAAGGCCAAGAGAGGGTAGAGGGGAGCCTGGTAGATATTTGGAGCACCCTGGAGACCCTGATAGGAGCTCCACCTGCATGGAAAGGAAGGGAGTGTAACTGGAGTGGGTTCAAAAGAGGCTAGGCAATGAGGAGTTGATGTGGCAATACAGCGACTCTTCTGAGCAGTTTACTCAAAAATAAATAAATAAATGTCAGAGAAAAAGAAAATATGCTGCATGCCAGAAACCTAGATGTGTGTCTCATGACTTTGAAAGAAGGTAAGATTGTTCTACAGATTGTCCTATGCAGATAACACCTTACTAGGGAAGGTGGATTGACAGAGATGCCATCAGGAGCAGGAGTCCCTCAAGGATCTGTCTTTGGCCTCGCAATACTTTCTTGTACTTCTATTCCCTTGGAAAACCTCCTAATCCAAATCTTTCTCCTTCCTCCTCTCCTCTGCTTTCCTTCTCTCCTGTCTCTCTCTTCAGCTAGGCCCTCTGATTCACAATTGATTATAGATCTCCTCACCACCCACCCCTTCACTGCACACCACCACCCAGAAGCTGACAAGCTATTCCAGGTTAGGAGCTGCTTGTCTCTCGGACCTCCTCAGCCTATAATCAGTACCAGAAATGCCTTCAGGCAAAACTGTTCTTTTTCTCTCAGACAGCTAAACTAGCCTGAGTTTGCGCAAAATTGGTTGACGACTTGTTCTCTTCTTGTTCTAGCCTGCTTCGAGAGTCTCCACAGCCATGTTAAGATGGCTGCTGTCTGAAATCTTACTTCTGATAACAATGGGCAGGAACTCTGGGTCTGGAGGCCAAGCCAGGGGGTACCTCTTCTCTCAGTTGCCCCCAATGGAAAGCGTGGGAGGTACTGGTCATTTTATGAAAGCCACACCCAGCTCCCTTCCAAGCCCTACATGGGTCCATGCACGTGAAGCAACAACAGAAAACACTCATGGCAGACCCATGCCAGCACAGATTCCCAAGAAACCAGAAAGGCAGACCTTTAGATGTGTTCCACCCCTTTCCTAAAATGTTTTAAACTCACTGACATCTCTCTCAGCCTCAGAAACCTAAGACACTCCTCTTTATGATGACCACCTAGATATTCTGGTATTGACCAGCTTTGAAGGTCTCTGAGAAAACCTGTCCTTCAGAAATCACACAGGAAAAGGGGCTTGGGAGGATGAGTGAAGACAAAAAGGCAAATGTGTAGGCACTGCAAACAACCAGGGACCTTCCTAGCCAGAGGTGTCCTTTCTAATAGGGGGAAATGAGTCAAAGAGCCATTGCATCAGATCAGTAGAACAAATGAGAAATCCAAATTATGAGTCAAGAGGCATTGGTTTACCACTGTTATACTTTAATGAAATTTCAAAAGAAAAATTACACCCCAGCAAAGGGACATATCAACAGTGGCCAGCTTTCCTGGTCAATCAAAAGTCCCATAAATTCACTGCATAGAATTAATTGCATAGAATCTCTGTTTAAGCTTAACTGTAATAGAAATCTAAAGTTTTGCAAATATCACACATGGGATATTTCCTGGACCAGGAAATGTGTCTTTTCAACTCATTAAATGTGTTCAACTCATTAAATGTGTCTTTTCAACTCATTAAATGGTTACCATACCTAATTCAATCATAAGGGCACCAAGTGAAGCATAACCTAGAGTTGTGAATTAGTTCCAAGCTCCATAAATCTTTTATATTGAGAAACAGGCGAGGACCTGAGTATTTTTTCTTCGAAATAATAAGACATTTTAAATACTTCAGAATCTTTTGAAATTATTCTGTGTCTAAGAAAAAAAATATTTAATTTAATCGGGCTTTTTTAATACACCCATTATATGCACAAATTCTCTCTAAATAAGTTCAAGGATCGCAGTACTCGTATAATGATAAGAAAAAAAAATTACTCAGGCCCAAAAAGAACCTACAAATGTTACAAAAAGGAGCTCTATCCCTTTCAGAAAGTGCACACGGGAACAGCTCCTGTTGTGGATGCTGGGCTGGTCAACAAAAAAACAGAAGCCAGAAACTGGGAAGAGGAAATAACAATGGGACCAGCCAGTTCAGGAGCAGGAGGAGGGGATGGAGGGAATCCCTGACTTACCATTTTCAGGGGAAAGTCCCTTACCTGTTATTTCCTCTTTTACAGAATTATCCTTTTCCAGCTAAAATGTATTGGCTTCACTGTGAAGCTCCTCTTGAAGCTTCCTTGAGAACATGCTGAGGCGTGTTGACACCTCAAAGCATACCCATAATTTTCAGAAAATGAGAAGACCAAAGCTGCTAACCCCAGCTAACAAGAACAACTACAAAATGAAATAGGACATGTGTTTCAACAAGCTCAGGGGCAAAGGCCAGTAGGCCAGGCTTGGCTGGGCTCTATTAGGATAAACACACACTCTAGAATACTAACCCACACCAGAAACATACATTCTGAAAATATCAGAGGCCAGCAATCAACACAATCTCAGATTAGTCGATTAACACCCTCCTCCTCTAGGAAGGCAAGGAAGAAGTATTATAGAAAGACAAAGAGTCAGCCAAGATTTATCTTCCAGTAAACCTCAGGCTTATATAAGGATATGAAAAAAGACAATCTCTGAAAGGAAAATTAAGTATTTCTCTATATTAACTAAGCAGTTCATGAGAAAGCTGCTTCTCATTTCCAATGATGTTGAAACACTTCTTCCAAGAAGTCTTCTTTCTGACTAATGCGAAGAGAGTTGTAGCAAATCACTTTTAAGTTCCTCCCTGGAGCAAAATTGTAAGCTTGGTAAAATACATCTTACAGATTCTCTGATCTCTGCTCTGTTCTAAGCACTTTGTGGTACATAGGACTGTCATGCACATCTCCATTCCTAGGGCCTTGCTAGGTTAAGAACACATCCCATATTCTGAATATTTTCCTACATTTTCCCTTCCACGTAAGTGTATTTGTCCTATGACCCTGTCCTCAATCAAAGTCATAGTGAATTAGTTTCATAAACAAATTAGCTAGCCCATATGCTATACTGATGTGTTACAGATTAATGTCTGTAATCTTGTTTTTGTCAAAAGACATTCAGTTGGGCTAGGTGACCTTCAAATTCTCTCCCAACTCTAATACTGTAAAATTGTATGAGTAATTCCAATCAAAAAAATCTTAAACCTTGGGCCACACTAGTTGGCAAGTTGACCTTTTGGGGCCCTTGAAATTAGACCATTTGTGTTGGTGTAAAACACATCACATCTGATAGTTGCCCTTCGATCAAAAAGTTTAATGACAATTTTTAGAGGTTATTATTGCATGTCTTGTATATTGGTGAACTGAAGATGACCCGTATTCTTGGCTGTTCTTCTCATTAAGAAATTAGTCTCCTTTCCCTCCGACATGAAATCCAGGTTGGCCTTGTGACTCTCTTTAATCAAGAGAATGTGTGGAAAGTGACACTTAGCCAGTCCTGGCCTAGGCCATAAGAGATATGGAAGCTTCTTCTGCTTTCACCCTCTTTGGGGCCCTAAACCACCATAAAGAGATCCAGCTACTTTGCTGCAGACACTGTGTGGAGAGAGAGAAAGAAAGAGGGAGGGAGGGAAAAAAGGAGGGAAGGAACGAGGGAGGGAGAGAAAGAAATGGATTCCCAGCCAGCCCCCGTCTGGTCCAGACATCTCAGCTGAGGTGCCAGACATATGAGTAAAGCAATTTTGAGCTTCCAGCCCTAGATAACCTCCAGATAACAGAAGCTGCATAACCCCAGACAAGACCAGCAGAAGAACCACCCACTTGAGTTCAGTCCATAGATGGGTGCTATTATTTTAAGCCATTAAGTTTCAGAGTGATTTGTTAAACTACAGTAGAGTAACTGAAACACGTCCCTAAAAGCTGGCCTAATCCTTTCTTTGAACAAAGAAGAAATGGATAACAAAGAAAAGAATTTTTTAAATTAAGTTCCTAAATTATTATCATAGTTATTCCACCATCCAGCATACACTTATTCCCTCCTGTATACAATGGCACATCCATAAATTCATTCAACACTTTCTCAACTGTATACAGGTCCTCAATATCTGTTGCCATGGGTGTGGAGAGAAATTGTAAGCTCCTCCTGGCCAGAAACCAAGAACTCCAATAGGTCTTTTATAAAGACTTTTTAGCAATAATAATTTCAGCAGAGATCTTCGGCAATGATCAACACTACTTCCCGTAACTCTTGCTACTTTTCCACACTGATGAGTCTAGAAATGGAACCTCAGACAGAAACTCCACTTTGGAAGCCTAATATCATCCTTTCCACTTTAAAGGGCACTGAAGCTATAAGCCCCTCTCTCTGAACTCCCAACAACAAAATACATTACACTGTGACCACAGGCTTCTTCTATAGGAGTATTTTTTGTATTGGTTGGTTATGATGTTGGTTATTCCTACAGGGAAACTTTAAGTTCCTCTGTCTTGCATTCATGTGTGACAAATCCCTGACACCTGTACTGAAGCTCCCAGGCCAGGCCAGAAGCTTGGGTTCTTGTCCTGCCACTATGCCTAGGAGTCATCCTGAAAGATCCTGTGGATAAAAGAGACTACAGTGTGCTCACTTCAAATGCTTAGTTTGCACACCTTCACCAGAATGCCACTAGGCCCCTCATCATCTTTCAGATGGCAATGAAAACTGAAATGTTGATAAAATATTTTTTCAAAAAATTTTCAAAGTTAAAATTTCTTTAAGGTAAAGTATATTCAATTTTTATTCTATATATTTCTGAATTGTTAGGTTTTTTTTTAGAATAAATATGCATTATTTCAGTAATTTAAAAAAATAAGTAGATCAACGGGGAAATTAAATTGTGTCTAAAATACTCATAAATATTTTTTTTTGCATTCTTTCCGGAATAGTCACTGTCTAAGTCTGGAAACCATAAGGTGCTGTAATGGAGGTAGAAAAGCCCATTTTATATGTCAACAAAGGACTAATATAGTTATGCTTTATCTTAATGTAGCAACAATTGACTTATAATGCACTATGCCCTTTCCTGTCCACTGTATTAATGCCCACATCAAACACCAAACTCTTAGACGCTGAATGTAAAATGCCCCTGCTGTTTGTTGTGTAAACTGTCCTCCATATAAAAGTCCAGAGTACGTCATACTCCCTAAATCTTTCCCCACCAGTCTGACTCTGCTTGAAATTCCCACTAAAGCCTTTGGGTTAAAATGTTGTAATGCCCATAGGATATCTCTTGAAATACAAATTGCGGTTTTCTTAAAGGAGTAACCAATTAACCTGTTAGAACCAAGAGTTTCAGCTGATGAAACCGTAGTTACAATGCAAGGCCCAACTCAAAAAAAAAAAAAAAAGTCACTGTCGATTAGGCTGAACTTTCTCGTCTTTTTCTCATGTTATATGAGTAAAAATGATCATAATTATCAGTACAATTTATTGAGTACCCATAATGAATTGGGCCCAGTAGTTAGTACTTTCCACACATTATGTATTACTTTTCCCATTTCATGGCTTATAAAGCTGAGATTAAAGAAGTTAGGTGATTAGTCAGGATCAAAACAGCTCCTAAGAAACAAAGTCAAAGTCGACAAGATGGTGGAGTAGGAGGACCCTAGGCATCTCATCCCACAAACACAACTAGATAACTATCGAATCTTCCTAAACACCCCAGAGAGAGAGGGAGAGAGGAACACACAGGGGAATACACAAGAACACTTCCCCAAAGCCCTGGGCTCAGAAAATAGGAGAGGCTGAATTTCGAAAGTCTTGCAACCACTGAAGTTTAAAGCCTGGGGTTTTAAAGGTCAGCAGGTTTGGCTGGGATAGAGCCTGGTGAACACTGCCCCGCTCCTGGAGAGAAGGCAGGCAAACAACTGGGGAGCACACAGTGTGGAAATGGCACCTGAAGAATGCCTGGGGCACACAGTGGGACAATGTGTGTCTGGGAGGCAGCATTCCCAGAGAGGCCTCTCTGGGAACAGGGGAGCTGGCCAACACCATTTCCCACCCCTGCCCCAGCATCAACACAGAGCCACAGGGGAGGCAGTGCAGCGCTGACACTCGCTGCCCCACTTGTCTACACCAAGTCCTACCCCACTATGCTCTGGCGGGGCTGCCCATCTCCATCAAGGTTGCCTCAGTCCCAGAGAGGCAGGATCTTACCCCAGAAGACCAGTGCACACCCCCACCCCCACCACATCTCTAAAGCCTGGAGTTTTAAAGGTTAGCAGCAGGGATAGAGCCAGGAGGGCACTGCACTGCTCCTGGAGAGAGGGCAGGCAAACATCCCCTGGCAGACACCATAGAAATAGCAATCCGAGAATGCCTGGGGCATGCAAGGAGGACATCATTCACTCTTTTCCGAGAGCCTCCCTGAGAAGTAGTGTTCATGGAGACCCCTCTCCAGGAACAAAGGAGCTGACTGGTGCCATTTTCCTCCCCACCCCTCGCCATAAACACAGCGCCACCTGTGGGAAGCAGGACAGCACCGACACTGGCTGTCTAACTCCCACAGCACGTCTCCCGACCAGAGAGTTCTATGTGACCTCAGTACTGATGGAGTTGGTGTCAGGTCTCATTTCACAAGCAGACTAGAGCACACCTACTTAAAACTCCCTACATTCAGGCCATGAACCAAACTGTCCACAGCAGGCAAGGAGAGCCTCCACAGATGACTGGCCTGAAGGACAGAGCAGCCAAAACACAACAGCAATGTGCACACAGCACACACTAGACTCAATCTCTGAAGCGCCATGCCCTGGGCACTACATGACCTCCTCTTCATAAGGCCATTCCTTTCAGGAGCAGGAGACAAAACTGGCATTTCTAACACAGAGAAGAAGGCAGAGACTTAGACAAAAAACCAAGATGGAGGAATTTATCCTAAATGAAAGAACAAGATAAGGCCACCACCAGAGATCTAAGCAAAACAGACATAAGTAACATGCCTGATGAAGAATTTAAAGCAACAATCATAAGGATACTCACTGGGCTTGAGAAAAGAATAGAAGACATCAGTGAGACCCTTACCACAGAAAGAAGAGTTAAAAAAGAATCAATCAGAGATGAAGAGTACAACAAACAAGACTGGAAACAGGGTTAATGCAATGAATAATGGGCTGGAAGGAGAAAAGGAATGAATTAGTGACCTAGAAAATAAAATAATGGAAAATAATGAAGATGAACAAAGGAGAGAAAGAAAAATTATCCAACACGAAAAAAGACACAGGGAACTCAGTGACTCTATCAAATGTAATAACATTGATATTATAGCAGTCCCAGAATAAGAAGAAAGAAAAAAGAGGGCAGAAAATTTATTTTAAGAAATAATAGCAAAAAACTTCCCTAATCTGAGAAAGGAAACAGACATCCAGATCCAGGAGGCACAGAGCACTCCCACCAAAACCAACAAAAGCAAGCCAAACACCAAGACATATTGTGATTAAATTTGCAAAATATAGTGATAAAGGAAAAATCTTAAAAGCAGCAAGACAAAAGAAGTCCTTAACTTACAAGGGAAAACCCATAAGGCTAGCTGGAGATTTCTCAACAGAAATTTGGCAAGCCGGACGGGAGTGAGATGATATATTCAAAGTGCTGAATGGGAAAAATATGCAGCCAAAGATACTCTATCCAGCAGGGCTATCACTCAGAATAGAAAGAGTGATAAAGAGTTTCCCAGACAACCAATAAAAGGAGTTTGTGACCACTAAACCAGCCCTGCAAGAAATATTAAAGGGGACTCTTCCAGTGCAAAGGAGAGACCAAAAGTGACCAAGACAAGAAAGGAACAGAGAAAATCTCCAGAAATGACAAAACAGGTAATAAAATGGCAATAAATACATACCTATAATTCCTTTGACTGTAAATGAACTAAACACTCCAATGAAAAGACACATGGTGTCAGAATGAATAAAAAGCAAGACCCATCTATATGCTGCCTACAGAAGACTAATTTTAGACCTGAAGACACCTGCAGATTGAAAGTGAAGGGGTGGAGAAACATTTATCATGCAAATGGACGTCAAAAGAAAGTCATAGTTGCAACACTTTCATCAGACAAACTAGACTGTTTTGTTTTTGCATTGTTTTTACTCTGCTTTGATATCAGGGTAGTACTGGCCTTGTGGAATGATTCTGAATGCGTTCCCTCTATTCCATTATTTGTGAGATTTTTATAAAGACTGTCATTAATTTCTTTTTTAAATATTTGGTAAAATTCACCAATGAAACCATGTGGTCTTGGGCTTTTCTATGCTAGGAGATTTTTGATTCCTAATTCAACTTTCATTCTTGTTATTGGTCTAAGAAGATTTCATATTTCTTGGATTCAAGATTCATGATTCCATTTTGGTAACTTGCATGTTTTTAAGAATTACCTGTTGTTGTTTTTTTCTAAGTTATCTGATTTGGAGTATATAATTGTTCATAGTAATTTGTTATCACACTATGTATTTCTGTGGTTATCTGTTGTATTTTTCTCTTCCATTTCTCATTTTAGTTTCTTTCTCTTTCTCCTTAGTTAATATAGCGTAAAGCATTGGCAATTTTATTTTTTGGGAAAACTGGTCATTACTTTCAATGTTATGTTATTGTTTATTCTGGTCTCTATTTTATTTGTTTCTTTTTTTTTTTTTTTAAGATTTTATTTATTTATTCGACAGAGATAGAGACAGCCAGTGAGAGAGGGAACACAAGCAGGGGGAGTGGGAGAGGAAGAAGCAGGCTCATAGCGTAGGAGCCTGATGTGGGGCTCGATCCCATAACGCCAGGATCACGCCCTGAGCCGAAGGCAGACGCTTAACCACTGTGCCACCCAGGCGCCCCTATTTTATTTGTTTCTGATTTCCTTCCTCTACTAAATTTCAGCCAAGTTTCTTCTTTTTCTAGTTCCTTGTGGTACACTGTTGTTTATTTGAAATTTTTTTTCTTAATACAAGCATTGATAGCATAAATTTCACTCTAGCATCTGTTTTTGCTGTATCCCATAGGTTTTAAAACATTGTGTTTTCTTTTTCCTCTGTTTTGAGACATATTTTGATTCGCCATTTGATTTATTTGGTCCATTGCTTGTGCAGTAGTGTGTTGTTTAATTTTTACATATTAAATATTTAATATTAAAAAAAAGAAACAAAGTCAAGATTCCAACCAGAACTGACTGATGTCAAAGCCCATGTTTCTTCTATACTGTGCTTATAATACTTGAGGCCAAGAGAATGCTATACCTATGACAAATTTATACAGTTAGCTATTTGTGCGGAAAATTTCCTTTTCTCTGCCATATTCTTGCCATGCAGAGCCAGTGGCAGAGAGAAGGCCATTGCAATCACTCGAGATCCAGTCTTCTACATGCGCCTCTTCTCAGGTCCTAGTCCTTAGCCAAGCTTCCAATCTACCACATCCCCCTTTGGTTTCTCTAGTCTAATTATAGCTCTTAGAACACTTGCTAATTCAGACAATAATCACAACATCCTGTTGCGTTGAAGCAAAACGTTTTTTTAAAAACAAAGATAATTACACTTCAAGGTGTTTTATAAATAATGAAAAGATAATATCTCCTTAAATTCATACAATGGGTGTTCTTCCTTCTCAAAGAACTTTACAACTATTAACTAATTGGTGCTTTAATATAATACTAAATGCCTTTTAACCCTTGGAAGCAAAAGTGTCTGAGGGTAAAGCCATTCTCACTCTTGCCAGACAGCACAGGGGATTCTGACTCTCATTTTGGGGACTGCAGGCTCCTGAACATGATGAGGATAGAGCAGAAAGTACAGTGAGAACAAAGGCTGGAAATTAATGGAAATCTTCCCATCTATTAGCCATGCAGCTCACAAGGCACTTGTTTTGATAAGATGTTCCTTCAGCCATATAATTTGGTATTTTAAAAGGTGGCTTCTATCAATTAGACAATCTGGTATATGATGTAAGGGAAAGCTGAAATCCAGTGAACTATATTATACAATAGCTGACCTCACACTGAATGGAAGACTAAGCTAAGAGTAAACACACATGAGGTTGCTGCCAACCAGTCCTCTGCAACCTAAGGAAATGGTTCAGATGATCAAATAATACTTCCCTGGTTCTGTGCTGGCTTTTTAAAATATTACTATACAGTTATTTATTGTTATTCTTTTTAAAAATTTATTTATAATATTTTTATTCAAATATAATTAACATACAGTGTCATATTAATTTCGTGTCCAATATGATTCAATACTTCCATACATTACTCAGTGCTCTTAATTCCCTTCATTTATTTCACCCATCCTTCCACCCACATTTCCTCTGGCACCCACCACTTCTCTGTATTTAAGAGTCTAGGGTTTTTTATATATCTCTTTTTTTTCTTAGTTTGTTTTGTTTCTTAAATTCCGCATATGACTGAAATCATATGGTATTTGTCTCTCTCTGACTTATTTCACTTATGATTATACCCTCTAGATCCATCCATGTTGCTGCAAATGGCAAGATTTCATTCCTCTTTATGGTTGAGTACTATTCCAGTGTGTATTTGTGTGTGTGTGTGTGTGTGTGTGTGTGTGTACCACATCTTTATCATTTATGGATGGACACAGGTTGTTATATGGAACTGCAGCCAATTTCATCTGCTGTTTTATTGTAACTTGTTATAATAGTTAAATAACATAATACTTCTCTATTAATTTCTCATATTATTTGAAGACTTTCTTTAAGGATTTCCAAATGACAATTATTTACCTGAAAACATGGTCTCTCAGGAGCACAACTTTGAAACTAAATCTAGAGAAACACACGATACCCTTCTTGGGTTCCTACAGCTGAAAGATACACAATTGTAATTCAAAATATTCTGTAAGAAATGTGACCACATGCATCATTTAAGAAACCAGCTCTTAGGGGCGCCTGGGTGGCACAGCGGTTAAGTGTCTGCCTTCAGCTCAGGGCGTGATCCCGGCGTTATGGGATCGAGCCCCACATCAGGCTCTTCCGCTATGAGCCTGCTTCTTCCTCTCCCACTCCCCCTGCTTGTGTTCCCTCTCTCGCTGGCTGTCTCTATCTCTGTCGAATAAATAAATAAAATCTTTAAAAAAAAAAAAGAAAAAAGAAACCAGCTCTTAGAGTCAGTAAGAAAAAAAGAGGCAAAATTCTTGACAGATGGGCTTTAAAAAAATTGCAACAACTTAAACCAGCCTCCTTAAGGATTATTTCAATGTCCTGAACAACAAAAGAATCCAGATTGACCTTTAGTATGAAACTTTGGTTCTCTTTTGGTTTAAGGAAGATGCTTGATGTTTTGGTAACTTTTCCTGTGTTCTAATTGTTTCCTTAGGCAAGAGGAACTCATCTCTTATAAGAAAGCCTTATTACAGACTGAATGTTTATGTCCCCCCCAAACGCATATGCTGAATGCTTAACCCTCAACGTGACTGTATTTGGAGAAGGGGCTTTTATGGAAGTAATTAAGATTAAATGAGATCATAAATGTAGGGCCTTGATCTAACAGCAATTGAGTCCTTACAAGCAGAAACCCTAGAGTTCAGCTCATTCTCTCTGCCATATGTGGTCAGAGTCAGAAGGTGGCTTTCTGCTTTCACAGGAACCAAACTGGCCAGCACCTCAATTTTGAACTTCCCAGCCCCCAAAACTGAGAAAATCAATTTCTGTTATTTAAGCCCCCAGTCTACAGTATTTTGTTCTGACAACCCTAGCAGACTAACACAGATACCAAATTAAAAAAGAAAATATTCTACAGGTTGGATTAGAACCATAGAACAGAAGAATATTTGCAACTTAAAACCTACAATGGAACTTGCTTGTATAATTTTTTCCATTGGACTCCATGGAAGATTCCAGTTAAAGATCCTGCGCATCCATGACATGGCAAAAGGATGACCTGACTTTTTTTGTCTTGCATGTTTAACTTATTTTAATAAGTTTTCCTGCAACAACATGAATAAAAGAGTTAGGAATAAGCTTAACCAAAGAGGGAAAAGACCTCAATAGCAAAAACAAACAAACAAAAAATTCCAGTTAAAAAACGAAGACATACAGATGGCCAACGGGTACATGAAAAGATGCTCAACCTCACTCATCATCAGGAAAATGCAAATCACAACCACAATGAGATATCAGCTCACACCAGTCAGAATGGCTATTTATCAAAAAGGTAAGAAATAACAAGTGTTATCAAGGACCTGGAGAGAACCCTTGTGCACTGCTGGTGGGAATGTGAATTGGTGCAGCCTATGTGAAAAACAGTATGGAGGTTCCTCAAAAAATTAAAAACAGAACTACCATATGATCTAGCAATTCCACTTCTGGGTATTTCCTCAAAGAAAATGAAAACAATAACTCAAAAGGATAGATGCCTCTTCATATTCACTGTAGCATTCTTTACAATAGCCAAGATATGGAAGCAACCTAAGTGTCTATTGATGCGTGAATGGATGAAGAAAATGGCATATATATGTGTGTGTATATATACACACACATACATTCTATTCAGCCATTAAAAGAATGAAATCTTGCCATTTAGAACAAGGATGGACCCTGAGGACATTATGCTAGTGGAATAAATCAAACAGAGAAAGACAAATACTAGTTGATTACACTTATACATGGAATTAAAAAAAAAAAAAAATGAACTCATAGATCCAGAGAACAAATTGGTGGTTGTCAGAGGCAGGGTTGTGGGTAGGCAAAATGAGTGAAGGACATCAAAAGGTACAAACCTCTAGTTATAAAATAAGGAAGTCATAGGGCTATAATGTACAACATGGTGACTACAGTTAATAATACTGTATTGTATATTTGAAAGTTGCTAAAAGGGCAATCTTTAAAGTTCTCATCATAAAAAAATTATAACTATTTATGGTGACAGATATTAATTAGACTAACTGTGATCATTTCACAATATATACATGAATCAAATCGTGTACATCTGAAATTAAAATAATGTTATATGTCAATTCTACTTTGCTAAAAAATAAATTAATTTTTAAGTTTAAAAAAAAAGAATTTCCCACAGAACTAAAAGTCTCACTCATCTATATGTTTATATTATTTGGCATTCATAGGTCAGTACCTAAAGCTACAGTGGAATCCTCAGGCCTCCACAGAAATCCGAATGTGTCAAAGACAGTGAGAGCTCATCGAATATTGCATGAACTCCCCTATATTTCACAGTACATCTGGGGTCATAAAACTAATTCTAGCCCAAGGACTCTCAGTGGAAATGCATGTCATTTCCAGGACAAGGGGGTTGAGAGCCAATGCACCTCTACCATCTCCGTTCTCCCAACCACGACCACCACAGAAACCACATGTTCCAAATTCTATAGTGGCAAAATGGAATAGGTAATAAGTAAGAAATAAGCATTTATTTGGTAAGCCCCTGAAATTTCAAGGTTTTATTTCTTGTGGCAGCTAAGACTAATTACCCTAATAGATTCTGGAACTCTGATTCTGCAGATCTTGTGACTTCAATGTTATTTGAAACTTGAACTATTGCCATTTACAATGATGGACCCTGAGGACATTATGTTAGTGGAATGTAGACGCAAACCTACCTGTCAAGTTGCGACAGACCATCAGTAACTGAACACAGAGGTAACTGGGTAGATCAAGCATCAGTGTCTCCATAGGAACCACGTATTAAACTTCTTTTCTGTTCCTTGGTCTGAGCTACATGATGTGGAGAGACAACAAGGGAAAAGGCACAGTTTAGGCTCTCACAATGCTTCCAGTATTGTTACTAGCAAGGTTTTAAGACTCCTGCCTCTCCTAACCAAGGTACTAGAGCTCCTTTGTTTAAGGAATTACATAATTATGCCACACTGAGATTTTATACATACCTAGAATGATGATCACATGAACCAAGGAAATAAGAAATGAGGATTTAATTGATGTCATGGGTTTCAACTGCAATTATAGCAATAAAATTCATAATTTGGTTTATAGTAACTTTCTCTACCACATCCCTGCCAAAGTGCTTACAGCTTATAAGGGTAATTAAATATAATCAAAGAAAATAATGCTAATTAAAACCATAAGCTAGAACTATGGTGATGATTAGATAAATGGACATCTTAGCTAATGGCATATTCCCTTATCTTACTCCAAAAGACCAAGCAAGGAACCTTCTTTTGTCATTCATCTTCTTTTTACTAAAGGAGAAACTGAAGGACATGGACGGTGTCTAGATGGAAAACATGGAAGACAGGCCAGACAGAAACCCATGTGGAACACGGAGTTTATTTATGGGTCTGTGCTCCCTCACACCCTCATGCTCTTTGCCTTCGCCCCTCTCCACTGTCATTCTCAGATGTCACTTTCCAGTTTGAAGACAAAAAGTTTTTTTGTTCCTTTGGTTTTCCCTCTTTTGTGTCTGTGGTGTCTACCTGATGCCTTTGAGCACCTAGAAAACCAGGAGCACTGCCTGGTTCTCTTGTGCCCCTCCTCCACTGGTTTCTTCCAGCATCTACTTTTGAAAGGAAAAGAGAGAGAGAAAGAAAGAGAATGATTTACTTAATGGATCATCCCCCTTTAAGGCCCAATAGAATCCTAATCATCAAAGCCTGATACAGCAACCCGTCAAGAGTATGAACTGACTGACTTATATTAGGTCAACTTTCTCTACTGGAACCTCCCTTTGCTGAAAATAACTTCTTTTATATTGCTAATTGCTCATTCTAGCTACTATAAAAAAGCATTACAGTTGCTTCCTCTGAATGTCTCAGGACAGAAAAAAAAATCTGGTTAGAGAATGTTGTATTAAGAAAAAGAAGAAAAACAAGAATATTGAAGCACTTGCTGAACTATGGGTCAGACACTTTGTTATTATATGAGTTTACTCAACTAATTAACTCACAAAAAATTATGAAGTATAAATATAGGTGTGACATTTGTTCAAACATAGCACTCAGTAAAAGTCATCAACATGTGACATTAACATTAAAACATTACAATTTTTACGAAGTCTTCCACTGAGAAGATTCAGTTCTTCAATCTTCTTTATGAAGAAGTCCCAAAATACCGTGAATCTTACACTAGGGTGTTTCTCCATTTGCATTATTCCAAAATATGCCAGAAGGAATCAACATGCCCCATAACATGAAGGAAGCTTATTTTGCAGGGTGTTTTCCCCACATAATAGAAAACAACTTATATTCATCCATTGTTCTAAAATGAATTACATTGAGATAGACCGACAAGAACATGGAACTGAGAAGTGGAACATCTGCACGCTAAACCTGGCTTCGTGCCTGAGTCAGCTGTGACACTTGAGGAAGTCCCTTTACCTCTGCTCTGACCCACTTCCTCATCTATCAAATGAGAAGCACATTTCCATATTGTCTGTTTTGACTAAAAAAGCTAATTTAAGATACATGCTATTTAGGATACATCCATTTAAGATTATTTTCCATTTCTTCCTACATCTCCTTGTTTCCATCATTCACTAATCAATGATCAGTCACCTACTGAATGTCAGACCCTGCGAGGTATCACATGGATCTATAATGTTTTGGGGATACAATATATAAAACAGTGTCTACAAGACCATAATTGAGTAGGGGGAAGCAGTCATGTAAACAAGTAACTCTAATGCAGTGTGAATGCTACCAGAGCAGGACAGGCCAACTGCTATCAGAGAACAAACAGGAGTTCGAGTGGCCAAATAAGACTTTGGAGAAGACGTGACATTTGATTAGTGCCTTGAAAAATGAGTATCTCATATTTTTCTATAAAATCTCTCTCTCCATGTAGCACTACTTTAATGGATATGTAGTCTACTTTCATGATACATTAAAAAACAGGGCTTCAGCCAACTTGACCATGGCCCTAAATAAAATTTCTTCTGACTGTATAGCAGCAAGCCCATTGTCAAAGCAAAAACCACATTTCATCTTTTTGGTGTGACAATGGATCCAACCATTACAATGGAATATGGAAGTGGCTTGAAGATATAAACAGAGTCAACTGAAGTCATCCAAAGCCCACATTGACTTTTGTCATAAAAAACCTTTAACTCCATTTTTAGAAGTCTGTAGATGCCTTGTGACTTCACAGCTTTCTTTAACTTAGATACCCAAACTCCTGTATGAAGAATTCCAGCCAAAGAATTAAGTTTCAGTTTTTCTTTGGGGATATCCTCTAACTCCACAAGGACATATACTAACACATTCATGACATGGTGGTTCGAGCATCTCTATTAGGACATCCACGGCTGCAAACACCAACCAGCCTCTATCATACACTCATAGCAACACACTCAAACCAAGCCAAGTAACCCGTTTCTTCCTATCAACTGCATCCGGGTAGTATCGGTGTGGAAAGATTCACACGTAGCTGCAGCAATATGCCAAAGTGAATGGAGTAAAATCATAAAGATATGTGCACTGTGGGACTGTGTAGGGGGAATCTTAAATGGAATAAAAATTATCCTTTTGGTATTAAAAATAAGTCCTCAGGGGCACCCGGGTGGCTCAGTTGGTTAAGTGTATGACTCTTGGCTTCGGCTCAGGTCATGATCTTGGGGTGGTGAGATCGAGCCCCATGTCAGGCTCCATGCCGAATGTGGAGCCTGCTTGGGACCCCCCCAAAATAAATAAATAAGTAAGTCCTCAAATCTGACAAGAGTTCATTAAAAGGGGAAATACTGATGCACTATTGTTGGGGATATGGAAGATTACAATCGTCTGGGAAGCAATTTATTCACATGTATCAAAAACTTGAAAATATTCATACTCCTGTCCACAGCTTCTAGAACATAATGCTACTTATAGAAAATTCTTTATGCATGAAGATGATCATCAAAGGATTATTTACAGTAATAAAAAAACACAGTACAATCCAAAAGTTCAACAAGACAATGATTTATTTAAATTATTGTACACCTATATATTAGTATACAATAGATTCACTAAAAAGAAGTCAACGAAAGGTTTATAAACCCTTGAAAAATACTTCAATTAAATGTTAAGAAATAAACCGAATTATAAAATTGAGTGAACAGTTGAATTTTAGATCACAACTCTGCTTTAAAAATGCACAGATACAAGAAATTCACCAAAAAATTCCCAGTGATAGCCTTTGAGTGAATAATTGACTGACATTTTACTTTTTCATATTTTCTATGTTTTCTTTAACAAGCTTCAGGAAATAAATTAAGTGCATTAAATGCAGCATGTCGGAATGACCCTGTTTAGGTATGGTGTTAGATACTCATAGATCCACAGCCAGCCAGATCAATGATCAACATGAGCCACCACAAGATTCAAAAGAATGTCAGTGAACTGAGAAGCTAAGGGAGGCACAGTAATATAAAACAGGAAAGTCAGATTCCCAGAACTTATGAGTAATAAGAAGATAAATGCAGAGAAAATTTGCTATTAGAAATGCATCCGATTTTCCAAATAATCTGCAAGACAGATGAATTCAGAATGCCTCTGTTAATGAAGTTTAGTTTGACCAAAGGACTAAAGCAATTGATTCAACAAATCTTGACAGAGAACCTGTTGTATGCCAGGTACTTGTCCATGTGTCTAGGACACGATGAGAAATATGACATGGTCCCTGCCTTCAAGACGCTTAGAAGAGTATGTATGGTTCAATGCTATAAGTTTTTATTATATTTGGATTTAATTAATGCAGGTACCGTCCCCAAAACTGCCTAAAGATAAGAAATTTTTACATATTTCATTTGGACTAGTGGGAAGGAAGGAAGATTAAATTCCAAAGGACTGACTGATAAAAGAGATTAAAAATTGGAGTTGGAAAATCAAGTTAAGAGTTCAATAATTCATGTTGAGAGTCCACAGCTGCTAACACCAGAGGAGGCTGGAGGAAGAAGTCAGCTTACAAGAAGTGAGTCAGTTAGCCGAGACCATTTGTGGAGTACCCACAGCAGCCTCAAGCAGCGTAAAAATACTGTGAAATGGTGCCCCCAAAAACAGACCATTTGACCTCTTCTACAAGAAGCTTCCACACTGATCTGGGAAATAAAACACACAAAAGCAAAAGTCAAAGAAAACTTTTATAAATTTCATTTGTTGATATGTCCAAATGGAAAAATAAAGAGGGCACCATATGGAACAAGGACCATAATCTAGGGTGTGAATCACAGAACAGGTGTATTTGAAGCTGCCTTCTGAAGGTCATGCGGGACAGTGACAGAGAAAAGAGAAAGGAATGGCGCACTCAAATGGAAGGGGAACAAAAGAGTGACACGTGGAGTAAGGCCTGGAGGTCAAGTTTGGCTTGGCTCTAGCCCAATAATTCCCATCGCTAACTACACCTGCAAACTTATTAAACACGCCCATACCCAGAGTTTTAACGGCACTGATCCAGGTAGGGCCCAGGCGTTAGTGTTTTTAAGAAAATGCCCCGTGTGGTTCTGGTGTTCAGCCAATGTTGATTATCCCTGAGTAAAGCGACCCTGTCACTCAATAAGGAAAGATGATGTATTTGAATGGGAAACAGATAGTTGCAACTTAGTTAAAAGAGAGCTTTAAATTCCATAATCAATTTGGCACATTAGACTATGAACTTCTTGGAAGAAGAGATCATGTCTTTATCCATTTTTACATAAACATAATATTAAATTAATATTTTTGAATGAATGTTGAATAAGAGAATGAATCATTACTGTAGACACTTCAGCTAATACATAAGACGATAATAATGTTTAAGGGAGATGGCTTCAATATTATAACAGAAGGAAGGAGAGATTGACAGCAGCTAACATCCACTGAGTGCTCCCTAGGTGCTTCACATGCAGGGTAGTCATTTCATATGCAGAACCAGTTTATTAAGTGGACCTGATTATCCTAAATTAGGGAATGGAGGCCCAAGGTGACTCAGTGTTGATGAGCAGCAAACCTGGAATCTGGCTTTGCAAAAATGAGAGTAGTTCTTGGTGGACGCCTACATGTATGTGAGCGGTATACGAATAGCCTACAGTATACAAACCAACACACTCACATTTCTGAACAGAATTTCAGCTTTTGACTTATTCTAACGATGCAGGAATGGCATGTGATTTAATTAAGGTATTTACCTAACTACCAGATTAGACCTCTTAACAGTAATCAGACAGGTGGGTCAACATCTGGTGTTTCTGAAAAATAATTTCTATTGCTCTGTCTCTTCCCACATAGGATTTTATTAGAAATGTAATAGAAAAGAAAACATGCCCCAGTGCACTTTGTTTTGAAACAGGAAATATAATTGTTTATAATTTAGGGGAAATGGTTCGCCATCCATTGTTCCTCTGTTTACATTTAAGGAAAATTTTTCCTTTCGTTCTTTCAGAGCTTGTCTGAAAAGAAATGTCTCCACTCTGCTTGATGCCATGTATGATCTAGAATAGCAGGACTATATGTCAGTAGAAGTAAGAAATTAATAAACTGAAGAGGGTTTCTCATACTCGTGTGCTGAAAGTTGTAAGTGAAGGGCGCTTGGGTGGCTCAGTCGTTAAGCGTCTGCCTTCGGCCCAGGGCATGATCCCAGGGTGCTGGGATCGAGCCCCGCATCAGGCTTCCTGCTCAGGGGGAAGCCTACTTCTTCCTCTCCCACTCCCCTTGCTTGTGTTCCCTCTCTCGCTGGCTGTCTCTCTCTCTGTCAAATAAATAAATAAAATCTTAAAAAAAAAAAAAAGTAAAACTGAGGACATTCTAGGTAGCATATCTCTGCTCAAGGATAAGTAGAGATCCTCAATTACCAGAAGAAAAATTAAGCCTTCTCAAGAAGGAAAATGGAAAACCAATCTACCGGCATTCAGCAATATCAATACAAACTTAAACACATTAATTGCTTTCTGATTTTTTGGGAAACCAGAAACTAGATCTTTTGAGAAGCTCTGTGTTTGGGTATAACCAAAGCTGATTCACCTGAACAACAATTTGCCATATACTGCCAACCAGAAACACAGCTGAATTTTTCTTCTGTCCTTAAAACACCTCAACTTCGCAACCTCAAAAATCATAACCTTTACACATTTCCCATTCTACCTCCTTTTCGTATTAATGAACTTATCACTTGAAAACCTTGAATTCCCTGTTAGAATTTTAGGCTCGAGCTCAGCAACTATATACTCTCTGAAATATTCATTCATTTATTAATGAAGTTTGCTCATATTTTTAAATATCAAGCTTTTAATGTCCCTCTTTCTGGTCTATTCCTCCTCCCTCAGACCCATGTACAACTCCATCATAAACAGCATCATTTATTTTTAATTGGCATCAAAGCTTCAATGTTCTAATTGGGAGCTTTCATTTGGCTTGGACTATGCACTGGGGATACTCAGCAAAGCTCTTGTGACAGTCTCTGAATTGTTCTGGAAGTAAGAAAATAGCATTATCTAGAAATTTCCGTGAGCTATCTTTAGGACTAGCTTATTGTCCTCTTGCAAGGAAGCTTACTCTCTGGATCTCCTGAATTACCTGGAAGGATAATTTTTGAAAGTGGAAGAGTCTTTCCAGATGTAAGACTGGACCTTCTCCATAGGCCAGGCTGCTCTGAAAAACCTAAAGGCCTTAATTTGGGCAGGACTGTCTGGAGGAGACACAGAAATCTTCCTTGTTGGTGACACAGCCTGCCACCTTTTACAGTAGCCACAAATTCCATTTATTCCCATATCCACCCGTGACATTTCTCATCACTGTACATTCTGTGTCTTATTCTGCATCTCAAAGTGAAAGAAAAGGGAAGTGAACGATGATAAAACAGTCAAAGATTACATAATCAAAGGCAGAACTCAAACCATAAAACAAGTTACTGCAGTAAAACCACCAAAACCCAGCTGGATGGAAACACTACCAAGAGAGGTGAACTAAGTTTGGTTCATTGAAAGGAAAGTATTTTTGGAAGGGAGGTCAGGCCAGAAGGCATCTCACATGAGGGTACCAGTGGTCACACACCCTTAATCCCCAGAAGAGGCAGAGCAGAGCTCCTGCCATCAGCAGCCCATACTAGGCAAAGCTCTTTGCCTGGCATACGGGGCACATCTTCCTTTCCCAATCAGCTGTGCACACGTGATGTTCTTCCTTTCCCTTTTTTCCTTCCTTAAATTACTACTTTGCAGAGACTGGGTCTTTAGTCATCTTCCCCTCCCTGCAATACAATGCTTTGCAATAAATGCTTATTGAATTAAAAAATTCAAAATGGGGGGCGCCTGGGTGGCGCAGTCGTTAAAGCGTCTGCCTTCGGCTCAGGGCGTGATCCCGGCGTACTGGGATCGAGTCCCACATCGGGCTCCTCCGCTATGAGCCTGCTTCTTCCTCTCCCACTCCGCCCGCTGTGTTCCCTCTCTCGCTGGCTGTCTCTCTGTCACATAAATAATAAATAAAATCTTAAAAAAAAAAAAGATTCGAAATGGAATCTGTGCTATTAATACAGATCTTTTAATTACAAATGCACCAATGGGAAGATCTATATCTCAAATACACAGCCTTTCCTTCTTATTCTAATAGCAAAAAGGGGGGGGGCAAAGGGGCATTTAGTAATTACACAACACAAAAAAATTACTTTAATTTAGATACATACACATATTAACACCTTTCATATTTCAAAACTCTGGTTCTATTTTCTATTCCAGCACTGAATGACAGCAAAAGGCTTTCCTTTCGTTGCCTAACCAAACCAGACAAAGAAAAAACTGAACACATTTCCTATAGCATCTTCAGTCAATAAATCTTCATGGCTACTGAATTTTCTCTAAATTCATTTCCCTAATCTCAAAACAGAAGGCAAGAGAGTGAGAAGAATTTTTCAGGTAAAAATATCAGCTCTGAAGTTCTCTGTTCATCAAGGTTAAGAAGTAAGGGGAAAATATTTCTACATACAAACTTCTGTCCCCACTTCCCTTTGCGTGCGAAACAACTCTCTAAACACAGTAGCGGTAACAACAACAATCTGGAATCCTGACTTTATTCACAAGTCTACACACACTATCTCCACCCAGCTTCCACAGCAGCCTTACGAGATCCGTATTGCTGTCCCCACTTTACAGATAGACAAACTAAGGCTTGAAGAAGTAAAGTAACTGGCTTCAAGTCTCTTTGGGTAACTTCTTTCTTTCTTATAGGAAAAGGGAAAAGGGGGACTTGTCCAAGCTCTTACACTGTAAGAATAGAAGAGAGAGGATTGAACTTTTTAAAATTTTCAGGAAAATGAGGCTGAAAAAATAAATTTACATGGAAGCATGGGTGATGAGATCAGATTCCTTTCTCTTATCCCAGTTGAAAAGTATTGGCTCCTTTTCTCAAATGGAACAGAAAGAAATTCCCCATGTGATGCTAAAGGGAGTCCAAGTTTTCACTGACTAGCCGTGTGGCTTTGGGCAAGATCCTCACCTTCTTAGGTGTTCGCTTCCTTATCTCTGAAATGGGAATGAGAAAGTCTTGTCTCTTGCGGTAGTTGTGAGGGTTAAATGAGATGAGCTATGAAAGGCCCCGAGTACATAGTAGTCACTCAAGAAAGAAACTTACACTAAGTTCTCACTGGAAGACATAGTTCAAGAAGTCTGTGGCCTTAGAATAAGTGTCTCCATATTGAGAAGCTACTGGCCTCTGGCAGCATCAGAAGAGGATCATATCTGTGGGGCGCCTGGGTGGCACAGCGGTTAAGCGTCTGCCTTCGGCTCAGGGCGTGATCCTGGCATTATGGGATCGAGCCCCACATCAGGCTCTTCCACTATGAGCCTGCTTCTTCCTCTCCCACTCCCCCTGCTTGTGTTCCCTCTCTCGCTGGCTGTCTCTATCTCTGTCGAATAAATAAATAAAATCTTAAAAAAAAAAAAAAAAAAGAAGAGGATCATATCTGGAACCCACTTTCCCCCACCCCTACTCTGCCCTCAGGAACACTGGCCTCCACCTGGCTCTTAGGACAGGTCACCTGCTCCCAAGGAGACCTCCCTTTCACTCTATTCACAGCTGCAAGGACATATTATACAAAGCAAGGTGCATCCAAAATTCAGTGTCAGAATAGCTCTGTATTCCAAGGGCTGGGGTCTAGACCCTCTCCCTTAAAACTTCCTCACCCCAACCCTTGCTAAGCCTCAGCTTATAACCACAAAGGGTTATGCAAACATGCTGAAGCCATCTCCTCTTATCTAACTTCATAAGGTAGGTATGAGCAGGAAGGCACATGGAGAATGATTCGATTTATGTCACTGCAAATCCCTTTATTGCTGAGGAAAGCCTATATTATCAGTTATGTAAATTTTCTAAGCCAATAAAAAAAAATTAAACTGAAAGGTTCCACAAAGCCACTCTCAACAAGTTCACTCTTATCAACTATTACACATAGCTCACTATCTAATGATTCCGATCTTCAGGCCTTGGTTCTAACATTTCCTCTAAACAATATAGCTTAGTTTGGTACTAGCGTTCTTTCTCGATGATCAAATTTAGTGTCTTTGGGACACATGATTTAAAATAATAACTATAAATATTTCCAGGTCTCTGATTCACATTGCACAGAGATGTTACAAGAACCCAAACATCAAGAACTTTTTTGGATACATCAGCATAACTTAAGATCAACAACCAGGAACACCATGAAAACTCTCATTCAGTGTGTACGGTCTCTAACATCAACTCCACAAGTAAGGGAGTGAGGAATGTCATTTATGATACAACCACGCATCGGGGAAAAATGTAAAAGACTAATAGGAGGAAAGATCTAACATCTTTAAACAATTATTTTTGTGTGGTGAAATATAAGTAATTGCTCCCTCTCTATGCTTTTGTTACCTCTAAATTTTAAATACAATTTTAAATACAGTTTTAAAAACAGAGAGAAATCCAGGTTTCATAAAATCTAACATACCATCAATTTTTTATTTGCTTTTTTGGGTCAGCTTTAGTAATGTACAATTTACATACAAAAAGTACCAATTTTAAGCATACAATTCAATGAACGCTGACAAATGGATTTAGTTGTGTCACTACCACCAACATCATGACACAGAACATTTCCGCTGTCTCAGGCAGTTTTTCCCCATGCTTTTGTACAGAGTCTCTTCACACTAGTCCCTGGTCTTGGCCAACTGCTGATCTGCTTTCTATCAATACGGTGACAGGGTTTTGCCTTTTCTAGAATTTCATATAATCAACATGATACAATACGAAGATTTCTGCACCTGGCTTTTTTACTTTGAGATTCAACCATGATGCTGTATGTATCCCATTTATTCATTTTTATTGTTGAATACTATTCCTTTATATGGGTATACCACAATTTATTATCTATTCACAGTTTATGGACATTTGGGTTGATTCCAATCAGGGGCTACTATGAACATATGCTTACACGTCTTTGCATGTAACATATGCTTACACACTTCCCCTTGTTTAATACCCAGAAGTGGAATTGCTGGGACATACACTAAGTATGTTTTAAGTAACAAGCTGTTTTCCAAAGTGGCTGTATAATCTGCATTCCTCCGGGCAATGCATAAGAGTCTCCGTTGTGCCACACCCTTACCAACAACTAGTTTTGTCAGTCTTTTCAATTTTAGCCATTCTGATAGCTATGTAGTGGTATAATGCCGTGGTTTTAATTCGCATTTGCTTATAACTGACCATGAGTGTAAAATGCCATTGACATTTAATGATAACTAAGAAAAAACGCTGTCAATTTAAAACTGACACAATGCTATTTTATTACTTCTAAATTTTACTTTGTGGCTGCCTTGAAAAGTTCTCTTAGACTTCTTGAGGCATAGCCTTTTTATTACATAACCCTTACATATAAATAAAAAAAGGAATATATAAGCAAAATCAATTGGTGAAGAAAACCCTGAAACTTCTTCAAATTTAGAGCTCTGTCCTTTCAAATCACCTTTTGGCTCAGCGTTATTGATGTTAATATTTTCCACATAACACTGACTTCTATGTCAACAGTGTATTACTGAGACAGCCTTTTATCCTGAAAGTACACACCATCACTGCTTCTGAGATTCTTCTTCAAGCCACTAACATTGTTCTGTAAATTTTGATGCTGACACTTGATCTTACCAGACTGAAATCCTTATCAGGAAAAAACCCCTATTTCTTCCTTAAATGGTTTATAGACTGAAATGGTGAAGTGTTTCAGCTGTCCAGTCATGTCACCAGCAATGACAACCAAGAGTGCATATGGCCAGGCACTGACAACTCAATTAGCAGCCCAAAAGTAGTTTTTGTAAAATATCATCAATTGTAAGATACACCCCAGTTTCAGAGCTATAAGAAGATGTAAATAGGTGCATCTAGGAAATATGAAATACAGTATAAAATAAGCATACTTTGTAAAAGCGGTCGTCTTTATCTTAGATCTGTGTATTTCAACACAGAAAATACACAGATAAAAGCTGAATGTCTGTCATTCTTAAACTGCAGGATGCAATTTAGCAACCAATTAATCATAGTCTTAAAATATGCTCCAATGGCAGTAATTTCTCTGACATTGGCCATAGCAACATTTTTCTGGATATGTCTCCTGAGGCAAAGGAAATGAAAGCAAAAATAAACTATTGGGACTACATCAAAATAAAAAGCTTCTGCACAGTGAAGGAAACAATCAACAAAACTAATGGACAACCTAATGAGTGGGAGAAGATACTTGCAAATGATATCCAAAAAAGGGTTAGTATCTAAAATATATAAAGTATTTATACAGCTCAACACCAAAAAAACCCCAAATAATCCAATAAAAAATGGGCATAAGTGGGGCATCTGGGTGGCTCAGTCAGTTAAGTGTCTGACTCTTGATTTCGACTCAGGTCATGATCTCAGGGCTGTGAGATCAAGACCCATGTTGGGCTTTGTGCCGGGTGTAGAGCCTGCTTAAGTTTCTCTCTCCCTCTCTCTCTGCCTCTCTCTTAAAAAAAGAAAGAAAAGAAAAGAAAAGAAAAGAAAAGAAAAGAAAAGAAAAGAAAAGAAAAGAAAAAAGGAAAAGAAAAAAAAAAAGGCAGAAGACATGAACAGAGAGTCTTCAAAGAAGACATCCAGATGGCCAACAGACATGAAAAGATGCTCAACATCACTCAGCATCAGGGAAATGCAAATCAAAACTACAATGAAATAGTCACCTCACCCCTGTCAGAATAGCTAAAATCAAAACACAAGAAACAAGTGTTGACAAGGATGTGGAGAAAAAGGAACCCTCATGCATTGTTGGTGGGAATGCAAACTAGTTCAGCCACTATGGAAAACAGTATAGAGGCTCCGCAAAAAAGTAATTTTTTTATGATCCAGTAATTACACTATTGGGTATTTACCCAAAGAATACAAAAACATTACTTTGAAGGAATATATGCACCCCTGTGTTTACTGCAGCATTATTCACAACAGCCAAACTATGGAAGCAGCCCAAATGTCCACTGATAGATGAATGGATAAAGAAGATGTGATACACACACACACACACACACACACACACACACACACACACACTGGAATATTATTCAGCCATAAGAAAGAATGAAATCTTGCCATTTGCAACAGCGTGAATAGAGCTAGAGAGTATAATGCTAAGCGAAATAGGTCAGTCAGAGAAAGACGAATACCATATGATTTCACTCATATGTGGAATTTAAGAAACAAAACAAACAAGCAAAGGAAAAACAAAAAGAGAGAGCGAAACCAAGAAACAGAAATCTTATCTACTGAGAACAAACAGATGGTTATCAGAGAGGAGGTGGGTGGGTGGATGGGTGAGATAGGTGAAAGGGATTAAGAGTACATTTATCATGGTGAGAGGTAAGTAATGTATAGAATTGTTGAATCACTGCACCTGAGACTAATATAATGCTGTATATTAACTATACTAGAATTAAAATTAAAAACTTAATAGGGGCTCCTGGGTGGCTCAGTCAGTTAGGCATCCGACTTCACCTCAGGTCATGATCTCAGGGTCCTGGGATCAGGCCCTGCATTGGGTTCTGCACTCAGTGGGGAGTCTGCTTGTCTCTCTGCCTCTTCCTCTGCTTGCGCTCTCCCTCTCAGGTAAATAAAATCCCTAAAACATTTTTAAAAATAAAAAAAGATAAATAAATAACTTAATAAAGAAAAAAATATGCTCCAATGGTTTGTAAGTTAGTTTTCTCTCCTCAAGTAGACTACAAGTCTCTTTCCCTCAGGAACTTTACCTTGAATTCCTCTCATATTGTTTATATATATAGCACTGCTTTTTACATTTTGTGTAATGACTCGTTAGACAGTCATGATCATTTTAGAGGGTCATGACCGGCACTTTTTAAACAAAATAGAATAAAATAAAAAACATAAAAGTACAATACACAGTAAAGGTAAGAACCATTTCATATTACTTTGGGGTTTTTTCAATTATATTTATGTGTACACTGTGATATCAAATGTATTTCTTACAGTATGCTATAATTAAAAATGTTTGAAAAATATTCTCTAATAGCATCAGAAACATTCAGTAATATTAACTGATTATTGCAGACTGAAGCCAATTTTAAACTTTTTTAAGTGGTCCAAAATTGTGGTTTAATTCTTTAAAAGTTATTATCAGGTTGGTATACTCTTACCTTCTTTCAGTGAGGACAATATTAGAAAAAAACCATGCAGGGGCGCCTGGATGGTGCAGTTGTTAAGCGTCTGCCTTCGGCTCAGGGCGTGATCCTGACGTTCTGGAATCGAGCCCCATATCAGGCTTCTCTGCTGGGAGCCTGCTTCTTCCTCTCCCACTCCCCCTGCTGTGTTCCCTCTCTCGCTGGCTGTCTCTCTCTCTCTGTCAAATAAATAAATAAATAAATAAATAAATCTTAAAAAAAAAAAAAGAAAAGAAAAAAACCATGCAATCTCTCTGTTTATCTATACGATTATAACATCACAACATATTTCTGTTGTGATAAATCTAACATTTCTTTTTCTAAAGGGGAAGGGTCTCAATCCCCGACTTGCAAATGAGAAAGTCTGGAGTTCGATCATCTGGACTGGACCCTGACGTTTGAATCCTGAAGAGCTGATTATTTAGCACCCTTTCACACGGAGATTCGTTACACAAATAGTCAACGTTTATTTGAAGGAAAGCACTCCCCTCAGCTCTTCCATCAGCAAGTCTGGCCCCAAACGCGCAAACTCAAACCAACGACTCAAACCCTGACCCATCCTCCCTTGAAAGCAGTTTCAGGACTACTTATTTGAGTTTCCCAAACACACCACTTGATGAGGGGACCTCGACTTCTCATCCGCATGACTTATCACAATATTTCTTCCAACAAAGTCGGCAGTCTTTCAGGGTAGAGCTCTGCTACATATCTTCCCTTCCCTGTTACCTTCTGTTACGTTCTCAGTAATGTCCACCACCCAGGCAAACTGACTTCCTCCAGAGCTGCAAGGCTAACCGACCTCTCGCTCCTCTTAATCTAGCTCTGCCTATAAGAGGAAAATCTCTGCCCTGGAGCAGATTTGAGTGCCCAGCCTGGTCGTATCACACAACAAAAAGCCTTGGGCATTTTTTTTAAACCCACTGAGCTTCATCTTCTTCATCTGTGGACAAAATGAGCTCTCTGTCTTTATGTGATCTAATGCTTTATTCTCTATGGTTTCCTATCTTCGATGAGAAGTTTTCATACCTGCTCCAAAGAACGGGGGTTATAAAAGATGGAACGATGGACCTCACAACCATGCCCCCTTTTTAGCAGCAAAAATTCTACTATAATCAGTTTTCTTTGCTAAATCTAAGTAAGGTTTTATTTGAATAAATGACCTCTTGGACAAAATACATACAAATATTGAGGAAATTTACTCATTTCAAGTAGCCCCAACGTACCAGACATTGTTCTAGGTGCTGGAGTTTTCCTTGTGAACAAGACAGAGAAGGCCCTCGCCCTGGTGGATATTTGAATGACTATTTATGTTAATTTGTAAACTTGAAAGCACTACACAAGATAATATGTTTGCTTACATAAGTGAATACAATTTTGTAAAAAAAAACAATAATAATAATTCCTTATTTAATTGTTAAAGTATTTCTGTCAGACTTAGTATTGTTCTGGTCCAAAAGAATATAGTTGAAAAAAAAAATCTCTAAAGTCAACTAGAAAAGAAAAACATTTCATAAAGAGAACCGAATTTCTGTAAAATATATCTCACTAAAATGATGTTAACAAAGATATTTACAGCATTTCCTTTCAAATAAGGAAGTACAGATAAACTATAAAGATTAACATCATGAGAACAGAGACTAAAATAAGTAAGACCATACCAGTATTGTTTCAGTATTGTTTTGACTCAGTAATACTCAGTAATAGCCATCGCTTTCTCAACACTGTAAACTCCTTGAGGGTAGGAGATCTTTATCTATTTCTCTCACAGCACCTACAATAGGACTTTATTACATATTAGCTTGAGGAATGAAATGTGCCAAGCACTCAACTCTGGGAAATTACACTCCACTGCCACCACCATTGTTAGTAGAGTGAATACACGACCCTGGTTTACGGTTAAGCCTGTTGTGGGGTAAGAGTGTCATGTTTGGCAAGATAAATCATATGCCGGCCCCAATCATAAGCCTCAATCACATGCATCCTGTTTTTCAGTCACTTTTAAGGTAAGGAACTCTAGAACATTCTGGCTCATGTTCTGACTTTATTTTATTTTATTCTATAAGCAAGTAGAATAAGTGTAGGGGTGTCTGGGTGGCTCAGTTGGTTGAACGCCCAACTCTTAATTTCAGCTCAGGTCATGATCTCAGGATTGTGAGATCGTGCCCCATCTCGGGCTCCGTGCTAGGTGTTGAGCCTGCTTAAGATTCTCCCCCTCTCTGTCTCCCTCTGTTCCTCCCCACTCGCGTGCTCTCTTTACACACACACACACAAAAAAAAGTAAGTGTAGATCTTGAGAACTGCATTCCTGCTCCACTATCACTATAGTATGGAGAATTACAGTCCCTTGGGGAAAGTGTGTCTTTGGGAGACTGAGCTAAACCACAAACACACCTTGCTCTATGAAGACGAGGCCTGGCTGAAAGGCAAAAAGTCTCATGTTTCCAGCACAAATAAAGATATGATTTGAAAAGAACCTTTCGCCTCAATCCCGGTGATCCAACATGTCTACTGGGCGGATATGCCTTGCTGCCGCTACATCCAGGGATTTAGGAGGATAATTGGATCACATCTGTTAATCTCTTTGAGTTCCATAAAAACGGATGCCAGATACATTCCTGGCATTGTTAAAACAACGTTACAAAGGCCAGACTGTAGGAGAATTTTTCACTAGTCATAACTTCAGGGAAATTATCCCAACCTAGACTTTAGCTTTCATCAAACATGCATAATAATGATAATAGTAACAATAACACAGGAGCATGTATCTGCCTCTGTCCCACCTGCTCTCACACAACAACCCTGCGAAAGTGGATGGGGAGGCAACAACTTGGAGAAGACAGCGGCCCACTTGTAGGTCAGGGAGATGCCTATATAAATGGCCAAGCTTTGAACATAGAGAAGAGCCTAGAAGAGAAATAAAGTAAAGGCAGTCTGCATCATTTGTATTGATATAAATAAAGTGCAGATCAGGGTGCCGAGCCATGGCCTTCTGATCTCTAATCCCCCTGTCCTGGGCCTGGCAGTGACGTGGGCAGCTCTGCGGCAGCCCCAGCAACACACCAGACACCCTACAGAGAAGGTCCTAGAAAAGGAAGCACCATCTCCCTTCTTCCCGAGGTGAAGCTAACTCCTGCCCCGTCCTAGAGGTTCAAATTTGATAAGTGTTCTGGAAGCATCAGTCTGACCGGAGGGGAAGTTTGAAGCTAGGTGCCCACCTAGGGGCACAAGAGGACAAGAAATTTATAAATCTATGTCAAACTGACAGGTTTATGTCACCCTGGACATATATAAGACAGGACATATAACCCAAATTCAATCTGATAACAGATTAACTTGCCTCCCCTTTTTCCTCTTTCCTTATTACTCCTTGGCTACCCCACTTGCTTACCCAAAAGTGAAAAATCATTTAACCTCTCTGGATTTTAGTTTCCTCATTGACAAAATTGGTGGTGCAGTGGGGAGTGGGAGAGGGACAACCCCAGAGGAACCCCATATTCTTTCATGAGGCAAAGGCATGGCTGTCATCTCCTTTCCCCAATCATGCTTGCAAAGTAAGGGGACCGAAGTGTAAGGAACCTGAGGCACCGACATCAAAGGCAAGCCAATCCTGTTGCTACAACAAAGGATGGTTATAGTGTAATCAGAGCCATGCAAGGTCCCATAAAGCACTTCATTCACCACAATACTCACTTCAGTGCCTTCCGACTTTCTTCCCCTCTGTTTTCAACTTGGGGCTTGGAGTCGAAGTGACTTGCACCCTCCTTGCCCCATCTGCCCTGCCTATAGAAAAGGGCACAGAACCAGAGGCTGGGAGCCTAGGATCCAGCACATTCCAAAGATCAACCAGTGGTGTGGCCTTGGCACAGGATTTTAACCTCCTAGACTGATTCTCCTCACCTGTGCAATCAAGGGTTTGGGCTCCATGAAACTGAAGATCCCTTCCTACTCAAATACCTGAAATTTCCTAACACTTCTTACTCTTCCATCTGTGTCCCTTCTCACTTCTTACAGTTGTGCTTGTACTTCCAAGCGCCTATATATTTACCCATCTGGTGGAGGTAGGATAACCCAGAGATTTAAAAGTACGGCTTTGGCACCAGAGAAACTAGAATCAAGGTCCAATCCTGCTACACACCAGCTGTATAACTTTGGGTAGGTTATCGTGCCTTCTCTGTAAAATGTTATTAATAATAGTATCTACCTCATAGGGTAGGTGTGCAGATTAAATGAGATACTGCACGCAAAATGCTTGACACATAGACTTATGATGGTGATCATTTCACAGTATGTATAAATATCAAATCATGATGTTGTGCACCTGAAACTAATACACGTTATATGTCAATTACATATATATGTAATTATATATATATACACGTACATACGTACATATATATGGTTGACACATATTCAACCAATTAGTCAAGCACCTACTATGTGACAGGCACAGTGCTAGACCCTGGGAGAACAACAGTAAGCAAAACAGATAAGGTCCCTGCCTATATGGAGGTTATCATCTAGTGGGGGAGCGAACTCTTGAACAAATCATTGCAAAACTATAAGAGTGGTATGTGTTATGAAAGAGCCATCTAGAGATACGACACTGAGGACTGTAACAGGGAAGTTAATTTTGGTAGTGGCATGGCAAAAAAAAAAAGTCTTCCTTAAGGAAACTCTGCAACTGAGTAAAATGGGGTCAAGGAAAGAGAAGAAACAAGATCCCAAGCAAGGCTGAGGAAGGGCTTATGGGAAAACCGGAGAGCTAGAAGGAGTGGCATGACTGGAGACCCTGAGTTCAGGAGGGCCTCAAAAAGTACACAGAGGTTGCGTCACGCAGGCAGGGTAGGCACACCATGGTAGCTGTTGCCATGAATAATCTCCCCACAGATGTAATGTATCCAAAATGGAACCTATCTTTCTGCCAAAGCAGCTCTTCCCTCCTGCCTTCTCCATTTCTTGTCATGGCGTTATTTTGCTGACCCTCATAGTTTGAAGTCCTCTTTGGCACTTTTATCTCTTTCCATTCATCTATTCCACAAATTTTAAGTACCTACTGTGCGCAAGATACATAATCTAGCGCTTCAACTTTTGCGACATTCCATCCTGGGCCCCTGCTGTGTGTATTCTGTATTCTGGAGGAAGGCCTGAAGGTCACTCTTCTTCTGACCTCCAACAGCCTACTCAAATTCAGTGACAGATATTTTTTTTCACTACTTAGAGGCCTCTCTGTTTCATAGATCATTAACTCCAAGGTAGCCAGAAGCCTGAAATAAAGTGAATGTGTAGGAGACACCCTCTTCTTGAGTAAGTCTGTATTACTTATGGAAGTGATTCTGCTCTTTTGGTGGGAAAATTGCAATAGGCAGTGAATGACCTGCAAGTGAGTGTTAGAGCTAATATCCCCATCCCCATCCCAATCATAAGACAAAAAAATCCAAGTAGCCTTTGTATTACGTTAAATGTATGTTTGAAAGGAGAGAGTCATGGACTTAGTCCATTTCCTAAAAATGTACTTGGGCCTCAAAATGCACCGCTAAGTCCTTGAACGTATTCCAAGAGCCCCACATAATAAAGGCTCACAACTCCCCACTTATAACCTTATACTCAAGCATCTGAGGCCTTTCCAAAACACCCCTCATGTCCAAAACAAGACATACTTTAGATCTGGACCAAAGTAAGCACTCATATCTAACATGTTATCAGCAGCTACAACAACAAGATTTGCCCTATTGATAATTCTCTGGTTACTGAACCTGTGGAAAGTACTTTAATGCACGTATTTTCCTCCTCCTTGAAGCTCCTGTTCTTTCTCAAAGAAAAGTAAAAACTAAGGCTATTTCTGCATCTACTTTGCTGTGATGGCATCTTTATACCCGCAGATAAATCCTCGTTTGTGCATTTTGTTGGTGGTTTCTCTCTCTTTCTGCCCCTCCCTCCCTCTTAAGTGTTGGAAACTTAAAATGAAAATGAATCAGCAACAGTGAATGCTGCACTTAAGGAAATGTATGATCTGGTTTATAATTTATGCACTGACTCCCGAAGGAACGTAAGTATTTAACTCCTACTTTATGAAGAAAGTATGAATAACAGCATCTCTCAATTTGATTCAACTTGTTCATTTTATCCAAATCTCACGTCTAGATTTAGTTCTCACTCAACATTCATTTCACCAGCAGTTGAATCCCTAGATATGGAGCTGAAATTAAATATTTCTGTTTAACCAAAAATGCCTTATTTCTAGTTTAAGGCCACCCATAGCAGAGTGTCTTTGATACTCTCAGAAAACAGTAGTGTTCTACCTGACGGTAAACAGCATTAGACAAAGGACTGATTTCTCAGGGAGCTAAGGGAGAGAGAAGGAAATGGACAGGAAGGCAATCACATAAGAGAAGCACTTTTTAATCTGATGAGTTAGTAATCAACAAAATACTTTCAGAATGTTCTAGGGATCACTTTATTCATGTCTTTCCCATCAGCACACCTAATCTAAACTTCTCTCTCTGGCTTTGCAGACTTGGCCCTATCCTTCCCATCTAATAGTATCTTCCACTTCCCCACAACACAAAATGCCTGCCCCTCGCACCTTTGTAGTTGTGTGACTCGACCATCTAGGAGCTGTGCACATATGGGGAAGAACACTAGACTAGGAGGTGGTAAGCCTGGATTTTATTCCTCTCTTGCTAATAACCTGGGTGACCTTAGCTATGTCACTTAACCTCCCTGAGCATCAGTTTCTTCATTTATAAGATGAGAGGGTTAGCTTGATACGATCTGATTATATCACTACTTAGAGCTTTCTCTAAGCCTACCTTACTAACGTAAATATTCTTTTAATTCCACGGTACTTATCATTTGATATAATATATATTTTACTCTCTTTTTCTAAAATCCCATCATTAGAATGCAAGCTATGTGCAAGGATTTCTTCCCATTTTGTTCATTGCTGTATTTCCAGCATTTCAAGAAGTTCAAAGCATCATAGCCACTAATAAATATTTGTTGAATGAATTAATGTATTAAAGAATCATACACGTTATTCTTCCTTAAAGATGCTCTGCAGGTCAAATCTCCCCCATCAGACTCTGCTGACAACTCCAAACCTAAATCTCTCCCTTCCATGAACTTCTAATGCAATTACAGTTAGTTTTCATACAGTTTAGCATTTAAGAATTATCCGAATATCAGATATATCAGCACCACCTTCTTCTGTTAAGAGTATATTCTCAGGGCGCATGGGTGGCTCAGTCGGTTAAGCGTCTGCCTTTGGCTCAAGTCACGATCCCAGGGTCCTGGGATTGAGTCCCACATTGGGCTCCCTGCTCATTGGGGAATCTGCTTCTCCCTCTGCCTCTGCCACCTCCCCCCCATTCATGTTCTCTCTTGCTCTCTCTTTCTCAAATAAATAAATAAATAAATAAATAGATCTTTGAAAAAAAAAAAAAAGACTATACATTTCTCAAGACCAAGGGCTATCACTCAGACCTAGTCTGGCACATATTTGCTAGGTATTTGATAAATTGGATTTAGAAAACATGTCTGCTTTGTGTTCTGCAACTAACTCAGGTTTCAGTCATCTGCACCTCTTATCTGCTAATCTCTGCCTCTATTCTCTGGCCAGGACTTAGAAGGGTGATAAAACCACCCAAGAAACCACCCACACCTTGCCAAGTCTCTGCAAGCAGCAAAGGAAAAAAGCAGTCAAACATTTCCTTTGCCAATTACTGTCAGTGAAAGCATATAGTATCTACTGGTAACACAGAGAGGGGGTGGAGGGCAAAGGGAGTTTTTTGGGAGAATCAGAATAAAAATGACGGAAGGACCTTTTAAATAGGAGAAATAGAGAACTTGCCTTCACACAGAACTTTAGAAATAAAGAAGCATCCTAGACATTGTCTCTTCTCTTAACCCTGTGTTTGAGAAAAGTGAAGCGACTTGTCTAAATGCACATAGATTCTTAATGAAAGTACAATGAAATACTGCTCCTCAAATTCTTGTCTGGTAAATTGAATTTTCTCATCAAATGACACCCATTTGATTTGTAGTGGTGATCAAAAAGCTTTCTAAAATATAGCTGCAAGGATATAAAATATATTGAGACATATTACTTCTAAGTATAGCCTAGTTAAAGTAATTAATTTGTCTTTGATATTTTAGGGACATATTACTGAACATCAATTATAACAGTAGCATATTAAAGATGTGAATATTATAGGAGATAAAGCTGAATTGTGCTAGGCCCTGACAATTGGTTTGGGGATATTTGGTTTGTGTTTATTTTTTTTTAAAGATCTTATTTATTTATTTTAGAGAGAGAGAAAGAGCTCGCACACAAATGGGGTAAGGGACAGAGGGACAAGCAGACTTTCCACAGAGCAGGGAGCCCAAAGAGGGGCTCGATCCCAGGACCCTGGATCATGACTTGGGCCCAAGGCAGATGCTTAACGACTGAACGACCCAGGCATCCCTGGAAATATTTGGTTTTTATAATAAACTGTTTTTTTTAGATTTGCTTCTCTCTTCTAAAAGTCAAATGCTAAATAATAATAACAATAATAATAATAATAATAAAAAATTAGTTAAATTTGAAATCCGAATCAGTTCATTTCCAGTCCTCATTTTAAATCACAAGAGGTTTTTTTTCAAACAGGAATTAACTATATTATTGCAGAAACTCTGACTTTGCTTTTATGAAGGGGTATAGTGAGCTAGTGAAACAGATCTTTATTAACTGTACTTCTACTTGAATCATCACAGACCACTGAATTTGGATGGGAATTTAAAGAACACCTTGCCCTATCCCCTCAAGCACGAGGGAACTGAGGTCCAAAGAAGTTAAGGGACAAGCCTGAAACCATACAGCCAGTTAGCATCAGGACCTCTAATAACCTCTCAATGGTTAACTTCAGGACTGTAACCAAAGGTATCCGAGTTGCTAGAGGAGGCAACCTCCCATTGGCAACTCGGATCTCTCAGTTGCTATGAATCAAGACCCATGCACGCAGCTTCTTTGTGATTCCAACAGGATTCTACTTGTAAGCACTCAATTTCCAATTGCTTGGCATTGACCTGTGGGCCTTCAAAGGCTGCCAAATGAGTGCTCTTGGTGTCCTACATCCTTGATCCTTCCTGCTAAGTAACTCACTACAGCGAAGCCACACCTGTGAACTTCTGAGGAAAGCTCATTCTGTGCTCTAATCAATTTCCGAAGTGACTTCTTTGTAGGGCACTATGATCAATCCTGCCTGGACTCCACTTTAATCAGCTCATTTCTCGAGCATTCACTCACTGCATAGCACTCACTGGGAAAGATCCAAGGGAGCCACTGTTTCTGAAGGCTTGTGCCATTGCCACTCAGCCGATAAACGGTCTCAAAGTTGGCCTGGGAAGTATGTCTACACTTCACAGGTGAAAACTTACTTTGCCAGTGAAATGATTTTGTTTGCTTAATTGAGTACCATCACAAGTGCAGGAGACCGATAAAAGTAGCTGGGCTGGGTGTCAGGGGTCTACGCCTATTTCAGTGAACTGATAAAGACATCTTAAAAAGCAAACACTTGGAGCACGTACAAGGCACCTAACCCTTCTAAGGTCTTTTCACTGACCAGCTCATGAAATCTTGAGGAAAAGCCCTCCGAGGTAGGTATTAATATCATCCCATCTTATAGAAGGGAAACTTAGGCACAGATACAGTAACTGGCCCGTGGTCACACAGCTAGTTAAGTGTCAAGGCCAGAACAATGAACTCAGCAGTTCACATTTCACATTTTTACCATTATGCTAAACCTACCACAGGTAATTTGAAAAAAGAAATTAAAACAACCTTTTAACCTCCATTTCCTAAGCATTTGAAGTTAAAGTATTTGGGGGTCTCAGAGAATTATTTAAACAACTGACCAATAGCTAAAGACTCAACCATGCATTCATCTGACGTTTTTTTATCATAGTTTACATTTTCACAGTTTTACAAAGTAATCAAATGTATGAGAAATTTTCTAAACTACTTGACTACTTGATAAATGAAATATTTCACTAGCTACCTGCTATGTGCCAGGCTCTGGAGCAATAACCATGAATTAGTCATGGCCCTTCCCAAATGCTTACTGTCTAATTGGTGGGGACAGTATTTGAACAGAGAAAAAAAATGCAAAAACACAGGCAATGCGTGGTCTTTGTCGAATTGAGAGGCCGACAGTAAGTGTAAAAAAAATTCTTCTAGACATAATTTGAGCATTGAGCATTCTAAACACTAAGGAACTATAAAAGCCTCTTGGAATAACAAAAAATTAGAAAATTGTGAAAAGTGTTATATTTTCTATTGTAATTGTGGTGCTATTAACTTTTCAAATCTTGGTATAATCAAACACTTTTACTAAATATATACTCTCATTAAAATACTTTGGGGGCGCCTGGGTGGCACAGCAGTTAAGCATCTGCCTTCGGCTCAGGGCGTGATCCCGGCGTTATGGGATCGAGCCTCGCATCAGGCTCCTCCGCTATGAGCCTGCTTCTTCTTCTCCCACTCCCCCTGCTTGTGTTCCCTCTCTCGCTGGCTGTCTCTATCTCTGTCGAATAAATAAATAAAATCCTTAAAATAAAAAAAAATAAAATACTTTGATTATGCTTTTAAAGGATTTTAAATTGGATACCAGGTAAATATTTCCTTTGTTACTGAATAACATTCTATAAAAGCTTCAGTGTGTTTAATGTTTATACTTTCTTGCCATGTCTGCTTTTCTTTAAAATATAATAAAGTAACATAAATCCCTTGACTCTAATAGTAGCAAGAGCTCAAAATAAACCACAGAAACACCAGAAATGCCAGCATTCTTAACAAGTTAATTTCTTTCCTCTGTAAACGTATAATTTCTTGATTATTCTTCATACATTAAATGTGTAGCATAACTTTGCTTAAGTCTCAGTTTGATATTCAGTTTTAATTTTATATTCTGCACAATGGATTAGTGATTATCTCTTATTCTTCAGTAAACTAGGGTTACTTTGAGTCTGTATATTTATAGTCATTTTCATTCCCAACTCATTCTCACTGAAATCTGTAAGAATAAAAAGCTCTAGGAAAATGTACCCATTGTTACAAGCTGAATTGTGTCTCTCCCCACCCCCCACATTCACATGATAAAGCCTAAAGCTCAGAGTGTGACAGCATTTGGAGATAAGACCTGCAAAGAGATAATTAAACTAAAACCAGGCCATTACAGTATGCCCTAATCCAACCTGATTGGCGTCTTTATAAGAGGAAATTACGACACACCAGGATGTGTGCACACAGAGGAAAGACTGTGTGTGGACACAGCGAGAAGGAGGCCATCCGCAAGCCAGGAAGAGGGCCCTCAACCAGGAACTGAATCTGCCAGCACCTATATCTTAGATTTCCAGCGTCCAGAACTGGGAGAAAATAGTTTCTGCTGTTTAAGCCCCCCAGTCTGTGCTCTTTTGTATGTCAGCCTAGCAAACTAACACACCCAGAGAAGGGCTTACTCTGCTCTTCCATCAGGTCAGTTCCTTAGAGTCAGCGCTTCAAGAATTCTGGTTTGTCCATATTACCTCATGTTCTGCCTTCCCCTTCATGTCAGATTCCCTCTCCTGTTCTTTATTCAGCCATGCCTAATTTTAAAATATAAGCTATAGCTCTGGTGAGAGGATCATTTCTGAAGCACATGCAGAAATACTGACAACTTTTTTATTTTTAGCAAGGACGGTATACTAGTCAGCGTGTCTCTCCAAAATTAAAAGCATGTTAGAGCTACTAGTTTTTGTCCTGGTTGTTTTTATTACAAATGCAATTTACTCAATTATGTTTTTGTTTTTTAAAGATTTTATTTATTTATTTGACAGAGAGAGAGAGAGAGAGAAAGCACAAGCCCAGGGAGCGGTAAGCAGAGGGAGAAGCACGCTCCCCACGAGCAAGGAGCCTGACACAGGACTTGATCCCAGGACCCTGGGATCATGACCTGAGCTGAAGGCAGCTGCTTAACCGACTGAGGCACCCAGAAATCCCAACATCAATTACGTTTTTAAAAGTCAAACAATATGAGTGTATAAAAAGTTAAAAATGGAGGGGCGCCTGGGTAGCGCAGTCGTTAGGCGTCTGCCTTTGGCTCAGGGCGTGATCCCGGCGTTCCGGGATCCAGTCCCACATCGGGCTCCTCTGCTGGGAGCCTGCTTCTTCCTCTCCCACTCCCCTGCTTGTGTTCCCTCTCTCACTGGCTGTCTCTCTGTCACATAAATAAATAAAAATCTTAAAAAAAAAAAAAGTTAAAAATGGAAGCTACCCCTATTTGCTGGCTATCCACCAAATTCTTCTCCAAAGAAATATTTGCTGTCGACAATTTGGTGTGTAAAACTCTTGCTTTAAACGGAGCAACCTATTTTTTTTAAGATTTATTATTTATTTGAGAAAGCGGGGGAGAGGCGATGCGAGGGGCAAAGGGAGGGAGAGAGAATCCCAAGAAGAACCCACGCTGAGCAGGGTGCCTGACTCAGGGCTCGACCCCACAACCCTGAGGATCAGGACCCAAGCTGAAACCAAGAGTCGGACATCTAACCCACTGCATGACCCAGGCGCCCCAATGGAACAACATTTTTAAAAACACATTTGCGATACTCTGCAGCCTGCGCTACAGACGGCTCTAGGAAATGTCTCCCTCCTTGCCGGAAATGATACCTCCTTCATTTCTAGAGACACAGACCCAGTCATGGCTTCATAACCTGGGTATCTGCCAGCCAGAGAAGAATATCAACCTTTACAGAAAGCCTTCCATAAAGTCCTAATAAAAGAATCCTAGAATTGCTTAAACATTAGATTAGTAACTGTTAAGATTTATTTGTTCCTAACACAATATGTCAACCCTTGTCGTTGAAAATTAAACGATAATATACTTCCCTCTCTGCTTCACAAAGCAATAACCTGTTTCCCTGGTGGATGATCAGAGGCCAAAGGGTGGGTAATTTATCACAAAATAGAAATGGGAGGATTGCCAAGAGTAACAAAGGGGCAGTGATATCCTTGCTCCTACTGCACAGTGCCAGTTTAATTAAGGCAAAGCTAATAAACTTTACCCGTGATTCCCAACCATCTAAGTAAGACCAAGTTCAGTCTTCTTAAAACCAAGATGGCCAGCCAGATCCCAGAAAATATGTAGGAAGTAATAAATACCATGTCAATTACCTTTTTCATGTTCAAGAGCTATATAATCTGGGAATCAAAAGACTGCTATGTTATAATCTAGTTGGTTTCTTTAACGATCTCTGACAGTATTTATACAGTTATGTAAATTAACATAGTACCAGGAACTAAAAAAAATCAAGACAGATCTCAGGAAAAAGGTGTAAAGCCATGAAGAAAAGTTCTGTATCTTTTTAAAAAGAAATATAGTTTTAAAAAGATTTATTTACTTGAGAGAGTGAGAGAGAGTTTGCACACATGCATGTGAGTGGGGAAGGGGCAGAGGGGGAGGGTGAAAGACAAGCAGACTCCCCCCTGAGCATGGAGCCCAACATGGGGCTCGATCCCACGACCCTGAGATCATGACCTGAGCTGAAATGAAGAGTTGGACACTTAACCGACTAAGCCACCCAGGTGCCCCTAAAAAGAAATAATTTATAGGTTATTTTTCATGAGAATTTTCTGTGTGTGCATGTGTGTGTTTGAAGCCTGTGTGTTCATTCTCATAATCAAGTGACAGTTCAGCTTACTTAACACTTGCTGGAAATGACACTGAGGAAACAGAAAGTAATACTAATAAACAGACGAGGAGTTAATGCACATTTCATAGCTGCTACATTGTGTTTGCAGGGTCAAGCTTATATATATGGAAAGGTGACTGTGGCTTTACACATAAAGTGAGACATGAGCCTTCAGAATCAGTGCTGAGATAATATAAACGGATGTGTAATGGTATAAATAGAGAACAGATTAATTGCATGGCTCATGTGGGGTATACATGCACATGTTTGTTAATTCAGACTGAAATAATCACTTTGGGTTGTGGAATCCCCAAATTGAAAACATCGTCAAGGTATTCTATTTCAGTCCCCCACCAAAAACTTGAGCAGAATTCCTCCAGCCCTCTGGCTATCTCTTCAGGGAGAAGCTCGCTGAGGAAACCTCCATATGACCAGCTCTGACAACTAGAAATGTCTTTCTAGTCAAGCGGCACTTCTTTCCCCTATAACTTTCACTTATGCATTCGGTGTTCGGTCTACAACCTAGCCCTAAAAAAATCATTCCCCATTCCACTAGACAGCTATCGAATGTTTGTAGAAGACCCTCCTGTTACTCCAAGGCTTCTCGTTACTACATATTGAAAGTGATTTTCTCCTAAAAACAAACCAGATCGCATCACTCCCTATTGGAAATGACTCTTCACCTATGCATATGCCATGGCTCAAACCCAGGGAGTCTGTTTCTCACTTTTCTTACTTATACTGAATCCAAAATGGGTGTTCCTTATCTGCAGACACCTACGCTTCAAAAGGTGATTCAAGAACCCAGGTGTTGTCCCTCTTGTGGCTTTGTTATCTCCTACAAGTGGCTTCTAAGGTTGCCAGGAATATCTACAGTGAGATGGAGACTAGCTTGCAGGAGACTTTTAAGGGCCAGACCTAGAATGGTGCAAATCACTTCTACACACATGGTAACCGTGAGAAGTCTATCGCATGGCCTCACCTAACTGCAAGAAGGAAATGGTTGTGCTCAGGAAGCGGAGGAAACAGCCTGGTGCGCAGCTAGCTACCCTCTGGTGAGATCTTAACTTCTCCTTTCTGCCTTATATGCTACCACTCTCTATTAAGCAACTATACTCAAATCCAACCCAACCTCTTATTCCAAAGCGTATCAGATCCTCACTTAGCTTTATGCGTGCTCTTTGCTACAGTAAGTTCCCTTATTTGTTTTGTAAACTATTCATACTTGAAGTCCCAGTTCAAATATCACTCCCACTCTTCTCCATCTCATTTCTCTACTAGTGTTATTTTCTGTCTGCTGTGTTCCCACAAAACTTTACACATGTATGCACTGTAAATTTTATATATCTATACATGTCTAATTAAAAACCTCATTGTATCAATCCCCTTTGCTTGTGTTATCTTCATTATCTTTACAACTCTTAAATTTTCCTTTTTTCATCTCCATAGGCCTTCCATTTCCTCTTACCAGACCATCACCGGAAGCCTCTTCCTACTGATCTCCTTTTCTGACCATCTTAGCACCCTCTGCACCGCTCCCAGAGCAATTTATCTAAATTCCAAATCATGCTTGGAACCCACTGAGAACCTTCTAACACCTTAGGGCAGCTAACCTTAAAACTCAAGGGTCCTTGAGTTCCTCCTCCAGAAGGTCTAGAGTATGACTCCAGTAAATCTAGAGTAGGGTTCAGGAAGCTGGAGTTTTAATAAGTGCCCAAATGATTTGGATGTGAGAGGCTGGTAGACCACATTTTGAGAAATACTGAGTTACAGAATAAAATCCAAAAGTCTTGTAATGCCATATGTTCTATCAATAGCAAGTTACACATATGTCCCTGTATATACGTTACAATTTCAGTCCGATGGTACTTCTGTACATGTTCTGTCCTATGTTCAGATTGATCCTCTCTGTGTGGTCTTCCTAATCGATTCTACTCATTCTTAAAAATGCTGCTTAAATATCATCTGTCTTGGAGCCGTCCCAGTCCCTTCCTGCCCACAGTATAATAAATCTCTTCCTCCATATAATTTCTGTGTCTTGTAAATACTTATGTTTTTACTTCCATCACACTGACATAGACACCACCCGCTGGGACTAAAAGGGATAGAGAGAATATAAAGTGAAAAGAGGACTTTATACCCCCAAACTTCTACAAGCAGGAAGTTAGCTACAAAAGACTACTCAGCTGCTAACACATACCTTTTATTGGGGAAAATAAAAAAGGCTCAGAGCTTAAAAATAAAAACAAAGAGCCTTGCCGCATTATTTCCAAGCCTTGATTCCTAATTAAGAACTATTAATCTGTGCCCAGCTGGATTTCAGAATTGCCTTGGACCATGGACTGCGGTGCACATCCGTTTGCCCCCTTTTTGACAGAATTGTCTACAGCTGTTATGCTAGGCCTATCCCACCATTGTAGATTGGCTGTGGGTGGAGTAGATAACTTGTCTCGTCAGTTCATAGATCTTAAAATCAAGAGGAATGGTATTAAAGGAGCTACACTTAAGGGACTACACCCAAGAACTTGTCTCTCCACACTTGGGCCTGATTTTGAAGCTAGCATCCCACATTTCAAGCTCATAATTCAAATGAATACAATTCTTGGGGGACAGTAGGAGGAGTTTAGTATATTTTGCATGTTGAGGCAATACAAGTAATTTGTGGTGAGAGGAAGAACTGCGGTGGTTTCCAAAACTGCCCACCTATTCTCTGACACCCCTCCCTTCCAAAGACGGAGCCAATTTCCTTTCCCTTTAAGTGTGACCTGTATTTGGTGACTTTCTTTCAACAAGTAGGATGTAGTAAAAGTGACAATATGTGACAGCCAAAGTTCTCTTTATTTTTTGAATCATCCCTTTGGAAAAAGCCAGCTGCCATGTCTGAGAAACATTCCAACAGCCCTATAGAGTCGCCGTGAGGCATGTAATGGAGGCCTTCTGCCAACAACCTTAATAACCCACAGAAAATAGAAAAATGAGTTAAATTTTTAAATTCCTGGCTCACCGAAGCATAAGAACTGTTTGTTCTTTTAAGTAAATGTCTAAATGCATGCTTTCATTTGTTACACAGCAGTAGATAACTTACACATTGGGTAATTATAAATCTTTACTTGTACTTATAAGGGCCAGGTGCTATGCTAGGCACTGGGGATACAATGATGAACAACATAACCTTAAATTTTTCTCTCAAAACACACTAGTGAGAAAAACAGATACAAACAAACACATACGTTTACATTTATAAATTGTGATAAGTACTGAGAGAAAAAGAATACACGATGAGGAGAAACACTGGAGAGACATAATTTAGACTTCAAGAATCACTCTAAGAATGCGGCATTTGAACATAGATAGAAAAGAGGGGCAGGAGTTAGCCAAGCAAAAACTGTAGGAAGAGACTTCCAGGCAGAGAGAACAGCCTGCACGAGGGCCTTGAGTTAAGAAAAGGTTTGCACTGGTTAAAGAACATCTTGAATGTAATGAGCAAGAGAGAGATGGGATTGAGCTGAGGTTGGAAAAGGGAGCCCAGAAGCAGATGATGAAGGAATTTGTAGGCCATGATAAGGACTTTGCACTCGAAGAAAGCCTCTGAAGGATTTGAGGTAGAAGAATGACATGATCCAATTTATTTTATTAAAAAAGGCCACTCTGATAGTAATGGGAGAACAGATTGGAAGGGGGCAAGAATACAAAGGGAACCAGTTAGGAGCCCCTGGCTGCAGACCACAAGGGAGAAAGAGGTGCATCAGCCCAGGGCAATGGTGGAGGTGGACAGGAGTAGGTAGATTCAAGCAATATTGAGGGATCAGAATCAATATGACTTTAACCCATCAAGTCCAGCAGAACAAGCAAACCTCTGATTAAGATCCCTGAAAGTGGGGTGCCTGGGTGGCTCAGTCGGGTGGGCATCTGCCTTCAGCTTGGGTCGTGATCCCAGGGTCCTGGCATCAAGTCCTGCATCAGGCTCCCTGTTCCATGGGGAGTCTGCTTCTCCCTCTGCCTCTCTCTCTCTCTCTGTCACTCATGAATAAATAAGTAAAATCTTAAAAAAAAAAAAGATAATTGAAAGCAAAAGCCAAACTCCATAAAATTTTTCTATGAATTATTACCTAATATCTGACTACTTAGCAAGCACTCTGCTTTTTCTTTCTTTTTTTTTTCCAAGATTTTATTTATTCACTTTAGAGATAGTTGGAGAGAGAGAGCAAGAGAGAGTACGAGCAGGGGGAGGGAGAGGAGCAGAGGGAGAAGGACAAGCTGACTCCACCCTGAACACAGAGCCTCACTTGGGGCTTGATTCCAGAACCCTGAGATCATGACCTGGGCTGAAACCAAGAGTCGGATGCCACTGAGCCACCCGGGTGCCCCAGCACTCTGCTTTTCCTAAAATGACTCTCCAAAAACATACGAACTTTAGTGTTCTTCACTATCTAGAGAGAAGAAACAGAGGAATAATTTTCTAAAGTTCTCTTCTGACTAAAAATTTGAATTATCAATCTTTCTACAAAATGATCCACTTGCAAAGCTGCAGTACCAAAGAGGTAAACTTCGGTTAAACAGCATGCATTTGGGAGGGAGCCAGTCAGTTGTTTGTTTGTTTCCATTTTATTGCTATATGTACAGTCAGGTTAAAACCTTAAGTTACAGTGTTTCACCTAGCTACCACAATAATACAGATCATACCCATAAGATTGCCAAGATAAACAAGCTAAGGGTGATCCTTTGAAAAGCTAGATCCATTCTACCAGGTCAGTTCCAGAGATTTTGCAATCAAGGGGTGTGTTTTGCACTAGACGTTTCCTGTTCCGGTTACACAAACTGCACCACCCCTATGTTAAACACCACGTGTCTAGGTCCACAGTAGCAAAGCCCACAAAGGTCTGAAGGATGAAAAAGATATTTTACTACGTGTTTTTGTTTTTTTAAAAAAAAGATTCCATTTACTTATTTAAGAGAGAGAGAGAGCACGAGTGGAAGGAGAAAAGAGGGAAAAGCAGACTCCACACTAAGCAGGGAGCCTGATTCGGGGCTCATCCCAGGACCCCAAGACCATGACCTGAGCCAAAGTCAGACACTTAACCAAATGAGCCACCCAAGCGCCCCTATTTTATTACATGTTTTTTAAAAACTGAGGTCATACAATTTAGAAGGGTTGTCTTAGTTAAGTTCTTCAATTACCAACATTTGCAGAACGTCTTTCTTCAAAAGAGACATTTACCCTCTAGAGCAGTGTTACTGAAGTGTGGTCCAGGGGCCACTGCATGCACCAGCACCACCCACGTGCTCGTGAAAATGCAAATGCTGATTCAGTGAGTCTTAGCTGGGCCCCATGAATCTGTGTGTTAAATAAGCAAGGAGACAATCCATATTTATACACACTACAGCTTAAGTACCTGCATTATAGGATACACTATTATGGCTTGCATAAAAACTCTTGAGTAATTGTGAAGTTATCTGCTTTGATAGCCAAATGACATCAAACCATTTCAAAAGAGAGTCAGAATTATAAACCTACCATTTTACTTTATGAGGACAGTAACAGCGTTAAACACATATAAGCCTTTCAAAATATTCCCCCTTCATAATTCAAAAACTTAGCGCTGGCTCTCATAACTAAATGGGTCAAAGCAAGGTCAATTTTCTTTCTTAAAGGTTTTAGCACACAAAAAGGTCTTTGAACTGGAAGTGAGCACAAGGACAGCTGGGTACAGAGGAGATGTTTCTTGATCTAGGTGTTAGTTACAAAGTTGTGTTCTTTGTGAAAATTCATCAAGCTAAACAATTGTGATATGTGAACATTTCTGTATACAGAGTATCCTTCAAAAAAATTTAATTGACCTTTTAAAAAATACAACCTTTTGAGGAGTTTTATAAAAAACATAGTATTTCTTGCCTTTCAAGTTATTAACCTTCAGGTGTTGATGGCTGTTGAACTTAAATGGTCATTCTTATATACATTGCTTTTGGAGAATATAAATAGATGCAAGCCTTTTGGAAAGCAATTTGACAATCCTTATCTGGCCAAAGGTTTTAAAACAATCATACACCCGTTGACCTAGTAATTCCACTTCTCAGAATCTATCCCAAGGAAATAATCTTCAATATGGGAAAGCTCAACTCCCAACATCCAAAATATAAACCCAAAAAAATAATCAAAATACGGGAACTATTAAGTGAATTGTGATACATCTATCTGCTAATATTTATACACTGGTGGTAAAAGTAAAAAGGAAAACAAGGAAATATTTTTGAAACGTTAAAACAAGACCAGATTGTTAGACTAAGTATTACATTATATGTAAGTTGATTCTCCAAAATAACAACAAAAGACCCAGGGGAGGTGGGGTGAAGTCTTAAAACCAAAGAAAGCAAGCCTAGCCCTCCAGAGAGTCTCCTCCACGAGCCAGTCAGAGCATTCCCTGAAGCTAGAACCGCACGGTGCTCCATTCACACAAAGAGCTCCACTCCAGGAACCTGGCTCGGCTACTCTGAGGAAAGGGCGTGAAGAGATCCCAAAGAACAAAGTGTTCTGCTTCACTGCCACCCAGGAACCAAAGCAAGAGCGTGACAGCCCAGCCAACATTCACCAAGGTGCGGTCAGTGCAACATTCGGCCACTCTTTTCCTGATACAGATAGCTACGGAATTAGAATTCTCCAGCTGCTCAAAACTAAAGGAGCTTTCCCTGAGCCCCAGCGGGCCTGAGGGGAGTTAGAAGATCAGACTGCCACTGTCGCTTTCCCTGCACAGCAATGTTGTTGAGCTGAAGACATTCTCCAATCCAGCTCTCCCTGTTTACAGATAAGGAAACTGAGGTCCAGAACAGACTTCTCAGGTCACAAAATTATTTTAAGCCAGAACCAGAGAGCTATTATCCCTCTTCCCCATGTGTCCTGATGATGAGTCTGAATATATATATATTCTAATTACTGCAACCTACTTATATTTCCCAATCTTCAGATACTCACCTACCGCCCTCATGATTCTGCCGTATCTATATGTTATTATCCACTGTATATTTTCTTTAAATCTACCCATTTTTCCATACACAAACTTAGCTTCAGTCTAAGCAACAGTATCCATAAAATCATGAATGAGATATGCATTTTCCTAACACATAAAAATAAATACATATCTACCTCAATTACAATGTTTGTCTCTGAACCACTCCCCCAAATAATAAATTATCCTTTGCATATTGGGAAAGATCCCCTGAGTGAATTCCAAGGAATTCTAATCCGTATCATGTTAATAGGTGTTACTGATGAAAGAATGCATGATCACATAAACCTGGGGGAAGTTAACTAAAACAAAGTTAAACAGTTTTGAATTTTTTAAATTGTCACACATCTCAGGGCCTTTTGTAACAATATGCAATGAGACTTTCTAACAGGGGAATAGAGTACAGCATCTCCAAAACGTATTTGACCATGAAAGCCTTTCTTCTAGACAGGATGGGTACCGAAAACAGGTTCTATGCCGTATTAATTTTCAAAAAGTTAGTTTTTCTTTTTGAGTCCATAGGTTATACAAATAGATACTGTAAACAATAATTTACACCGTATCCTTATTAGCATATTCAAAATATTTTTATAGTGGTAAAAGAGAATAGGGAGGAAAACATAATATTTCCTCTTGTCATTCTCAAAGGGAAAGGTAACACAGCTTGTCCAGAATGAAACACCTGCAATGATATTGGGCATTCTAAAAGAATATAAATAACTTCTAACAAGTCATCCAAACCTTCTACATTATTAATAGTAGTTAATGACACACAGGCTTTCCATGCAGGTTTGTATTGGTTGCCTTCGGGGTTTGTAGATGGAACTTCATGAGTGACAGGCCCATAACATCAGATTTGATCTATGGGTGTGACTCTTAAGAAAATGTGTACCTTTTTTTTTACCACCCAGTCATTTTCTTTTTTTTTTTCTTTCTCTCTCTCTCTCTCTCTCTCTCTCTCCCCTTGGTCCTTCCCCTCTTTCCTCCCTTCTTTGCTTTTTCCCACACTCCCCCTTCAAATGCTTTGATATACAACACTGAATTTTTGTCTTCTTTGGGCATTCTTATCTTCAAGTGTTTGTGTTATCATGGAGAAAATATCCCATAGTTACTAAGCTAATGCTTTTTTAAATATTGTTTTATCTGAGTATAGTTGACAATGTTACGTTGGTTTCAGGTGTACAACACAGTGATTCAGCTTCTCTACACATTGTGCTCTGCTCACCGCAAGTGCAGCTACCATCTGTCACCATAACACGCTGCCACCCTATCATCGACTGTATTCCTTCTGCTGTGTCTTTTATTCTCGTGACTTATTCATTCCATAGCTGGCAGCCTGTGTCTCCCACTGCCCTTCCCCCATTTTGCTCCTCCCCCCCTTCCCTCCGGCTACCATCAGTCTGTTCTGTTCTTATGGGTCTGATTCTTTTTGTTTGTTTTAAACTAATGCTTTAAAGCCAAAGGGTATGAATATTTCTTTCCACTGCATTTTCAAATAAAATGAAGAACTAAGACTCAAAGCAAAGAAAATGCTAATACCCTTTCTTCAGTACTCATGTTAATGAAATTGAGTATTAAATTAATACAGAAGAATGCTGATGTTAAGAAAGTGTTTCTTCATCCAACCATACACCAATTCGGACCACTTTGAGTATATTACTCTTAAATACTATTTCCCAACAACCAAAGTTTCAATGTATTCTTCCTTCCTCCATACCTTACAGAAGTTATCAACTTATCAAGTGAATTTTTTTAAGATTTATTTATTTATTTGAGAAAGAGAGAGAGAGCCCGCACGGACGTGAGCGTGTACAAGCAGGGGAAGGGGTAGAGGGAGAGGAGACAAGCAGACTCCCTGCTGAGCGGGATGAGCCCTAGGTGGGGCTCCATCCGAAATCATGACCTCGGGCACTGCACTGCATTCATAATGAAGAAATAATGAATAAATAAATAGCATTTTACCCTTTTGATAAAGGAGATAAACGAGTTTGATTTGTATAAATATAATTAAAAATATATATTCTACTTTATACAAGTGAGAACTGTTAAAATACACAAGAGCAAAAGATAAAATAGATATAATTAATAAATGTTTGATCCTTTAGGGAAATATTCCCCAAAGGGCTCTATTATTTTAGCAAACTTCTATGCTATAGGTTTTAAATAATTCAATTTTCCAAATATTCATTTTTGTGTACATTTAGACTGAACAAAGTGAAGTTCGGTTCACATGATTGCAATTCATCTTTTTTTCAATCATTTACTCCCTACTTGGCTCCCAAAATTCTATTTGAGGTCCTGGAAGATTTAGCCAGTTCGAGCTGAAAACATTCAGACTTACATGCCACAGTTTGACCCACCCCAAGTCCCTGACTTGCAAATGTGGGTATTCTGCATAAAGTCATTTGTTACTTCACAGTATCTTATAGGTGAATATGCTTTGCAAGACCCTCTATCCCGTGTGAGATTTTTTTTCTAGCTACATAGTTTATGATCATGATCTCTCTCCTGCACACCCATTTCACATTCTCTTCATACAAAGTCTGCCCTCCAAAGCAAAAAGTCCGGATAAAAGATCTTTATAGCCCTTCCATAATCTAGGCAAAAAGGACCCCACACACATACCGTCACAGGTTTACAAAACCACCATCTACTAGGGGCTCTTAAAGCCAACTCTGTACACATCACATGCTAGATCGAGCACGGCAAATGAGTTTCATTCCTAGTAAATTGGTGGTGGGCCCTTAAAGAAAAGAGTGATGTTACTGATTAGCAATGTCTGTAATGAGTCTAGAATGACAAAAAGGGACAGATGATCTCTTTCTAGCCCCCACCCCCATCCCTGAGTTTATGCTAATCTTTCTTGATTATGCCCATTCCCACACCATCTCCCATAAAAGAGATGTACCAAATGAAATTTTCTTACTCACTTTACATCCTGATAGAGCTGCAGGGGCAATAATGCCAACTCCCTTGGCGGTTTACCAGAAGCTTATTTAAGATAAATATAAAGGGCTTAGTATAACATATGGCTTATAGTTTATACTCGATCAATGCTTTTTCATCTTACGGACACCACTCTCCACTATAAGCTCAACCGAAGCAGGAAAGTTGATTTGGCCTCTGTCTGTGAACAGAGCAAGCCAGAGCTTCAAAAAGTATTCGATCATTTAAATGTCATAGAAATTGTTATCGATCCCCCTGCTAGTTGCAGAAGTGGTAACCTACTCCACATAGAATAGAAAACTAAAATAAGTGGCTATAAACTCAAATCAGAAACACTGTGAATTTTCTACTTCCTGCTTTTTGCACCTGCATCCTAGGGGGGCAGGGATGGCGGGTGTTTAGACTGACTATACCATTATGATTCAGAGAGGTTTTACCTGTATCCTTTATTAAAATATGGTAGCCTTTTGTTTGTTTGTTTTTCAAGGGATGGACTGAAGTGTTTAGGAGTGGGCCCCTCCCCAGTGCTGGGGAAGGAGACTGTAATTCTGTGGTCAATAACTTGCACTCTCTGTCCTAGCACTTACAAGCTCTGTGATTTTGAAAAATTGGGGCGCCTGGCTGGCTCAGTCAGTGGAGCATGCAACTTGATCTCGGGGTTGTGAGTATGAGCCCCACATTGGGCGTGGAGATTACTTAAAAACAAAACCTTTAAAAAAAAAGAAAAAAATTACTTCTCTGGTTCAGCATCCTAATTTGTAACATAGGGCAAAAAAATTCACCAAAAACTGTGCACATTGCCTGGTACATGGTAAGTACTTAATAAATGTTAGTTATTGATATTGTTGATAGAGAAATGGAAAGGGTGGGGAGAAAAAGAAAGAGGGAAGATCTGCTTGGCTTCTTTCACAAGGTGTCTGGGTTCCTGGTTGTCTAGATCCCAGGGTTTGTGGATTTAAGGCTCCACAGGTGACTGCTGTTCTCAGGAGGCTCGGTGGGGACCCTTTGTTGCAGGGCAGGGAGGGGCTGTGTAAAGGAAAGCTCTCAATATTGAGCCTTCATTTGAATTATAGGAAAGCTTTTATCATTATTATGGATGGAAGGGGGAAATGAGATGTTAGCATATGCCCTAAGCTTAAAATGCCACTACAATTAACACATTAGCTCAGGGATTATAGAGTTGATACTGGTTCTGCAAGGGAAATGATTCCCTCAAATTTCGAAAAATAAACAAGAGATCCACAAACCTCCACACAGTGGTGTAGGGGTTACTTGGGCAGAACTGATAAATTCCTGAAATAGGAATTTCTGATAAATACAGCTTTTCTAAAGGTACAGATCTCAGGCTTCTTTCTCTAAAAGTGGTGTTTGTGGAAATCAGTAAAATAGCAGATGCAACCTTCTAACCCTCTTGTACAGATCTCATCTTAGAAAAACACAAGGAGGGGCACCTGGCTGGCTCTTGATTTTGGGGTCGTGAGTTCGAGCCCCACATTGGGTGTAGAGATTACTTAAATAAATTAAACAAGAAAGAAAGAAAGAAAGAAAGAAAGAAAGAAAGAAAGAAAGAAAGAAAGAGAAAAAGAAAAGAAAAGAAAAGAAAAGAAAAGAAAAGAAAAGAAAAAGAAAGAAAAGAAAAGAAAAGAAAAGAAAAGAAAAGAAAAGAAAAGAAAAGAAAAGAAAAGAAAGACGCAGGGGGAAAAAGTCAATGCAAAAACACATTTTGTCAAAGTTCTAAGAAAGTAAACTAACCCTTAAAAACAGCAAGGAAAAATCCTTGAAATATACGAATTACTGAATTTTTAAAAATATATCTTTAGATCTTTCCTCTGTTAAGACTCACCTTTGGCAAAGGCTAAAAGATTTGCTTTGGGGTTAAAAGCTGAATGGTTTGTCACCTAAGCCAAAAAGAGAGATCCCGGACTTTCTCTGACAACCTGGGATTTATGGACACTTCATAAAATGGGCATTTCTAGCACCACGCCCTCAAGTTCAGGTGACTGTACAGTGTGCAAGAAACCAAAGGAGTCTGTAAACAGGATCTCCAAAATTATGGGCATCCAGGTAAAAACCTTATCTAGTGTATAACCTCCTCAAGAGGAAAATATATTTTATTTCTTTTCTTTTAGGGGGATTTTTTTTTAAGTGTTCAACTTGGGAAACAAAAGATGAGATGCAAGCCAGGAAAAGGAAGACAAAACTAAATAATTCTTTTTATAGTGTGTTTGGCTGCAAAAAATCATTTTAATCCACAGGCACAATACTCAAGTGAGAACTGTTATGGAAATTTAAATTAGGGGCACCTGGATGGCTCAGTCTGTAGAGCGTGCAACTCTTGATCCCAGGGTTCTGAGTTCAAGCCCCACGTAGGATGTAGAGATTACTTAAAAATAAAATCGTTAAAAAAAAAACCAATAAAGTCTAAATTGAACACATATAGTTTAGAGGGAATTGCACTTTAGAGAATGCGCTGCCAGTGTTCTTTTAAAAACGCTGCAGCACTGGTGTAACATGACCGGAGATGAAGACAAATGATTAACACAGCAAGACAAATTTTGAGAAGTATATTCTGTTCTTTCAGCTACTAAAATTTCACAAATTTTTTTTTACTTCTTAACATCTGATACCTTGTACTAATTCACGATTGAGAGAAAAAAATCCATAGTTGGTGCTCGGCCCACACATTAGATAACCTCAAAGTGTACTCGCTCTTCTATTAGATTCAATGACTCTTTCTGCAAAAATGCTTTCAGTAAATTTTATTGCTCTTTTTAATATATAATCTATTACTTCATAGGAAAATAGACACTCAAAATAACTTGGCATCAGATAATTGTATTTAAAATTGCTTTTTTATGTGAACCCTCAAATCTCATTTCTTGTTAGATCAAACACTGTAGCTATTTAAAAAAAAAAAAAGATTTACGTTTTCTTACAAAATTAGCTTCCCACCTAATTCATTTACTTTGAAGGAGGTGACCTGCCTCAGACTTTCATATCTTCAGACCTTCTTAAACTACAGTAGAGTTTCAACTCAGAATTTGAGCATGCTTTCTGATCGACACCCATCAAGCTAGAGGTCAAGGAGCAGGCCAGTCCAGAGACTAATTTTGGCTTGAATTTCAACAAATGGCAATCCTACTTCATTTTGCCCTCTGCTCCCCAATTAAGAGCTTTGAACTTTTGTTGCAGGGGCTCACTAAGCATCATACACCCTCAATTGATGGATCCTCTCAAGTCACATGTTCCTCCTTTCAACTGGCCTGGACGGATGCCTCAGAGAGCTCGGTGGGTGTGAGAAGAAACTGAAATATAATCAGATGGTCCATCTTCCTATAGAATTGACTCCTGAATGAGTAAGACTTTCCCTCTCCACCTAGACCCTCAAAAATGGACAACACTAAGTAATCAATCCTCTTTCTTTGCCCATTGGCCTACCCACAGTGGGAGTGCAGTAGAAATACTTGAGAAAAAAAGAGGGGGAAAATTAAAAGGGTAGAAAGCCATCCCTTTGAGGAGTAAAACTGCTGGAGAAGGAAGCAACCCGAAGGAGTCAGTTGATGGCAACCGACCTCCACAGCAGTTAATTTACGGCCACAAGAAGATGTTGGGGAGTTAAGCACAATACTGACATGTGCACAAACTCCAGGCTCTAGACTCAGCCCAAATTCATTGTCAGAAAATGGTAATAATTGCAGACCACACATTTGAAACATATCACTAAAAAGGGAGGGCAGTCACTGGAGGGCCACAACCACAACCATATGACCTCTCCTCATGCCCAAGGTCAGGTTAGTGCCACACTTGTCATCCACTGAACCAACTGGGTGAACACACGGAAGGCAAATGTGTCCAAGGGCACTGTGTTATTTGCACCAGAGAGATGCCTTTTTCACTGTTTTTAGTATCCACATGGCCTGTCAGGAAAGACGGACAGCAACCACAATTCACACAGATTTGCTACATGAATGTTAGTGCTTTAGGAATGCTCCAAGGTCTGGCCAGGTCAGGCTTAGGAAGGGATCCAGGCCAGATCTGATTTATCCTGCTGCCTTTCTTCCAGGAATTACCTCTTCCTTACCCATTCCTTTGATCCAAGAAGGACTCAACCTAGTCAAAGGGAATGTGGTTGGTAGCCTCCAAGCAGCCTTTGCTTTTAAACAGCTTCCCACCCTTGGGGTGTCTTCTCAAAAGAGTAGTCAAATAATTAGCTAAAACAGAGCAATCACACTGACCAGTCAGGCAATTCTTAGACTAAATCAAACCTCCAAAGGGGATTTAACAACAGTTCTAAAGAATTGAACCCCGGTCTTCCAGTGCAGAGAAGTCGGGATTGAGGTGAAAACTGCAAGGGAGGATAGAAAACAACTTTTAGAATAAAAACCTCTTCATTGAAATATACAAACAATGACAAGAATTGTCAACATGTTCATGAAAATTCTTCATTTCCTTTTGCAGTGTAGATTCCTGGCATAGCATGAGAGGAATTGAACTACAATGTCTCAGTTTTCCAAATTAAGAAAATAAAATAATTGTTTCCCTAACCTTCAAATTCTACTTCTGAAGGCTAAACTTAAGCTTTAAGAATCATACACCAAAAGAGAGTACAGGTGGGGCGCCTGGGTGGCACAGCGGTTGGGTGTCTGCCTTCGGCTCAGGGCGTGATCCCGGCGTTATGGGATCGAGCCCCACATCAGGCTCCTCCACTATGAGCCTGCTTCTTCTTCTCCCACTCCCCCTGCTTGTGTTCCCTCTCTCACTGGCTGTTTCTATCTCTGTCAAATAAATAAATAAAATCTTTAAAAAAAAAAAAAAGAGAGAGTACAGGTAAACCTCATTAAGCTTTTTCCATCTGGTGTCCTCGTTTCTCATTTATGTCAATCTTCCTAGAACTACTGTGGAAAGAAAATTTAAAGGACCAGTAAAAAAAGATAGTTCCATTGACAACAAGCCCAGCTTATCAATGACATACTAAAACCTGTAACCTCACTAATCATTTCAGCGGTGTGCCTCAATTGTTATATACATCCTTAAAAATTTAACAAGTACCAGGATGCCTGGGTGGCTCAGTCAGTTAAACATCTGCCTTTGGCTCAGGTCATGATCCCACAGTCCTAGAATGGAGTCCTGCATTGGGCTCCTTGCTCAGCGGGGAGTCTGCTTCTCCCTCTGCCTGCCACTCCTCCTGCTTGTGTGTTCTCTCTCTCTCTGACAAAAAAATAAATAAAATCTTAAAAAAAAATTTAACAAGTACCAATCCTGTTTTCCACCTGAGGAACTTGAAATGGAAAGAAAACTGGAAAAAATATTTTTATTAGCATAAAATGAGTATAAGTGGAACTTCCCACCTCCACTTCATATATTTACTGATAACCACCTGACACGGTGACAGTGATGCAATGTGGTTAGGGAAGAATGGGGGTAGAATGTGCAGTTTCCTTTTTCTAGTGTTGACTTGTTTTCAGTGCTGACACAACCCTAGAGGTGACTACTCAAAGAAAGCATAGACAACAGAGATGGTTATTATGGTGATTGAGAGAGGACTGAGAAACTGACCAACTGCCAGCAATTTTTTTTTTATATATTCCTTCCAAATCGCCGATATTCATGAGGAAATGGCATAAACAATAGAATAATGCTATACTGATATATTCATATGGTATCTTTACAAGTGATTCCAGGTATTTCATGTCCTGTAATTAGCTGAAGTCTGGAATGCCCTCTCTGGTTCTCCTACTGCTCATTTGTTACTGTGCCATTAGACAGTAACAGGAGAACCAGATCAATTCTTAGTAGGTTTGTTTATTCATGAAATAACATTTAAGGAATGAATACCTGCTTATCAGATAATAGAATTATTTGCTTAATCTATGAGGGGATGCAGTATGTTAAAATGCATGTATCCGGCACTTGGAAACAGATTTTTCTAGTAATTTAAAAGGCCCACAAAATCTCTTAATGGTTTAAAAAAAAAAACAAAACAAAACAAACAAACAAAAAACGGTGAAGCAGTTATAATTACACCATGGAGTTTTGCAATCGTTTCTTTTTTGTTTTCAGTCCTCATTTTAGGAACCAGAGTACAAACAAGTGAATAATGAGTTTACAAAGACACTGTTCCCAGCACCAAATAAGTCAAACTGTTATTTAAAGAAAAAAGGTAGAACAATGAGGCGGTTCCAAGAGTTAATCATGGAGATAATGACTGTCGAATTCCTTCACTGGAAAAACTTTCAAATCCCCGTCGCACCCTCCATCTGCCAGCCGTTCAAAGGATTCGTGGTGAAAAGTGTCCAACATGAACACAACAGGGCCAAGGCTCGAAGCTCAGACTGCCGTTCTTACTGGGAGGGGCAGTTCCCGGGAGGAGGAGAAAGATCTCCGGTGTTACACAGCCCTCCCACCCTAACTCTCCCACGTGGTACCTGCGGGTCACTTGTCTCCACAGCCGTAGGGTTCCGCCACCAGGGTGGAGAGAGGCTGTGGTTCCGTCTCTCTCTCACTCTGTTGTTGGGGTTTTTTTGGTTTTTTTTTTGCCCGGGGATGCCCAACGGAGCGAAGCCCACATCCTGGGCACTGCCAACCAACTACTTTCCTGGATGGACTGTAATTACTTTCGGAGGATAGATTCTTCGTTGTTTCCCCTGCCCAAGCCTGGCACGCGCCCGCCCATCCACGCGCCCCGTCGGGTGCGCTCTCCCGACTTCGAACCCAGGGCCGCGCGCGCGCACGCACCGCACTACCCCGCTGTACCTCTCCCGGGGCCCCGCGCGGGCGCGCACACACACACCTGGGCCGCTGTAAGGTGGAGTTCTAAAGCAGTCGACCTCCTTTCCCAGCACCCAGATGTTGAGATCCACGTGCAGAAGGTGCGAGAAATAGCTCACTCGGGGCGGGAGGCAATGGAGCAGAAGAGATGCTGGTTTCAGAGTTAGTCCCCTGTGGAAGCCGAGCTCGCAGTGGATAAGAGGGTTCCTGGGAGAGCACCACGTCTTCCCTGGGTCCCCGCCGACGGCGGCACTCGGCACCCTAGCCTGAGGCGCGCGCGCATGTCTTCGCGACCCCAGCCCCGAGGAGGCGGGGCCAGCCGCGGGGAGCCGGCCTCGCGCGCAGCTCGGAACCCCGCCTCCAGCCCGGCGCGCGGCCTCGCGGCGCAAAGGACGGAGGACACGCCCCGCCCCGTTCCCGGCCGGCCAATGGACGCCCGGGCCGCGCACTGGGTGTCCCGCCTCCTCCAGGGAAACTTGGAGCAGGAGAAAAGTTTGTACAGAGGCTGGAAGGGCGAGAGCGGAGCTCGGAACCCGGCAGCCAAGAAAAAGAAGATGAAAGATCCCAGGTCAGAGCCTCAGGCCGAGTGGACCTCAAACAGCCCTCGGGGCGTCGGAAGCAGCCTCCGTGGCAACCGCCAGCCCCGATAGCCGCCCGTGCTGCCCAGGGCTGAGGAGGAGGGCGGCCTGAACCCGGGACTGAGGCTCCGTGCCACCTGCGCGCGCGGCCCCACACCTGCGCGCTGTCCGCCCGGGGACCGGACCTGCGGGCTCCTCAAACTTTGGTCCCGTCTTTGAAGGTACGGGAAAAGAAGAAGAAGAAGAAGAAGAAGGAAGGAAGGAAGGAATCCAAGATCAGATTGCAGTGACCCATCCCGCTACCCTTCTGGTTCTCTCGAGTTTTTGAAAGCTTGCCATTCTGACCCCAGTTCCGGAAAATTGGCAGCCACCGAGACCCGGCTCTGAGAAGACAAAGGCTTGGCAAGCTCCACACTGAGCGGGCCGAGACTGAGGACAGGTTGGAGGCGTGTCGTGGACATCTGAGTCTTGACCCTGGGGCCTACGCGGCTGCCACGGCCGCGGCTACCACAGGTGAGATGAGGGTTTGGGGGCACGGGCCGAGAGCGGTGGGCGGGCGCTCCTCGATCGGAGCCCGGGAGGAGCGAGCGCGCTTTCCAAATTGCCTTCCGTAACTTGTTTTCGATGAGGATTTTATTGACTCAGAATCTGTCGGGAATAAGAGCGAACCACTCACTCATCCCTAGAGATAGGTCTTGTTCATCTTGGCAGTGGAGAGAGTTGGGCTGGGGAGGAGGAGAGAATGGCAGTATCAACTGACAAATACTAATGGCAGTAGAGTGGTGCTTCTGGTAGGACGTATCCGGAGCCTGGCGATTTCGGTAGCCGAAGTTGGTAAGCGGCTACAATCCACGATGCGGGATCCAGTTGTTCCTCTTGTCTCATCAGCATATTGTTTTTTGGGCGCGGGTCTGACACCTTGCAAGGAGTAATTTCCGCTCACCGCGCCTTTGTCTCCCCTATCACCCCCAGACCCAGCCTCGAACTCCAAGACTGCGTACCGAGGGCCCCCATCATGTCCACTCCCGGGGTCAATGCGTCCGCCTCCTCTACCCCCGACCGTCCGAACAGCCCGGTGACCATCCCGGCGGTGATGTTCATCTTCGGGGTCGTGGGCAACCTGGTGGCCATTGTGGTGCTGTGCAAGTCGCGCAAGGAGCAGAAGGAGACGACCTTCTATACGTTGGTATGCGGACTGGCCGTCACCGATCTGCTGGGCACGTTGCTGGTGAGTCCAGTGACCATCGCCACGTACATGAAGGGTCAGTGGCCCGGAGGCGAAGCACTCTGCGAGTACAGCACCTTCATCCTGCTCTTCTTCAGCCTGTCCGGCCTTAGCATCATCTGTGCCATGAGTATCGAGCGCTACCTGGCCATCAACCACGCCTACTTCTACAGCCACTACGTGGACAAGCGGCTGGCCGGCCTCACGCTCGTCGCGGTCTATGCGTCCAACGTGCTCTTCTGCGCGCTGCCCAACATGGGCCTGGGCAGCTCGCGGCTGCAGTACCCGGACACCTGGTGCTTCATTGACTGGACCACCAACGTGACGGCGCACGCCGCCTTCTCCTACATGTACGCCGGCTTCAGCTCCTTCCTCATTCTCGCCACCGTGCTGTGCAACGTGCTGGTGTGCGGTGCGCTGCTCCGCATGCACCGCCAGTTCATGCGCCGCACCTCGCTGGGCACCGAGCAGCACCACGCGGCGGGACCGGTCGCGGTGCCCTGGGCCCCCTGCCGGAGCAACCCGACCGCCGCCTCCCCCGCCCTGCCGCGCCTCAGCGACTTTCGCCGCCGCCGGAGTTTCCGCGGAATAGCGGGCGCCGAGATCCAGATGGTCATTTTACTCATCGCCACCTCCCTGGTGGTGCTCATCTGCTCCATCCCGCTCGTGGTGAGTGGCCGGGAATGGGCCCTTCTGGGCCCTTTCGCACATCCACCTTCCTCCTCCGTCTACCGCTTCCTCTTTTCCCTCTCTTGCCTTGACAGTGAACTTGTCCTGCAGGTCGCGGCTGGGATTTCGACACTGCTCAGAGCAGGCCCGAGCTCCTCTTCAGCCGCATCCCTAATGAGATGTAGCAGGTGCTTTTCTCCCAGGCCCCCCAAGTTTCTTTCTCCGAAAGCCTGGTTTCCTTTCTGTCCCGGGACAGCCCCTACCCCTTGCTGCCTGACATTGGCCTTGAGCCTTCCGGGAACACCTGCCACTCTGTCAGATGTGGAGGGGAAACCGCTGTAGTGTGACAGGTCCTCCACAGTGAACCGCAGAAGCCCGAAACCTGGGGGGTGGTGATCTCTTTGTTATACACCACTCCTTAGGGCACTGGGCGTTTGGTGCTTTGATTTATGCATGGGGTTTTTTCTTTTGGTTTGTTTGTTTGTTTGGGTACATAATGTAGAAGTTCAGAGCTAGAGAGATTGGATGCATTTTGCTCTAGTCTGACGCCCTCACATGCCACAGGGCGTGACTTGCTTAAAATAATCTAACACAACTACACTGTCAGGCTAGATTCCCTGCTCTTTACCATGCTGTGCATTGCACATGTGGGTCACGGCTCCTACTAGGAACCAGAGTCGGGTTCCTTCATTCTTTCTTGGGACCAGTAAAGCCAGGTTTCTCAAGGGGCCTATGAAGGTCAGGCTGATGGACACGGGTTATTGAATTTGCATTCTCAACAACTGTGAGAGGTACAGTGCCATTCAAAAGAAAAGAAGCTTTAGAGATGTGATCTAGTTATTGCCCAGCCAAAACCCTGCAGCATGTGATGAACCTCAGACCCACCTGACTCCCAACCCTGTTCACATATTACATCATGTCTCACTCCTAGAACATTTCTAATTTTGGCCTTCGTACAGTGTGTGCATTTGAGTTTTGGCACACTTCACTTTTAGGACACCGCCTTCTTTAAGATTGCCTTTGGATTAGCTTTTAAAATGTTATAAGCAGAAAGGTTGAAAACGCACCTAGTTCTCTACTTTCCTGTCATTAAACCAGAATGCACCAGAAACTGATGGGCTAATGTGCATAACACCTTCTCTAGAGTTTCTCTGGAAAGCAACAGGTTCTGTTTTTCCATCTTTCAAAACACTGCATTTCTAGAAATTCTAAACTACCAACTCAAAAAGAGAAGACTTTTCTTTCTTCTGCTGATTGGAAACGAGAGAAAATAATGTAACGAGATATTCTTCTTTCTTCTCTTATTAATACGGTCCAGGGATCTTCCATATAAAAATATTATATCTCTGATAAAAGTGAGTGTAAATGAAAGGAACTTAGATGTGGCTGAGAGCCAGTGTACAGTAGCTTCTTGACAATTTGTATAAACAGAAATAAATATAATTGGCCAGAAGGGCCTTTAAACCATTCCAGGACCCAATATAATTTACCAAGTTAAGTCACACTTGAGCCACATAAATATATTTTACTGTCTGTAATGGCAACTCAGAATACAGTGAGATTTTTGGAAGAAACAACCCTGCTCCTGCTAGGGCTCCCTTTTCTGGCCGCTGCCTTAAGTTTTACAGAACAGTAAATGACAAAGTGAGGGGCTGTTACGTACAGAAGAACATCCACATTAAGGAACTGAGGAATTAGAGCTAGAAGTTTAGCAACATGCACATACTTCTAAAATATGAAGGTAAGCCTGTGAAGCTGTTGATGATTGCCCAGTGACAGATGAATTGTTTTCTTGGAGCATCTAGAGAGGCATGAAGAACTTCATTCATTTTATGGGCTGAAGTGGACCTGCCCCTGTGGTATGGGGCAATTTATCACAAAGCCTTTGAGGTTATCTGAGAAGCTAGAGGCAAGAAACTACAGGAGCTATCCTTGTAGTCTGCAAAGTAGCCACATTTTAACTAACAAACACTATCCACTATTATAGAAAGTCAGTAACGTGCAGTAGATACTAAGTAATTTTACTCTGAAAATTGAAACTGGCTCAGCTAAGAAGTAATCATATAGTGAAGTACTCATATGCCTTTGTAAGTAATAACGAATCATACAAGTAATAGTAGTTTCAGTGTTTAGCCTTTAGTTTTGGCTACCGAACTCTAGTTTCAGAATCGGTTTAGTTGTAAATTAATGATAAGCAATGAGGTCATTATACTACCCACCCACCCACAGTTCAGCTGTTACTGAAAGAATTAAAAGGGGAATTTACCCATAACTAGAGTCTTCCTTGGCTTACTTTTACAACTTTGTCTTTTCATGTTTCTCATATTCAGATTGTAATTTAAGTTTAAGGTTTCTGAACTCGGACATTTAAAGCAGTCGGAGCTATCTTCAGTTCCAAGGAAACTAATGAAGCACCTTTTTTTACCTTTATCAAATCAAGTTGGTTGCTAATCCTATTTGAGGAAAATCAAACCCTTCAAAACACTTAAAATGCTTCGGAAAGGCTAATAGAGCAAATAGAGTTTACTTGGAGTTTCAGAAAGCTTGACACAGTGTATAAGGTTAGCAAACAGCCAAATTTTGTCTTTTGGACACCAGGGAAGAAAAACTACAGTGGCTCTTAGAGGGTACCTGATACTGAGTTTCATAGAAAAAAGTAAATTTTAATTTGTTATCCAAAACACGTGTCTTATAAATAGAGCTTGGAATCGAAATTTGAGAAAGCTTGGGAAATTAATCGTGGATTTAAGAGACTGCTAAGCTTGAGAAATTTTCTAAAATGAGTCATAATCAATGAACAGAGAAGGTGTAAGTACATTTGACAAGGAACATTACATGACAAGACTTTGTGGGAAGGTGGTTCTTGTCATTTTGCCTATTCTTCTATTTAAAATAAGTCTCTGGTTTTTTTAAACACAGAAAAAGCTGAAGAAAAGAAAGAGTCTACGCTTAAGATAAATAAAAGGGAATGAATTCTTCAGAAATATGCAAGCAAGACAGTCTCCTAAGGTCCCACTGTGAAATACTGGAGCTAGATCAACTTCTGGTGGCCAATTTTGCAGTTACTAATGTCGAGATAACAATTAAAATCAAATCTTTCGCCTCAGGACTGAACAGTTAACACTGTAGGATTTGAAAAGGCATTTTCCCCCTTGTATAAGCAAGCTGAGGCCATATTCACTGCTTACTTCCTTCTCTTATTTTCTTTCTTCTTACTCGGAAGTAACAAGGATTCATCTCTGTTAGGGGTAGAATGGCCAGTTCGATTCATCTTCTGCCTTGGACAAGTAAAATACTGATCTTTAGGAAAATAGCTTCCTGTGAGTGTTTATTTGGCTGTGTACTATAAGCCAGTTGTCTCTATAAAGCCTGCACCAGCATTCGATCGAGAAAGATTTATTAGAGCAGAAGAAAACTGTGGAAATAGACTTTTGTTTACTGGAGGCAAACTGGAAGTGGAGTCACAGGACAGCTGATGGGATTTCAGACGAGCGCAAATCACAGTTAAAGGCATAAGAGTAATGCCATAAATTCGAGTACTCTTACAGCAGAACCTGAAAGATTTGATTGTTTTTCAATTAAACTTGGCTAAGTTAAAAAAAAGAGCAGTTCGTGAAAGCTGTGTTTTTCTCATAAGCATGGGATTCCAGACCCAGTTAGTGGTAGAACCTTGAACACTGCCGAGCAGCACGTGAAAGGAAGGTATTCCCACATCCAGCATCTCATCTGAATCGTGAAGAAAGCAGGGCTAGCCAATGTTTTCGCTCGCCCCTCAGTCTGGTCAATGGCACATGAGGAATTCCTGTCCTTCTGCAACTTGCTGGGGGGCTGGGGGGAGTCCCAGTCTCGTGGACTTTCACCATGCTTTGCTGACCTGTGAAGGCTCGTTTTATGGAACGTCTACTAACAAGATTTTCTTTTAATCTCCCATTAGAATATTGAAAGTTCGAGTAAACGCACACACACAAAACAACTACAGAAATATATTTTCAATGTAGAGCCTGCCGTGTAGAGATCAAGTAATTTGCCTGCAGTAAATAAATGGCTAGTTAGTGACCCAGGAGGAAGGAGAATGGAGCCACACAGGCAAGAACTCTTTCCACTCTCCTTTACTTAAGGATTTTTTTTTTTTTTTTTTTTGGTCATAAAAAAAAAGTGGGAAGAATTTCTAGTAACAGCTGTGTCAATTTTGGATTCTTCACAGGGCAGTTAGATAACTGAGCACACACAGATAATTCCATTTATGTTCTTGGAACAGAACACATAGCACACACAAATCCCGCTCTAGGATCTTGTCATTTATTGGAAAGCATTTGTACTTTGACAGTCAGTGGCTAAAATCAGTCTCCTCCAAATTTCAGCATGCTTTTTTCAATTAGATGTTCCCTGCTAACAGGTTTTTCTTACATAGGAAGTACATGGTTTTTGGTACCAAATCCTTTCACTACACCCCAAAGCTACTTCTAAACTGTGGTTTTGAAATTATTCCTATATTCCCCAGGAGCCAAACTTCCATGTGTGGGTTACCAAGAAAGCAAGGGCCTTTTACGTTATGTGCCAGGCATTGTACGAAGCACTTCTGTCATCTGCACGTTAATTAGCAGGAGCAGAGCCAGGATCTGAACAGAGGTTAGTTTGATTCAGAGATGCTCCTCTACGACATACAGCCTACCTTACGGCTCTCCTGTCCTCACACCTGGTTTTGAATGTATCCTATTTTCTCCAAGTTATGTTCCATTGCTCCTAAGTCCTACATTCTAGCCATCTTCAAGCAGTTTAGAATATTGTAAGGTCTGCCAACGTTAAAGATAAACCACTTGCACATTATCTGCGGCTCCTAAAAAATAGATTCGCTTTTAAAATTGCAAGAGAGGATATATGTTGTTTGTATCCTGTGAAGTGTTTTAAGGTGTCTTCCCCCCCCCCCCCCGCCCATGCAGAGATTCTGTTTTATCAGGAGCACACTCTTCCAACACTGAAAACTGCCTGAACATGTTTATTTGTGAAGCATACAAGGCCTGTTGGACAGGAATTCCAGAAAAGTGCTTTCACCTCCCCACATGACATTGAAGTACTGCTGTGGATGTTCCCATCTTAATCTGGAGTCTCCCCTGCTTTGGAGAGAGCAAACCAAGTAGCCTTTGAAGTGGGGCAGAGATTGCTAGACTTAAAAACATTATGGAGTGCATGGAGCTTTTGTTCGTTTTTGTCTTTTTCTCCACCTCAAGTCAATCTCCAATGAGACCTGCTACAAAGGAAAACTGGTTTGTCTTGATTTTTTTTTTCCAAACAATTTGACCAACTTTTGAGAATGCTTTTATCTGAACTTGAAATGTTGCTTTTCATACTCATCTTTATTGCTACCCTGTGGGCTCCTCTTTGCTAAAATGACATTAAATAACCGGGCTCAGCGGCTTATATTAATTGTAAGCTTACACACACACACACACACACACACACACACACACACACACCCATGGAACTCTAAAATAGGGCTTCCTTCATTTCCTTGGACATGAGTCAAAATCAACTAGGGCTGTGGACGAAGTGAGACACAGATTGATGTGATGCTTTCCTTGCTTCTCGTCACCTTTGATTACGAAAGCCCAATTATTAATTTTTTTTACAACACTCTGGCTTTTCTAAAACATCACAGAAATTTTAAAATAAAATGCTAACTCCTAATACGTTCCTGTAAATGGTTACAAATTTCGTTCCTTTTATATCCATTTCAACCATTCAAAAATTTTCCTCCTTCCAGAACTAACCCTGTTTCCTTTAAGGTAGGGGTGGGAGAGGCAACCATCAACAAAAGATTTCAACGTTAAAAATCTCAGAAATGCGCAGTTCAGAGTTAACCAAGGTTCTGTTCTGAGAGAGGGTCTTAGAGATGGCTGTGCAAACGGCTGCTTAGGGAGAAACTCCCGGGTGGACCAACATCGCCACCTAGAGGCTGCAAGTCTCAAGTTCTCACGGACCCTGCCTAGGTTTTTTCCCTAAAGGCTGTGCGCAGGGAAGGCCTGATACTAACAGATTTAGGTTCATTACCTCTTTTCACCCTTAGGAACACAGTATGTGATGTAATATATAAACCTCATGTTTTGTACCAATGATTCCATTGTCAGGAAATAATTCTTAAACAAAGCCAGCCAGCCTGTAGAACAGAAAAAGCAACATGGAATTCATCGGGAGACCTGGGGCCCAGAACAGAATCAGCCACCGACAGGTGGGCTTGATAAGTTCCTCAAAACCTTCAGGTCTTGGTAACACTTCATCTGAGAAAAGGCCCGTAGAGCTGAGGGCATCTCTCAGTGCCCAAACAGCTCAGTGCCTCAATAAAGATTATGGTAAGAAGCAGCCAAAATGCTTTGTTTCACTAGTTTTTTATTTGTCTTGTTAGTATCACTTATCCAAGCACAGTTTCTGAAAGTCTTTTAAGACACCATATACTTCTGTTTATTCTTGTTCACTTTTGATTTAGCTATCTTCCAGAGATCAAGGTATTAATTTCATGCTAGGGAGAGCCATTTGACCATTTTATTTTATTCTGTGAGATTTACAGGACCATTATCCCTTATCCAAAACATTTAGGGCCAGATGTGTTTTAGAATTCAGAATTTCTTGGCTTTTAAAACACCAATTTAGTAATATACTGTATAATATGTAATTGGGACAATTTCTCTGAAGCAAAACACAGGAGTACGTATACTCAGTAGAATAAACTATAAATAGCCTCATGGTCTAGTTCAGTTCGGGTTTTACTGCCGAAATAAGTTTAGGTCAGGTTTTGCAACCAAAAAAACAAAACAAAACAAAAAAAAAGAATAACAACAAAATAACCGCAAGTGAAAAACAATAATTTCTTAGAAAAGGACTACGGACCTGTAGCTGATCAAAGTCTGAATTCCTGCTAAGGAAGAAACAGAAATATGGTTACACCTCACTGATCTAGCTTCATCTAGAAACAAGTTTCTCATGAGTTGAGTTTTGCAGATTAATGCAGTTTATTTCCTTAAGCGTTTTAAACTTATTTTATCTAAACTGTTATAAATCTTTCGAAAATATCCCTTTTCTTGCTTTCATGGTGATTGATACATCATGAATATTAATTATTATACTGTATGGTAAAGTAGCAATGTCCTCAAGTCTTGTTAGAGATATCTGCCCCTAGTTAAATCGCTCCAGCCCTGCTTTTGTGAGTTCTTTCTCTTTTTTATGGTTTTTATGCATCCTCCTTGGCTGAAACTCCCCTTACTTCTCCCTAACTTCACATAACTACTAAAGGCAAGTAATAATTATTAAGTAATTGCTAAAGACAGAGGTCAATGATCTTAAAACCACTTTTTATGTGAGGTGAGAGTTTTATATAAAAGATTCTAGTGGAAATAGAAGTACAGTTCAGACAATAATACTCTTAAGAGTAAATTTAAAATTGTACATTTAGCAAGTGCTTTTTCCTTTAAGGAATAAAATGTAGTTATCCTTAAGTTTACATAAATTCAAGCACTCTTCATTAAATCATTTGAAGTTCCCAGAAGTTGGCATACTATTTCATTCTTCCCATGACTTTACACATGGAATTACCTCTATTTGAAATGCTATGTCCTTCCTTCTAAATTTAGCAAATTCCCCCTCATCCATCAAAAACCCCAGGCAAGCTCCCTCCTCCCACAGGCTCTGACGCCCTCCCATCCTCATCTGGATTAGGCCCCCATCTATTCTTCTCTCCTTTCATTTAATCACCCTGCAGTCACAGCTGGTTTTCCTTCCTGTCTTCTGTGCTGTAGATTACTTACTTGCCTTCAAGAAGTTTGTGGTATTTAATGCAACTTTTTGTGGCCAGACTTATCGCAACGCCTAACACACAATACGTGCCTACTCTTCAGTGATTAAATGCATGAAAGAATATGAGTAACTAAGTGATTATAATAAGAGCAAAATTTGTGAACTGCCAAAAATAAGACTCCCAAGTAGCAAACAGGTTGTTGGGGTCTCCTTGTGCTCCCTTCATTTATGCCTCCCCGTCCTGCAGTGGGCTGGCGGACGCGCCTTTTGCCGTAAATAGCTCAAACTGCAGTAGAACCAGTTGTCGTCCCTAATGGTCTGTGTGGAGGTGCTCTCAGCACTTGGCTGTTTGCTGGTTCAAATGCCATATAGACACAAAGGAGGGACAGATGCTTTTTCTTTCTTTTTTTTTTAAGATTTCATTTTTTATTTGAGAAAGAGCACAAGCAGGGGGAGCAGCAGATGGAGGCAGAGGGAGAAGCAGGGACCTGCTGAGCGGAGAGCCTGATGTGGGGCTCGGACCCTGGGATCATGACCTGAGCCAAAGGCAGACACTGAACCGAAACCGCCTGAGCCACCCAGGCGCCCCAGGAAGGACTACTCTGACAGGAGTTTCAGGAAGGATTCACCGCGAGGCAGCTGTTGAGCAAAACTATAGTTTGCAAGCAGCAGGGAGCCACTGAAGGGTTAGCAACGGAGCCGCACAGTCAGATCTGCTTTCCAGACAGAACCCTCTGGTGGCGGTTTGGAGGGTGGATTGGAGAGGAGAGGAATTGGAGGTAGCGAAAACTACTCCAGTGGCTGTTGCAATAATCCAGGTGAAAAATGCAGTGCGAGGGAAAAGACTGGAAGAGGTGTTTGAAGGAAGGCTTGGTAACACTAGAAGAGTATTATAACTGGGGAACAGACTCCATAGAGAAAATACAAACTATTCTCTGGTCATTCTGGATGATAGGAGATTCAGATAGCGGTTTAAAAGTTTCCAGTGTATTCTTACTGGACTCTATAATAAAGGCATCTCTGGACATTTCTGTGATTGGATGGTTAGTTGACTTACAAAATGAGTTTCATTTACATATATAAATAGGCAATTGGAGGGACGCGTGGGTGGCTTAGCCGGTTAAGCGTCTGCCTTAAGCTCAAGTCATGATCCCAGGGTTCTGGGATCGAAGCCCTGCATCAGGCTCCCTGCTCAGCAGGGAGTCTGCTTCTCCCTCTGCCTGTCGCTCCCCCTCCTTGTGCTCTCTCTCTCTCTGGCAAATAAAGAAAATCTTTTTTAAAAAATTAATAAAGTTAAAAAATTAAAAAGCAACTGGAATAAGGGAAATCAATGGCTGTGGGAGGGGGATACGTCATTTGAATTGCAAAAACTTAAAAGCACTCACAGAAATGAAGTTAATGTTTCTCAAGGACACCTTATGCGTGTGTGGCCTGTATATACACTGCTTTTGTGTATACCATCTTTGATCGAAGGAAGATAGTCATGAGATAGTTACAGAAATATTAAAATCACACTAACTCAAATGATTGCACAATTACCGGTTTTTCTGAGGCTTATTGTGGAAGCTGCTCTTTCTTGGCACTTATTAATAGAAAGGAGGGCAGCTAGCTAATGTTACTAGGTTAGACACTGATGCAAATATTTCCCCAGCTGACTAAGGACAAAATCTAAATGTGGGCATCTCATTTATGCAGGTACGGGTGTTCGTCAACCAGTTATATCAGCCACGTTTGGTGCAAGAAATCAGCAAGAACCCAGACTTGCAGGCCATCCGAATTGCTGCTGTGAACCCCATCCTGGACCCCTGGATCTATATCCTTCTGCGGAAGACCGTGCTCAGCAAAGCGATAGAGAAGATCAAGTGCCTCTTCTGCCGCATCGGCGGGTCCCGCAGAGACCGTTCAGGACAGCACTGCTCAGACAGCAGGAGGACATCTTCCGCCATGTCTGGCCACTCTCGCTCCTTCCTCTCGCGAGAGCTGAAGGAAATCAGCAGCACATCTCAGACCCTCCTTTACATGCCGGACCTCAGTGAAAATGGTCTTGCAGGCAGGAATCTGCTTCCGGGTGTACCTGGCATGGGCCTGGCCCCGGCAGACACCACCTCCCTGAGGACTTTGCGAATATCAGAGACATCGGATTCCTCCCAAGGTCAGGATTCAGAGAGTGTGTTGCTGGTGGACGAGGTTACTGGGAGTAGCAGGTCTGGGCCTGCCCCCAAGGGGAACTCTCTGCAAGTCACATTTCCCAATGAAACACTGAACTTATCAGAAAAATGTATATAGTAGCTAAGGAAAGAAATACAGCACTGTTTCTGGAAGCATATAAAATCCTGTGCAATAGACACATAAATGAAGTGTTCCACTGTGCTCAGAAGGGCTCTTTTGTCCTTCAGCTCACATTAAAGAACATCTGGGCTCTTTAGCACTTTCCATACAATCAAGTTATTCACAGGGGACCCGTGGTCTGAAGCACATTGGTTGTCACTTCACTATGACACAGGATTTCTGTCACCACTTGATGGCTGGGAAGATCTATCCTCAGTTTTTCTACTTGATAGGAGGATGGCGTAAGTTTTGCTATTTTCATAACATCCAGAGCTTTATATCTGGCATACAGCAGAAGGCCAGGTACAGAAGGGCTCTATTCCAATAAACTATGAGGACTATCTTGTGATTTAAGTGTCTCACTAAAGCATGAAATGTGAATTTTATTGTTGTACATATGATTTAAGGTATTTAAAGTATTTTCTTCTCTGTGAGAAGGTTTATTGTTAATACAAGGTATAATAAAATTATGGTAACCCCCCCCCCTTCCCTGTATAACCAGCTGAAGTTGCAGGTGTTAGATTTTTTTTCAAAAACAAGTTCAGGGTAAGGTGTGTAGAATACACAGTGAGATTCATAGCTATAAAAAAAAGATATAAATTTTTAAAAGAAAGAGTTTAGTATTATAAAAGGAATAAAGCAAAATAATATTTTAAGACATGAACATTATAGTCCAAAATATTAAAGTTCTTTCCAAGCTATGTGTAATACATAGTGAAAAATTTTTAGTGACGCTACATGTATTTATCCAGAAAACTGTGATTTTGGGAGGAGATAACCTGCTGGTAAATATTTTTTACTTCTGTCCGCACAAAATTTTTAAAATTTTAAAAAGTCTGAATAACCCATAACTGAAGTGTATAATATAAAAGAGTCTAAGCAACTTGTTTTCCCTCTTAAAGTGTTCATAGTTTTACTTTCCTAAGGAATGATCTAGAGTATCCTTTAAAATTTAAGAGGAAGGCAGACTGCACCATGAAGGTCTTTATTTTGAGATGTGGAAGTGTCACAGATGCCGTAAGAGTTTAACAACATAAGGAGTGCAGAACTTGGACACGTTAAGGGTAACCTAGCGGTTTTGTGTAACACCCAGTGATGCCGTACACATTTGAAGGACCTTTCTCAAGGAAATACTAAGCATGTTTTGTTGCTTAAAGTGTTTTTGTGAATTGCTTGGTTGTAATTAAATTCTGAGCCTGGTAGTGATATGGTGTTAAGAAGCAGTTGTACCAACTGAAATTATTTTGGAGATTATAATAAATAAATAAATAAATAAATACACTCAGTCTGAGTTCCATATCCTCAGTTTTGGGAAACTTGTGTGATTTTTGTTTGTTTCAGGTCATCCTTTACATCCTTTTAAATTGGAATCTTTAAATTGCTTTATTTTGAAGTAATGTCAAATGTAGAAAAACGTTCCAACAGTACGAAGCCTTGGAACCACTTAACGGAGAATGCTATTTAGAAACCAAGATCTGGGTATAAGGTGGACTCAAAATCACATTTGGATGGGTGGAGGAGAGTACGGGGGAGACGATGTTACACCCAACTTGTGGAGAACTGCAATGTGGAGAACCCAAATATTTATTACAGCTTGTGGCCCTTCCTACTTGTAAATTCTCCGAATCAGTGCTTCTCAAACTTGATCATGCATCAGAGTCATCTGAAGAGCCTGTGAGAACAGTTTCTGATTCTGTAGGTCTGGGGTGTGTACATTTCTGAAAAGCTAGGTGACTCTGATGGTACCTGTATGAGGACACACTCGGAGTAATCCTCAGGAGTGAGGTTGTGATTTGCCATTTGCAAGTTTTTAAAGATATTTTTGGATGATGTCAGAAAAATAGGACTGGCATCTTCACAGACCTGAAGGCACAGTGATTCTCAGCTGAGGTCAGGGTAGCTTAGAAAAGGAGCTTCTGGCCCAAGCCTGAGATGTTGTATTTCCCCATGCTAACCAAAGCCTAAGAAACAATGTTTTCAGAGAATATTTTACCCATGAAAGAGGCTTTTGTCCTTCTCCCATGTATATGGACAATGAGACAATCCTTAGATCTGTATATAAATGGAATATATATATTATACTACACATACTATATGTCACCTATGTTTATGGAGGAAAAACAAAGCCTCGTTCACAAGTTAGCATTACTAATACTCAAAGCATAATCTCACTCATACTTCACTTCAGAGGTTCACCATCCAGAATATGGATTCTGGCTTATTCTTTTTTTAATTAAAATAAAATTTACGTATTATAAAGTTTGCCCCATATTTTACTATGTTCACAGAATGCAACCATCCCTGCTGATTCCTGAACACACTTATCCCAAAAAAAACACATGCCCATCTGCAGTCACTCCCCATTCTCCTCTCTCCCTAGCACCTGACAACCACTCTCTCTGGATTCTCCTATTCTGGACATAAATGGAATCATACAATATGTGCCCTTCAATATCAGGCTTTTCTCACTTAGAGTAATATTTTCAAGGTTCATCCATGTTGTAGCATGAATCAGTACTTCATTTCCTTTTTATGGCTGAATAATACTTCTGTATTTCCTTTTTTTTTTTAATATTTCTGTATTTCTGATCGTAGCATTTGTATACAAGTTTTTATGTGAACATATATTTTCAATTCTCTATATACCTGAGAATAAAGTTGCTGGGGCATATGTTAACTATATGTTTAATTTTTTGAGGAACTGCCAAAAGGTTTTCCCAAGTGCCTGCACCATTTTACATTCCCACCGGCAATGTACAAGGGTTTTGATTTCTCCATATCCTCATCAATATTTTTTTTTCTCATCAATATTTCTTATCGCCTTTTTTGGTTCTAGCCATCCTAATAGATATGAAGTGGTACCTCACAGTGATTTCGATTTGCATTTCCCTAGTGACTAATGATGTTGAGAACCTTTGCACATGCTTACTGACCATTTGTATATCTTCTTTAGAGAAATGTCTATTCAAATCCTTTGAGCATTTTTAAATTGGGTTCTATGTCCATATTAGTTTGCTAGGGTTACTGTAACAAAATACCACATACTGCGTGGCTTCAAGCAGAAATTTATTTTCTCACAGTTCTGGAGGCTGGAGGTCCAAGATCAAGGTGCTGGCAGGCTTGGCTTATCCTAAGGCCTTTCTCCTTGCCTTGGAATGGCCATTTTCTTGCTGTGCTGTCACATGGCCTTCTCTCTGTATACCTGCTTCCCTGATGTCTCTTTTCTTACAAGGACAGTAGTCATAATGGATTAGGGCCCACCCTTATGACCTTGTTTGACCTGAATTATCTCCTTGAAGGCCCTACCTCCCAATACAGTTACATGGGGCCAGGGAGAGGGCTTCACCATCTGAATTTCAAGGAGACACAATTCAGTCCATGACAATGTCTTCTGATTGTTGAGTCTGGCTTATTAAAAGAACAGCCAAGGAAGAAAAACTTCAGCATTGTTCGTCATCGTTCCACATCTATTTATAAAACTTACTAGCTATGTGATGTGAAGATAGTTTCTTGTGGGAAACTTGTTCCTGAACATTTAGAACTACAAACTTTCTATGCAAGAAAATTTTTATTGTCTAACTGCCTGGTATTAAACTCAACCTGGTCCCAATGAAATATAATAGAGAGAAAGATAATCTTAACTCTATCTCATGATCTTTAAGACAATCTAACCAACACGTCAAGTGTGTTAGGAAGGATGGTGAGACTGGTACAGCTATAAAGTGGTACTTTGATGAGAAGACCATAGAATACAAAAGTCCCTTCCCAAAGGACAGCCGCCCTCTCCATGGTTTCTTATCGGTGTCACAAACACAAAGGCCCATGGGAAAACCAAGGCACAGTAGTATTTACTGTTAGCTATGCCTTTGGCCTTAAATCTTAATGCAGAAATAGCCACATGAAACAAGACAGTCATTTTTCCTAAACTACAGGCATTTCCTACTTTCCCAAGGTTTGCCTTACACCACTTTGCTTTTACAAAAAGACCTACATTCATATGTTTTCACTAATCCAAAGAAATCCAAAGAAGAATCTTGCTTTTGCCACAGAAGGTGAAACGCAAAAATAGCATTCAGCGTTGGTTTTGCATCGAGCCATTCCAGAGGCAGTGCAACCCTGAGCAACAGTAGCCCCCCAACTTCCTGCCCCAGAAACGACACTCAGCCTCTCGGCACCAAGCCACCAGGGCTTGAACTGTGTCTGTGAGCATCTGTGCTTTATCTGCAGTTCTTTCGTGCATTCGTTGGCAAAATGTGACCTAGGATATCAAAAAAGTCTGAGAGAGGTTATTTTGGGGGTTTGAGAAAGCTCAAGATTTTTTCCATATAAATTAATGGTCATTGCTTCTTCGCTTTACACCATTTCAACTTATGAAAGGTTCAGCAGCAATGCTCTCCTTCCAGATAGCAGTGAACCTGTCCTTATGATCGCTTGAGAAAAAAACACACCATGAAGTGCGCTCTCTTCCACCGCCCTCCCCACCACGTGCCTTTCCCACCGTGTGCCCTTCCCTGCACCTCCCATCCTGAGTCTGAGTCTGAGATGCTGCAGGTAAGATGGCAAGGCTCTCCAGATACACAAAGGAATGGAACCAGAGAGAAAGAGACTCAGAGCATTTGACCCTATTGTTTAGCATGGAGCTGTCCTGGGGCATACCTGGGGCTTCAGGCTGGAAGCACTTTGTAAACAAAGAAAGAAAGACAGTTGGGCCCCTTATTCTCGTATCAATATCAATGTGTCTACCATTCATTTGTTACCCTATCTTTACCTTCCTAGGTCGTCCACCCCATTCTACAGCAAAGAGAACAGAAGAGTGAGCCAAATAGTCCTATGTCTGGAAAATATTTAACCATGGCAAGTCTGCACACTAAAATCTGAAAAATTAGGTCAGTATTTCTTTTTGAGAAGGGGTGAAACAAGATTCAATGCAAGGGAGAAGCAAAGAGAATTCCGAGAACCATGATGAAAGAGCTCAAGACAACAGCTCTGCAGCAAGCCAGGAGGACGTGCATCACTGAGACAGGAGTGGGGCCGAAGGACCTAGGATCTCTCTAAGGTTTTAAAAAAAGATTGACAGATTATTTAATGTTTGGCAATATTGAGAGCAATACTACATTTCTATTAGACAGTGAAGGGGAAAATTAGTAATGTATATATGGAAAACTACAGAACAACTCTCTGAGCAACAAAGTACAAAAAAGGTAAACTAATAATATCCGAGGTGAGATTAACTATGTGTGATATAATTACATAGTCCTATTAAATAATGAATATAGATTGAAGCCAAAATGATAATCTTATTGGGAATGGAGGCAGACGTGGTAAATAAATATATTGAGGGGAATGTAAGAGAGCTAAATCATATTCATCCATAATAAGAAATCAAGTTCACGGGGTCCCTGGGTGGCTCAGTCAGTTAAGCATCTGCCTTCAGCTCAGGTCATGATCCCAGGGTCCTGGGTTGGAGTCCCGCATCCGGCTCCCTGCTCGGCAGGGAGTCTGCTTCTCCCTCTCCCTCTGCCCTTTCCCCTGCTCCTTCTCTTTCTCTCTCTCTCTCTCTCTCTCTCTCTCTCTCTCGCTTCCTTTCTCAAGTAAAATACAATCTTTAAAAAAAAAAAATCAGGTTCATGTCATAAATTTCTAAAAATGAATAAGCAGTGAAATCACAACTGTAGAGGCTGCTTTTAGGCCACAGGCTCGGGGATGGAAGCGAGCAAGGCACAAGGGCCCACAGTGACCACCAAGCTGACACCAACAGGCTCCTGAAGCCTTTGACCCTCACCGAGCTATGGGCTCCTTACAACCAGACGCAGTTCCTAAGATTACCAAAAAAGGGGAAGTTCCACACACACCCCGCTCCCCCTCACTCTGCCCAGCAACTGTGGCCCCTCCGTGCTGCCATCGAGCACAGTCTCCCCTTTGTGGTCCTGCTCCCTGCTCCCTGGCAGCGTTTTCAAAAAACTTCTCTTTGGTGCTGCCTCAGGTGAATTCTTTCACTGCCCGAGCCACAGGTCTCCACCACAGGACACCCCACAAAAATGATACACACCAATCCTATCTGTAAAAATCTTATAGTCTGAAAACACCAAGTGTGTTTCGAAACCCTCATGTGCTGTTGGTGGGGAGTAAAATCGATATAACCATTTTGAAAAAATACACTTGGCGCTATCTTCTGAAATTCAGACGTACACACCACCGATATGGATAGTAAGCGTAGGGACTGAAACATATCAAATATGCCTCAATGTGTGACTTCATAACGATACCAAAACAAGACAAAATACCTCACTAGTCACCTTTGGAGGACGCTAGGGAACAAATGTCTTATTTTGAAAAGTGCTAAGTAAAGGGAAAGAATAAAGCCTCCGCTAAATAGACTGCCTTTACTATAAATTGTTTCCCAAGATCACAAAATAGTTGATATGGGGAAGTTTGGGTTTTTTTTATGAGAAGTTTTCTAGCACAAAAAGACTAACAATTAACAACACTTTTTAGATGCTAATAAAATAACAGATCTAGGCAAAGATAGTCTATGGCTACTGATGCTATAAAGAGACAGCCAGAAATATCTGACTCCTGGTCTAAGCACCCAAAGCCACCTACGATGCATTCTTACCAAAAAACTGAACAATTCTGATCAATTTATAGGAAACGTAAAGAACATTAATGACATTAGGGGGCATGCGATAAATAAAACACAAAATGTAGAAAATTCTAAAGGACAAATGATTCAGTTCCTTGAAAAATAAATTGCAAGAAAAAAAAGGAAGGGGAACCTATATTATAAAAGATTAAGGGGGCGCCTGCGTGGCTCAGTTAGTCAAGCGTCTGCCTTCAGCTCAGGTCATGAGCTCAGGGTCCCGGGATCCAGCCCCATGTCAGGCTCCTCGCTCATCAAGGAGTCTGCTCTTCCATCTCCCTCTGCCCCTCTACCCCTCCACCTCACCCCCCTGCTCGTGTGTTCTCTCTCTCTCTCAAATAAATAAATACAATTCTTTTTAAAAATAAAAATAATAATTGGGGCACCTGGGTGGTGCAGTCATTAAGCGTCTGCCTTCGGCTCAGAGCGTGATCCCAGCGTTCTGGGATTGAGCCCCACATCAGGCTCCTCCGCTAGGAGCCTGCTTCTTCCTCTCCCACTCCCCCTGCTTGTGTTCCCTCTCTCACTGGCTGACTCTGTCAAATAAATAAAATAAAATCTTTTAAAAAATAAAATAAAAATAAAAATAATAAATGAAGAGACGTATCAACAGATGCAATGAATGGACCTTTTTTTGGATCTTAATTTAATCAAACCATACTATCACTCAAGTGACATAATTGACAAGACCTACAATATGGCTGTTTTAAAACTGAATTTATAATTTAAAACCCTACCCAAAAGAAAACACTAGGCCTAGGTGACTTCACTTGTTAGTTCTATTAAACTATTACACTATTGAAATAAACACCAAATCTACAGAAACGCTATGAGAAAAGAGTAGGTGGAAATATTCAGCTTTTTTACAAATGAGCTGAGCATTATCCTGATTCAACAACTATAAGAGAACTACAGACCGATATTCTTCATGAACATAGACATAAAAATTCTAATAAAATATTATGAAATTGAATCAAGAAAGACCTAAAAAGGATAATCCAGCATGACTAAATAGGGTTTATCCCAGAAATGCAGTTGATTTGCCATTTGAAAAATATATGTAATTCATCATAGTAACAGGATAAAAGAAAACTTATAAGATCTTCTGAGAGATGCAGAAAATACATTTAACAAAACTGAATTGCCCGGGGACTTCCTCAATTCAATAAAGGACATGTATAAAAAAACTACAGGTGCCATCATACTTAATGGTGAAAGACCAAAAGATTATAAACGAGGCAAGAATGCCCACTTTCACCACTTCTATTTAACATTGTCCTGGAGGTTCTAGCCTGTGCAATAACACAAGAGATGGAAATAAAAGGCATATGGTATGAAAAGGAAGAAAAAAAACTGTCTTTATTCATAAAAACTTATTATTATAGATAGAATATTGTAAGGAATCAACAAAAAGCTAATTCAACTAATAAATGAAGTATCAAGGTGGTAGGCTACAAGGTCAATACACAAAAAAATTGATTGTATTTCTATGTAATAGTATCAAATTGGAAAATAAAATTTTAAAAACATTCCTGTAATAGCATCAAAAAAAAGAAATATTTAGGGATAAACAACAAACATCTGGGCAAGACCTATTCACAGAAAACCAAGAAGCATCACTAAGAGAAATTAAAGACCTAAAACAATGACAGTTAAGCCATGAGCATGAATTCAAAGATATGATATTGTTAAGATGGTATTCTTCCTAAACTGGTTTGTAGATCCAATGTAATTCCAATCAAAATCCCAACAGACTTGTAGACAAGAGACAAGTTGATCCTAAAATATATATGGAAGGGCAAGAAAACAAAATTTAAAAAAAGAAAAAAAATGTATATGGAAGAGCAAAGAAACTAGAATAGCTAAACAATGGGGGGGGATAAAATTGGAAAAGCCACACTGATTTTTAAGACTATAAGTTTTAAGCCACAGTAATTAAGACCGTGCGGAATTGGTGTAAGAATGAATGAATGAATGAATGAATGAAGATCAGTGTAGCAGAATACAGAACTCAGACCTGCAAAGACATGTAAACTGATTTTCAAGATGCTAAGGTATAGCAAAGGAAAGAACAGTTTTTTCAACAAATAATGCTTGAATAATTGGACAGCAAAAAAAATGAACCTCAGGGCACCTGGCTGACTCCGTCGGTAGAACATACAACTCTTCATCTCAGGGTTCTGAGTTTGAGCCCCACGTTGGGTGTGGAGATTATAAATAAATAATTTTTTAAATGAACCTTGACCTTTACCTTATACAACACATAAAAATTAATCCAAATGGATCACAGACCTAATTATAAAAAAGCTAAAACTATAAAACTTCCAAAGAAAACACAGAAAATCTTTCTGATCTTGGAGTAAGCACAGATTTCTCAGCACACAAAAAGCACAACCATAAATATATGTACATATATATACACATATATAATATTTAAATACATTTACATTATATTTAAATATATATATTATATATATACATAAATTGGACTTCATCAAAATCATAAAATTCTGCTCTTCCAAAGTTACCATTAAGAAAACAAAAAAGCAAATCATAGATGGAGACAAAATATTCACAATATAAATATCTCGTAAAGAGTTTTTATCTAAAATACAGAAAAAATTCTTACGGCTCAATAATTAGATAACCCAAATAAAAAGTAGGCAAAATATCTGAACAGGCACTTCCCAAAAGATATACAAATGTCACATAAGTATATGAAATAATGTTTAACATCATCAGGGGAATGCACAGTAAAACCACAATGAGATCTGCACATCCACCGAAGTGGTTAAAATGAAAAACAATGACAATATCAAGCATTGACAAGGATATGGAGCAACTGAAACCTTTTAAATACATTGCTTGTCGGAATGCAAAATGGCACAAATACTTGGGAAAAGTCTCACAGTTTCCTCGGAAGTTACACATACACTTACCATAAGACTCAACAATCCTGCCTCCAGGTACTTCACCAAGAGAAATGAAAACCTGGGACAGACCTGAGACAAATACACACAGCAGCTTTATTCATAAGACACCAAAACTTAGAAGTTCATCAACAACCCCCATGTCCATCAATATACGTGACTAGCTATAAACTATGGTTTAACCACACAACAGAATAATACTCAGCAATAAAAATGACACCTATTGCTGATACACACCATAGCACAGATGAATCTCGACATGGATGGATTTCAAAAGTATTATGCTGAGCAAAAAGTGTCGGACACCGAGTAAATATTGCATGATTTATTTGAAATTCTAGAAGAGTCAAATCTAATTTATAGTCACAGAAAGGAATCAGTAGTTGAACAGTGCTGGTTGTTGGGGTGCAGAGAAACTCACCATAAATGGGTACTAGAGAACTTTTTGGGTGATGGCAATAGTCTACATCTTGATGGTAATGGTAATTGCGTGGTTGTTCATATTTGTTAAAACTCCTCAAGCAGTAAACTTATAGGGTGCATTTTATTATATGTAAATTACACTCTTAAGAAAGTTGACAGGGTGGGCAGAGAATATAATTCATTTTACATTTTCTCCTTCTAATTAAACCTAGAGTCAGTACTGTGGTCTTCACAATTCCCAGTGAGTAGATCTTTGGATATCCTAAACAAATGTTTACATATTGTCTTGTAATTGACATTACCCATTTCCAATAGAATTTCCATGACTTAAATAATACATAAAATTAGAAAAAAACTCGCAATTTGATATTTAATTTATCTCATGCTTACTTTGAAATACAATTTTCACTAATTTTTGTTGGGAGTTTGAGGGACTCATGTACCCTCCTGATCTCTGAGCCACTTGAGAGACCAAGCCAGGCAAATGGAGATTCAGTATATCAGATTTATTGCTGAAGGGTCTAGGTTAAAGGATGTAATTTAGGTTTGTACCAACAACGGCCACCTAATATCTAACCCAGAAATAAACAGACCTGCTCACCGAGGAATGGGCAGTCCTATACAACTACAGGGCTCCCTTTGCAGAGGCAGAGAGCCTTTCACTGCAAAGCTTGTGCCGTGTCTGGCAAGAGAATACAACATAGGCTCTCTGCAAGCATTACAAATCCCCAGAAAGGGGAGAAAGGTTTGCATGTCCAGTTCTTTATCCTGAACTCCCTTTCACAGGGAGTAGGGGGTGATTCAAGAAGGGAGCAATCAAGATTCCTTGCTTAATGGATGTGTAAAGAAGCACCTAGAAAGGAAGCTATCTCTACCCTCCGCCCTCCCAACAAAATGCAGATCAACATTTCTCAACCTGTCTCCCACCATGGCACACAAAGCAAGTTCAAATATGACACGCATTAAGGCACAATTCATGATACATTAGCCACAGGGCTACACCTTCCCTTCCATTCAAGAGACTATATTTAATTGCGAGGGACTCAAGTGACATATTTCATTTTAATTTACTTTGGTAATGAGTCAATCACTTATTGATTAAAAAAAAAAAACCCAAACCCTTACTTTCTCAATCCTAAAATGTCATCAATTACAAAGTACACACCATTGGCTTAATAAAAATCTCTCAGAAAAAAACACATTTAATATACCAATTGATTTAAAGATAATCATGGAACTATGATTCCTGTGTCAACTCACAACTCATGTAGATACGTATATGTCATGAAATCAAAGCTCCAGAATGGCTGGTCCAGAGTCAATTTAGAAAGGCTACTGACTCACAAAGTCTGAAAAAAAAAAAAAATGACAAGATTTTCTTACTGCTGGGACAGGCAGTAAAACAAGCTTTTGACATCATTACATAAAGCATAGTTTTCCAACTGAAGAGGCTATAGTGATCAGTTATAATCATGGCAACTCTAGCTTTCTCAGACAAAACTTGTTTAAGTCTTCACTATAGTTTTGTCACATAACATCAATTTAAAAGCTCTTTACACTCAGACTACTACCATAAAATTCTGTACCTAGGCCCCAACTGCAGCAGGTCTGGGTTCTGTGATCTATACCTTGCATGACTTTTCAATGTTTGTATAGTATTTGTTAGCACATTTAAGATAAATACTCTATAATCTAAAACCCTGTTGTCTAGAGAATAACACGGATTCTCAAATTATCAGGCATGATCTGGATGTGTGATGTTCTGACTAATGAGTGCCTATGCCATACAATTCAACTAAGAATAATACAAATTATATTCAATATAGGTTTAATGTTATTTCAGAAGGTATATTAAACATCTTTAATTGTATCACTCTTACGAACATCAACTATTTTTCTTTCAGATTCAAAAGTATTTGTTATTGCAGTTAACAAGCTGAGCAAATGTCTGTGTAGCAGTATTCGCATCTTATAAAATGATATATGCATTTTTCTCTTCACGCATAGAAGAGTGTTAGTTGGGCATCTTCTGGGGCATGAATAAATGAGCTGCCTTCCTTCTTCATAATTCATTATTCTCTTTCCCTCCATTTTATGTCTTCCAACTTAGGTCTTATATCTGAGTAAGGAAAAGACTAATCTGGCCTACCGCTATCAATACAGGAAAACCACTAGGTTCTTTCACAGAATCTCGTGGCTACGTGCCCTCCATCCTGGGTCTTGCCTCTTTTAGGGTTGAGGCATAGACTTTATGACAAGGATAACCCCAACTGATAACCATCTGTCCTATCAAAAGTAGTGACTCCTCACTTTTAGATAAAGATTACAAAGTTCTCCTACCTTCTTAAAATCAGAAGAAACGGAGGTTAAATATCTCCAAACTAATTCAAGTTCTTCATAGAAACAGCTAACATTTCCTGAGTGCATCCTCTGCAAGACACTGTCCAAGGTGCTTTACATATTTTATTCTCACATAACAAAGAAATTAAATAAATCTAATTTTTCAAAAGCTAACAACACAAAGAGGCAAATCTTTAAAATGCAGGAAAAAAACTATTTATTCACAAATTACATGATAAACAAAAACCCAATATTCAAAACAACATACCAAAGGGTGAATGCTCACTTCCATAGATGCCCAAGCATCTACCCTGGGAAAATATCCTTTATTAAATGAAATAAAATATAATTAGTATTTGTTTTTTGGATTACTCTAAAGCTAGCCTCTCTAACCAGAGCTAACTTTCTGATGTAACTTCGGGGAAAAATACAATACTCTGGAAAAAAAAGAGGTAAGCATTCCATTAAAGGAAAAAAATTTTAAATCATCTCAGAGGGTGGGGGATGGGCTAGATGGGTGACGGGCATTAAGGAGGGCACTTGTTATTGTGAGCACTGGGTGTTGTACGTAAGCAATGAATCACTAAATTCTACTCCTGAAACCAGTACTACACTATATGTCAACTATCTAGAAATTAAATAAAAATTTAAAAAGGAAAAAAATCATCTCAGAAAAATGTCAACCATTACTCACGTGCTCCAACAGGTTAAGGTAAAATTCCTTAAAATAAAAGAGCTTACTTTCATTTCTAACAAGGATAAAATTAATTTTACAACAATAATAGCTTCCTGAGTGTCAGAAGTAACAGTACCCAGTAGTCTATATAATTGTACTACAATATATGTAGTATAAAAATAATTCACATTAGCGATGGCAGTTTTGATTTGTGAATACAACCACCACCTTTCAATGAAATATTTCTTTAAATACATCCTTCTCTACTCATGCATTGTACCACAGTCATGTTTCAGTTTCTATATATGTTGTGCCTAAATTATTCATTCACTGGCACTCATTAACATCCTTACTTTTTTATTTTTAGAAAGATATAATCTAGCTACTTAAAATTATAATTGTAATTTAATTGAGTAGTTCCAAAAAAGTTATCTAGAACAGGACTTCTGAACCATCAGCTGGAAAGTTATAGCAAGAGATAAGTTATTTTCAGAGTTTTTAAGCTTTTAAAAATAAGAAGAAAATACTGCTTTTGACTGGGACAATGCAGTAGTACAATCTGTTATGACACATCTATGAAAGCCATTCGTTTTTTTTAAATGCAGATGTGGGGGCGCCTGGGTGGCACAGCGGTTAAGGTTAAGCGTCTGCCTTCAGCTCAGGGTGTGATCCTGGCGTCATGGGATCGAGCCCCACATCAGGCTCCTCTGCTGGGAGCCTGCTTCTTCCTTTCCCACTCCCTCTGCCTGTGTTCCCTCTCTCGCTGGCTGTCTCTCTCTCTGTCGAATAAATAAATAAAAATCTTAAAAAATAAAATAAAAAATAAAATAAAATGCAGATGTGAAACATGACCCACCTGTGGAAAGGAACACTATCCACTTTAACAACTAGAAAAATGAAACCGTCATTCTGACAGTTATCAGTATTTTACATATCTAATACTGAAGGAGGCAACTACTATTGTCATAATAATCTTAAAGTCAAAATATAAGCACAAGTCAGAATTAAGAGAAACTTTGGAACATGTTCAGAATGTCCACATTTGCATGCATTTTCAGCCAAACGTTCAAAGATTCCACACATACCCAAAGGACAACTTTGAATCAAAATGAATGTAAAAATATTTAAGCTTCGTGACAGACTTACTCTAACGCAACCGGAAGAACAGAAGAGGGAATAGCAAGAGCAGTATGTTTCTAAGGAGGGAAAGAAATCACCGGCTTCCTTTATCATGAAACAAAAGTCAACAAGTTGGCATTTTAATAACACTGGCCGTCAAGTGATTCACTATTAGAAAATTCACTTTTCAAGTTGTGTCTTTAAAATGCATTCACTTATATTTTTGAATTAAATTAAGTTTATTAACCAAAAGCCACTGTACTCAGAATTCTAATCTTAGGAAGTTAAATCATAACTTATCAAAACATAGTCCAAACACTATACAGTAATTCTACCATTTAGTTTTTATAGGCCTCATCTGCAAAACTCACTTTATAAACAAGAGTTTTGCTCTGTTTCTCCACAGCAAATGTCCCTACACCTAAAAATTTTAAGTGGCAATCAGAAAGATTCAAAAGATTGCTGCTACTTCATCGGGCTTTGATAAAAACAGAGCCATCTGGTGGTGTAGCACCGTCCTCCTTCTCAGTGACTGTCTCTACAGTCCCAGAAGCCGACACAATAACCATCGTTTTATTTGCTGGAACCGTCTTCTGTTTCTCAGCAATCGCCGCACAAACAGCAACAATCTCATCACTTTCAAAGTCATAGTCAGGAATTGACTTTGGTGAGAAATGTGTTACTTCCGCTGACGCTTCACACTTTCTAATCTTCTGTGCTACCTTCTGCTGCTCCTGGAGCGTTCTTGCCCAAGAAAGGTCTTCTTTCCATATTTCAGGGTTCATTGGATAGATGTGAAGGGCGACCTGAAAACTTCGAATTGCCTAGGGGAGATAAAAAAAAAAAAAAATCAGAGTTTTTTTGTTTGCTTTGTTCTAAAAAAAAAAAAATGAGTGGATTTAATATAATCCACAGTATTTATCTCTATCTCTTCAAAATATATATATATATTTTATATATATCTTTTTAAAAAACATATTAGAATGTAAGGATAGAAATTAGGGTTGTGCCCTAAACACTGGACGATGATTATGGTGGAAAAAAAAACAGTTAAAGAAGCGTGAAAGAAAGTGCCTGACAAAATGCTGCTGAGGACTCCAAGTCCAATAAAGTACAGGTAGGGCTCTTATAGTTCAAGACAAGACAAATGCATTGTTCCGCTTCTGCAGATGAGCAGATATAAGAATCTAGGGATTTCTTCTTAAACCACGATCAGGAAGGTACTGGCAATGCCTACCGTTAACGCCAAGAGCTTAGATCCAAATAATGCTAACATGTGTTGACTGTCACAAGAGACAAAGAAGGACATTATAGAATGATAAAAGGGTCAATTCACAGGAAGATAGAACCATTATATATTCATTCCAACATCAGAACACCTATATGTATAAAGCAAACATGGACGGAACTGAAGGGAGAAACTGACAGCAAGAAAGTAATAGCAGGAGACTGCAAAACCCAACTCTCAGTAATGGATCCACCGCCCAGACAGAAGATCACTGAGGGAACAGAGGACCTGAACAACACTACAGATCAAAGGGACCTAACAGACATAGACAAAACATCCCTCCCAACAGCATCAGAGTACATACTATTCTCCAGTACAAACAGAACATTTTCCAGGAGAGATCACATGTCAAGTCACAGAACAAGTCTTAACAAATTTAAGGTGACTGAAATCATGCCAAGTATCTTTTCTAATGATAACGGAAGAAAACCAGAGATCAATAGCAGAAGAAAAACCGGGAAATTCACAAATAAGTAGAAACTAAACAACATAATCTTAAACAACCAATGAGTCAAAGAAGAAGTCAAAAGAGAAATGAGAAAACATCTGGACACAAATGAGAATGAACATAACAACATACTAGAACTTACGGATGCAGCAAAAGCAGAACTAAGAGGGAAGTTTATAGAAAAAAGACCTCAATTAAAAAGTTAATTTTACAGCTCAAACAATTAGAAAATGAAGAACTAAGCCTATAATTGTTTTCCAACACCCAACGCTCTCTCTCTCTCTTTTTTTAAGTTTCAAGTTGTTATTTACATTCCGGTTAGTTAACATGTAGTGTAGGGGCGTCTGGGTGGCTCAGTCGATTAAACGTCTGCCTTCAGTTCAGGTCATGATCCCAGGGTCTTGGGATCGAGCCCTGTGTCGAGCTGTCTGCTCAGTGGGAGCCTGCTTCTCCCTCTCCCTGCCACTTCCCCTGCTTGTACTCCCTCTCTCTGTCAAATAAATAAACAAATCTTAATAAATATATATAATGTAATATTAAGTTTCAGGTGTAGAATTTAATGATGCATCACTTCCAACACCCAAGTCTATGTAAAAACCTAATTACTCTTGGGGCTAGCCCCACCTATTGACTTTTAATGTACCACCTGTCCGATTTATCTATGTATTTTCTTGTATTTTTGTCCAAATAAATACAAATATAGGAAGAATGGTTAGATGTTAACAATTTTAGCTTGCTTTCAAAATATTTTAAATAGTGACCCTTCCTTATGACATTTTGAGTAAAAGTCCTTTTTTTCTTATCATTCCAGTCTTTCAATAAAATAGCTTAAGTTTACATAAAAATTACAAATTTAGATTGTTCCAAGTACAGCCCTAAAAATTACATTAAATGAGGAAAAAAATAACACTTTTAATCCCTCCAAGAACTTCATAATTTTAATGGACACAACCGTATCAAAAGGAAAAAAATAACAGTTGAACAACTGGTTCCCTTATTCAAAAAAACTTAAAATCTTAAACAATTTCACTTTTACTGATTGACTGAAAGTATCTCAACTGTGTCACCTGCAGTATTTTCTTTCTTTACAGGGCGATCTTTGCTAAACATTAAATCCTAGAGATTTTTTCCCATTACCATAGACATTAAACAAGCAAAAGAGATAATGCCTTGTAAGCTATTAAAAAAAGCAGAAATGGGGGAAAGTATTATTTGATAGGCTTTGTTTGTTTTTCTGTTAACCCATCAGAAAACAAAATACCATGAATTTCTTTCTTCCAACTCTAGTATGATTTAAGTTGTCAGGTAAAAAAAAAAAAAAAAAAAAGGGCTTTGACTAAACTGGTTTCCATCACTGTGACTCTCATTTCAGATTATCATGCTTAAGTTACTTGCCACCAATTATTTTCTCATTAAAATTCCTTATTATTTCTGAGAATTTGACAAACACCTTTGTTTGGTAAATAGAAATAATATTTATCAGAAAAATCTGTTATCCGTAACTTACTCACGCCATTGCTAGTAAAGTTAAATTCAGGGTCTACCAGTCATTTCATTAGCTTTTAAAGAAACTATTTTTAATTTTGTATTTACTGGGTTTTTTTTCTAACCGTAAAAGGCAAATAAAGCCATGCAAAATCTTAATTAATGACAAACAGAAAATCTGGCACTACTATATTAGATTTGCAAACACTCTTTAGGAAGCTGGTGGCCAGGTATACACAGGCCTGCCAAAACAAAAAGAAAAACAGAATAATTGTCATAGCCAACTCTCATCTATTCAGCCTGTGCTAATACCTGAAAAAAAAATTTTTTTTTTTTTTTAAGATTTTATTTATTTGAGAGAGAGAGTGTGGGAAGGGCAGAGGGAGAGACTCTCAAGCAAACTTCCCAATGAGCACAGAGCCTGACAGGGGACTCAATCTCACAACCCAAGAGATCATGACCTGAGCCGAAACCAAGAGTCGGACGTGTAACCTACTGAACCACCGGGGCACCCCCTGAAAAAAATATTCTGACTCTAATATAATTGATATTTACAATGGATAACGATGTTCAATAATAACTTTGGACTGTGTCAATGGTTTAATACCTTTAAGAGGTAATTTGCTATTTACTTTTTGCATAGATGTAATAAATGGCTATTTACTTTTTGGTTCAGCTAATCAAAAACATGTCAGAATAAAATTTCATCATTATAATAATCTAACTTCCTTACCAGGACTATCTCTCCTAATCCAAGCTGAGCACGTCCCAGAGTTTGCCAAGACTCCCATGAATGTGGGTTTCTCTGGACAGCCATTTCAGCTGCATGTACGGCTGGGAACATTTCATGCAGAGACATTAGGACCTACAGCCAAAAAAAAAGAAACAAAACCTGTCAGTAATATTCATAAACTAGCAAACTACTAATGAATAACCGTATGTAAACTTTTTCATTTTTAAAAAAATATTTTTAGTCTGGTAAATATGGCATCTCAGTGGTTTTGACCCACTCCTCTGTCATGCAGGGTAGGAACGACTATTCTTCTTCCTATTTCTAAAATAACTATGAAAGTATGGTGGCCACTGGCGGCTCAGAGATACATGAACTCTTAATTTCACTTCTGATTATTCTATTTACAATGTGGTTCTCAGGGGACCCCAGGTTTTACTGTTAAACGAGGTAAATTTAAATTTGTTCATCCACTCAACCTATGAACATCTTCCAGATACAAAAAATCATTTAAAAACTCCATAGGCCTCCCCACAGCTGGGTTTTTCGAACCACGTAAAGCAGAAAAATAGGGAGTTCCAGAACCTTCCACTTCAGTCTATTGGAAAGGGCTAGATTTTATCTATCATCTTTGGGACCATCCACATTTCACAAGATTTGTAACACAACTATGATTATTAGGTTACAAATTAAACAATTTATTTCATATAGTTCACCACAAACACTGCCTTTAATATATATGTAGTCAAGACTGAAAGTTGAAGAACCAAATGACGGTCCTCCCAGCACTTCATTCAGCGGACATAATTTATTTGGGGTTTTCTTGGCCAAACTAAAATCAAAGCTGATAAAGAATGTGCCTTATGTTTGAGATCATCACCTGAAAGATATCTGTATGGTGTGTAGATCAAGGCTGAATTGTAACTATTCCCTGCCAAAAATATGTTTGATACTCCATTAGTGATTTTGAAGTCTTTTGGATAACTTAATTCAAGTGCTCAGAGATTTTCTTTATAGACTTTCCCACAAAATAAGAGAAATGTATTTTTAAAATTCAAATGCTATTTTAAAACTATTAATAAATTGAGTCTATTCTGACCTTTTGCTAAGAACTGGGCCATTTTTAGAGAAATATCATCATTTAGAGTCCAACAATCCTCATTCTGAAGAAACAAAACTATTGCTCAATCCACTACAATTAATTTCCAGGAAAGCAAACCCCTTTCATTTATTTAAGAAATCACCAGTGACTTCCTAAAAGACAGCTATCTGTTCATATCTTACCATAGGTTGAAATAAGTGAAGATAAATGAATTTCTAATGTCATGCAAAAGGCAGAGCTGTAAATAATACGGTGATGATATTTTACCGCCCAGGGGACCACCAAGAATACTATGGTAACATATTTTGGAAAGGAAATGTTGAAAAAATTTGAAAAAGACATATTTGAGAAAGAAAATGGATAGAAATGTCATTTTAGTTCATTACTTTTCACCAAACACATACGAACACGACACAGTGAGATTTCATAATGAAAGAGAAATTCTTCATAAACAGTACCTGCGATTTCATCTCGTACAGGGTGGCGTCATCTGGGGTTAACAGCAGTGCTTCATCCCATTTTTGAATTGCCTCTCGGTATCTGTGGTTAAGTTACATTAGTACCATATTTTCAATAAGTCCTTGAGAGTACATGACCAAATTTTAAAATCAGGTACTAAGGAATAATAAGCTCTATTCAAGAACTGACAATGATAATACCGTTACAAAAGCAAGAAAAACTAAGAGAGAAAGGGAAAGGACAGCAAGAGAGAAAAAGACAAATGTAAATAAAAGAGATCTTAGAAATCTTTCCCCAATTTTACTTTCTGGGCTGAGAAATCACTACCAAAATTTCCCCTTTTTTTTCATCAACCTCAATGTCTGCAAATGTTGTCACACAAGTTAGAAGTACCACGAAGAACTTTTCTGAGGAATTTACAATCCAGTTGCAATCCTGGGCTCTCCTGAAACAATCTAGCTGACACAGAACACTTTAAGAAGTTGCCTGGTAATTGTGTAAAGACTCTTCAGTTTGGGGGCACCTGGGTGGCTCAGTTGGTTGAGTGTCTGACTCTTGATTTTGGCTCAGGTCATGATCTCAGGGTCGTGGGATTGAGCCCCGCGTCAGGCTCCACACCCAGCAGGGAGTCTGGTTGACGATTCTCTCTTCCTCTCCCTGTGCCCCTCCACACCGGCCCCCCATGCTGCTCGCACTTTCTCTCTCTAAAATAAATAAATAAATCTTTAAAAAAAAAAAAGATTCTTCAGTTTTAAGTTTCCTTGTCTGTAAATTCCATGGGCTTAGGAATATAATATCTTTTCATCACTATTAGTACATGGTAAGCTTATAAAAAATGGGTCAAATGAATGAAAAACAGTTTAGAGATGGTGATTTCCACCACTACCTTTCCACTGATGTCCTCCTAGTCAGATTTTTCTTGTGAGCTCCAGAGCCACATGGTCAACTAGCATCTCCATGAAGATACCTCAAACTCATTCTGCCTAAAACTGATCTTAGCACGCCACGTGCCAGATCTGCAGGGGCACTGCAGCACTTTCTTTTTTAAATAAAATTAAGGAATAACGAAGTCCCACATGCTATCCCACGCAGTCACGTTCACAGCATCCTTCACAAGTGGTTAACTCATGTATACTTGAATATTTCTAGAAAGAGAAAGTTCTATTTGCCAGAATATTTTCCATTACAATGATGCTGAAACTTTCTATTCTGTACCTTTCCCTCAATGTTACTAATTCTGCTTTCTAGAGCTAAAGAGAAAATATATAATCCACTAGTTTTAATTCTTGGCTACACCAGAATGATCTAGGGAGATTCCGGAAGGGAAGAAATACACAACGCACACACACACACAACTGGTCCTTGCCTCAGCTCAGCTAAAACAGATATTCTCAGAGGAGGGCCCAGGCATCTATATTTTTTGAACCAGGAAATGCTAATAAACACCAAGGTCGTGAACCACAGATAATATGTTTCATAGCATATTAAGACCTATCATGTGCTACCTTCTCCTGAATAACTCATTGTTACCTGTCTTCCAGACCCTTCATTTCCTCTGTATGTGTTCTTCTGCATAATTTCCTACTGACTATGTGAAGATCCAAACCAAACATAGCAACCAAAATGTAGGCCAATATGCACTGATTAATATTTAAACAGAGGACAGTGAAATAAACAAAGGCGACATTTGGGAGAAAATGCAAAGTTGAAGAACATAAAAAAGTACGTTCTGTTTTCACTTTGCTAGAGAGTTCCTTGACTAGCAAGGAATATGAATGGGCAGTGCCATTTCCAGGGGTCTTATGCCATCTTCGCAAATGACAAAGGGGCTACAGACACCTGAAAATAAGTCTGCCACAGAGCCAATGCCACAGCTAGCAGCAGGGTGAGAGTGAGCACGGCAGGACTGTGCTTTCCACATCCTGCCTTAGCTGCCATTATAGGCCGTAGCAGTGGCTTTGCTACTTTATAGTAGCAGGCTATATAAAGCTATGTGCTTTAGATTCACCCTGCAAAAGCTGGGTCTTTGCTTTGAGGCAAACCAATCTGAAAATGCAGACATGGCTATCAGAACTACTGCCTGGACCATGGTTAATATCTTCTTCCCTAACAGGGGCCCCTGCTGAGTACTGAAGAGTTACCTGTTTGAACACTGTGTTTAATTCTGGGTGAAAGACTACTAGAATTTTAGGAACACGGTGTGATCATTATTCGCTTCATTTTTATGATGTGCTCCCACAATGCTGTATGTTTTTCCCTGCTTCTGCCTGCATCAGAAATATTCTTTTTGGGGGGGGCACCTAGGTGGCTCGATCGGTTAAGCATCTGCCTTCAGCTCAGGTCATGATCTCAGGGTCCTGATCAAGTCCCACATCAGGCTCCCTGTTCAGCAGGGAGTCCGCTTCTCCATCTCTCTCTGCCACGCCGCCCTGCTCCTGCTCTCTCCCTCTCTCTCTCAAATAAATAAAATCTTAAAAAAAAAAATACTCTTTTTAAAAATATTTTAGGTAGTTAACATACATTGCAATATTGGTTTCTGGAGTAGAATTCAGTGCTCATCGTAACAAGGGCCCTCCTTAGTACCCATCACCCATTTAGTCCTCCCCCCACTCCCCTCAATTAACCCTCAATTTGTTCTCTATTGTTAAGAGTCTCTTATGGCTTGTTTCTCTCTCTCCTTTTTTTTTCTCTTCTCCCTTCCCATACATTCATCTGTTTTCTTTCTTAAATTCCAATATGAGTGAGATCATATGGTATTTGCCTTTCTCTGACTGACTTAGTTCACTTAGCATTATACACTCCAGCTCTATCCATGTCATTGCAAATGGCAAGATTCCATTCTTTTTGATGGCTGGGTAATATTCCTGTGTGTGTGTGTGTGTGTGTGTGTGTGTGTGTGTGTGTGTGTATCACATCTTTATTCATTTATCAGTCAATGGACATTTGGGTTCTCTCCATAGTTTGGCTATTGTTGATAATGCTGCTATAAACATCAGGGTGCAACAGTCCCTTCAAATCTGTAATTTTGTCACAAATCAAACCTCTAAGAGCAGTGCTAACTGAAAATTATTTAGTTATCAAGGATTTCCCCAAACTCAAACACCTATCTAGAGCCAGGGTCCGCAGAGTGGAAAGTAACAGTGGAAACATGCAGTCTCACCGGCTGCTATCAGTGCTCTTCCTCCATCTCACTCTCAGAAATCCCACTGGAGTGCTCCATACGTCTCTCTGCTTTCCACATATTCGGACACTTCTGCACAGTGTCAGACTATGCCCATTATCATGGCCTGTACAGGTGTGAGTGGCTGGCACACAATTTTCCATTCAAATTCTGTGCTCATCAGGCGATAGACATGGGGTGGTTACACCACTGTGTTCTGTTGCTGGCTCCTACTTAACCTGAATGGGAACCTGAGACTCGCAGTTCTTTTTAGGCTATTCATATGTCAGTGTTAGCTAGAAACTGCCTAATATACTTCAAAGTAAGCCATTTAAGGTATCTTTTTAGGTACCATCAAAATTGTTATTTATGAATTCCCTCTATTAAAACACTATCAACTGGGGTGCTTGGGTGGCTCAGTCGGTTGAGCATTGGATTCTGGATTTCAGCTCAGGGCATGATCTCAGGGTCGTGAAAATGACCCCTGCAGTTAGGGATCCTCTGTCTCCCTCTGTCCCTTCCCACCCTCCAACCTGCCCCAACCCCCTGGTCATAGGCAGGCACCCATGCCCTCTCTCAAAAACAAAAAACAAACCAAAAAACCCCCCAAAACCCCACTATTAACTATACAGAATTAACTAGCTGTTTCTGTAGGGTTACCGCCTATCAGACCACACTCCTTGGATTCGCGTGCTAACCCCTCAAGGGTGCTGTTCTTCTAGTCCTTCCTTTCCCAGCCCCCCACATAAAGTAGCTTCCTTCAAGCAAAACATAATTTTAAAAGAGAATGGTGGCAGAAAAGATGTAAGGACCTCACCTGGTACGCAAGTCAGCAAAGGAGAAGATGAAAAGGAACTTACAGAGAAGGACCCAGAAAGTCTGAACTTTACTGGTGGACTCAAGGGGATAAAGACCACAGCTTGGGGATAAGAGAGAAATGGAAGGAGGGGGAAGGCAGGGTCTGCAGATTCCAGTGGGCCTCTTCCTTCTCTGATCCACACGTGTCCATCTATAATGGTAGCCTAAGACCGCAATCTATGCTGGCAACTAAAACACGTGGTTGGCTGACATCAAGCGTTTGATTTTTTTTTTTAATACAAAATGTTCTTAAATCAGGTCTTCCTCATATTCTATACCTGAGTAAATGACATATGTTTTGATATAAAAAGTTGTTTCCTAAATATACAAATAAAGAACAATCAGAAAATATAGGCAAGCTCACCAGTACACACACCCATACCCCACACACAGAAATTAAAAACAACCATAGTTAATATAGTTAACATTTTATTATATATTCTTCCAGTTTGTTTTAATGTATATCACACATATGAAACATTTTTTATGTCTTTAAATTATCAAATGCTTCTCTCTGAGCATAATGCTCAGAGACTGATTACTACTGCTTCAATACAAAATTCATTCCAATGGATCTGCCACTGTCAGACATTATACTTAAAAGCTGCTAAAAGAGTAAATCTTAAATGTTCTCACCACACAAAAAGAGCAATTATGTGAGGTGATGGATGTGTCAACTAACCTTTTACCATGGTAATCATTTTGCAATATATATGTTTATCAAATCATCACATTCTATACCTTAAACTTACATAATGTTATTCATCAATTATATCTCAATAAAACTGGAAAAAAATTACCCTTTGGCCATTACAATTATCTTTTTGGAAGGAAGTGGGCCATGAATAATTGTTGAAAAAGAAATTTTTGGAGGTCAAATATATACATATTATACTTGATATAAAACTGACTAGAAATAAGATCACCTTAGAAGGAAGGATGGCATAACTTAAGATAGCATTCTTATTAATTTCCTTTAAGAAAAGAGCCAATGAGAGAAGGAATAAATATTATATTTACTTGTCTATACTTCTCCGCTTCAGATTTTCTAGTAATATGACCTGCTGGGGCACCTGGGTGGCTCAGTCAGTTAAGTATCTGACTTGCCTCAGGTCTTGATCTCAGGGTCCTCCCACTGAGCAGGGAGTCCGCTTGTTCTTCTCCCTCTGCCCCCCCCACCCCCGTGCATGCTCTGTCTCTCTCAAATAAATAAATAAAATCTTAAAAAATATATAAATTACCTGCCAGCTTTACAAGAAACATATTTTCAGTTCCCATTGATTTAGTTTTTAAAACTAGCAATCCCTATGCTAATCAAAAATTCAAATGACATTAATACTCTTTGATTATAAGATTATGTATATCTAAAATACAAATCAGAGCACATGGCTGGCTCAGTCAGTGGAGCATGGGACTCTTGATCTCGGGGTTGTGAGTTCAAGCCCCACCCTGGGTGAAGAGACTACTTAAAAATAAAATCTTAAAAAATAAGAAAACTTTTAAAATACAAATTAAATTTAGAATGTTTAATCCTCTAAAAACCAGCTTATATGTTTAACTAGAATTCTAAAATACTTATTTTTAGTCATAGAAAAGGGGAAAAATCCTTATAATGAAGCACAAATAAAGCAAGCCTCTCATGTCCTCCCTCCTCAACCCAGTCTTCAAAATGCATACATATAATAAACACACATACTTAAAAGCTCTACTTCAAATGAACAATTATTTTCAATTTAAACTCTATAAACAATAAAAGAACATGTAAATGAACACTATTTTCAAAACCTTTGTGAAGGACAAAGATAGAACTTTTTTCCTTCAAAAACTTAGAAATAAAAATGACAAACCTATAAACAAATGCTGGTGAGGAAAAGTTCTTTAAAAAGGAGGGAAATCAGCTCACATACATGCACATGACCTTCAAACCCCATCTGTTACTTGGTAACAACATACTCAAAAAAAAGGAAAAAAGTAAAATGTGCTTTTAAGAGAAAGACAGCATTCACAATGGGGGAGGTGGCAGTGGAGGGTGGAGGGCGAGACAGAGGATCTTGAGCAGAATCTACCCAATGCTGGGCTCGATCTCCCGACCCTGAGATCATGACCTGAGCAGAAACCAAAAGTCGGACACTTAACCAGCTATGCCACCCACCTGCCCCAAAATACGTATGACAGAAGTCAACCTCGTGTCACTCCTGTCCTCTGGTCTATTAGATCACTTTCCCACAGGCAACCAGTTACCAGTTCCTTGATATCCTGCCAAAGATAATCTTTAGATTTCTAAGCATGTGGACCTATGTGTCTTTTAAACATCATAAACGGTAACATTCCAAATATATACACCATTCTCTTCCTTGCCCTTTTTACTGACTAGATCTTGGAGATCATTTTGTATGATTATGTATAGAACTGCCTTTTAAAAAAAAACGGCTGTAAGGTAGATCTCTTACTTCCTAAAACTGGGAACCAGAAAGGTTTGGATATGACAGGATACTTGCATTTCATTGCATGCCTTTTAAAATTACATGCATAGGGGGACACCTGGGTGGGTTCAGTCAGTTGATCCCAGCTCAGGTCTTGATCTCGTGGTGGTGAGTTCAAGCCCCACACTGGGCTCCACACTGGGCATGGAGCTCACTTAAAAAAAAAAAAAAAAAAGTAAAACCATGTGCATATGTATTGCCTTTCTCTTTTCGTTAAAAATTGTACAAATAAAGTGGCACCTGGGTGGCTCAGTCGTTAAGCATCTGCCTTCGGCTCAGGGCATGATCCCGGGGTCGTGGGATCGAGCCCTGCATTGAGCTCCCTGCTCAGCGGGGAGCCTGCTTCTCCCTCTCCCTCTGCCTACCGCTCTGCCTACTTGTGCTCTCTCTCTCTGTCAAATAAATGAATAAAATCTTTAAAAAAAATAAAAATAAAAATTGTACAAATAAATTACACAAACCATGGCACTAGCTAAGATCACAGAGAGAGAGAGAGAATGAGAAAGAAAAAAGATACCAGGGCTGGAGTTTTCAAAATTCAGAAGTCAAGTAGAGAAGGAAGGGCTAGTAAAGACAACTGAAAAGCAGAAAGAAAGGAAGGAAGACATTCAGAGTGTGTGTGATTTCATAGAGACCAAGAAGCGTCACAGAGAGAGTGACAGGTCGCTCCTAAGGGAGACGTGGTAACATGTAAGTCACTGGTAACACTGGCCAGAACAGCATCCTTGGAGTGGAAGAAATGGAAACCAGCCTGAGGGCTGAAGTGGAAGTAAGAAAGAAGGGATGGTGAATGTTGACAACTCACTGGGGAAGTTTTTCTGTGACCACCAAAAAGAGAAATGAGAAGATAACTGACCAGGAATATCAAATCAAGAGAAGGCTGACATATATCTCAAACATAGGTCCAGACTGAGCTCATCATCATCTCCTACTCCAAACCTACTACCCTTGTAACCCCAGCTCAGAGAACAGCACCACCGAGTCACAGAGACAGAATCCAGAAGTCATCCTACACTTTCCCTCGGTTACATCAGTCATCACTTCTCTAATTCCTCCTTTCATCCACTGTCACTGCTCCTACGTAGCGTAGGTCCTCAGCCTTCCTTGCTGGGATCATCAAAAATTCAGTTAGTGATTTTCTCTGGCCTCCTCTCAGCCAGACCTCTAGGGCTGGAACACGGCTCTGCCTATTCTTCGGCTGGTTCCAATTTGTCTTTCCTGATTCCACTCGGAAACTCTTTCCTCCCAGAAATCGTCTCACACACTCTTTACTGCTTCTAGTCCCCCATTTAGTTAAATACCCTCCTTTTTCATCATCCAAAGAACTCTCCAAATGGTCCTCTTTACTCCATATCAAAACAATGTCTCTGTGTCACCCACAAAAGATGCTTATGTAGTATTTTCTTTGCAGCATCAATGCCTAACAAAAGCACTAAATAAATGTTCAGTGAGGAACAAAAAAAGATATAAGAAATCAATACACTACACTAATTTGGGTGAGGAGACCACAATATAAAACAAACGCCAAATGATGTCGAATATAATTTTATCTTTGCTGAATCAGAATGACTTTTAGATTTTTTTTTTTAAGATTTTATTTATTTATTTGACAGAGACAGAGACAGCCAGCGAGAGAGGGAACACAAGCAGGGGGAGTGGGAGAGGAAGAAGCAGGCTCCCAGTGGAGCAGGGAACCTGATGCGGGGCTTGATCCCAGGACCCTGGGATCACACCCTGAGCCGAAGGCAGACGCTTAACAATGAAGCCACCCAGGCGCCCCGACTTTTAGATTTTACACAGCTTTAGAGTAAATTTTAATTACTTGTCCTGATTATTTAAATTCTTGATAAAAAGAAAAGTTGCATACATTAAAACACTATTAAACTCAAATGCTTTATTCCAGATATAGTTGATTCTCATTCCCATAGTTATGTTCTATAAAGTCGCTGTGCTGTAAAGACTGAATTCGTGAATACTAAATCATTGCTCCTAGGGAAAATACAAGGTTAAGTCCCTGCAAACCCCTGGTCGTATTTTCATCAACTGATTAATACATAGCCTTGTTCTATGTGTTTCTGTTTAAAGACATCTTATTAAATATACATTGCTGATTCATTAACATTGAACTCATGGCCAACAGCATGGCAACTCATGCCTGGACAAAGCTTACTGAACACACACGTTTTCCCTATAAAATCTGCCTTCTTATCCTTAGGAACACTAGACAACACTTCTGAACTACACCTGGGGGCCGTTTTAAACAGCAAAACCACCAACAAAAGGCACAAAAATGTGGAAACTATAACTCAGACCACAAAAAGGACACTTGTTTACAGTATAAGAGCTGAAACGAGGAGGCACAGTTTCACCTTGTTTGACTCACCTGGGAACATACACAGCAGGCACTCAAGTTTTTTTCAGCTCTGCGCATGTCCACTAATGATTGTGAAAGCACCCTGAGTACTGATTTGGGGCTTACCAATATACTTTAGTGAGTGGGTACACTCATAAATGCAGAGTCCAGGGGCACCTGGGTGGCTCAGTCGAGTAAGCATCTGCCTGCAGCTCAGGTCACGATCCCAGGGTCCTGGGATCGAGCCCCACGTCAGGCTCCCTGCTCAGCAGGGAGTCTGCTTCATCCTCTGCCCCTGCCTCTCCCCCTCCCTACCCCTGCTCATGCTCTCTTTCCCCCTGCTCTCTCTCAAACAAAATCTTTTTTTAAAAAAATAAATAAATGCAGAATCCATGAAGGAGGGTTAACCATATTTAACAAGAAACGTGATAGCATTTTTTCTATGTCAGATAAAATGTACTAGCCACAAATGAGTATCACTTTCCACTAATATCATGACAGATTTCTATCTGATTTCTATCACACAATTTTACATCCTTATATGGAAATATCAAGACAAATTTAAATGCTATTTCTATCCCACGCTGGGTATAGAGATTACTTAAATTAAAAAAAAAGAAGAAGAAGAAGTTTCCTAAAAGTTATTTCTTTCTTTCTTTCTTTCTTTTTTAAAGTAGGCCCCACGCCCAGTATGGGGTTTGAACTCACCACCCTGAGATTAAGAGTTGCGTGCTCTACCAACTGCGCCAGCCAGGCGCCTCCCCTAAAAGCTATTTCTATACAGCTACATTTTTAGCTAATCCCTAGCTAATATTAACATTCCTAATTTTATTTCCTCATTAAAAACTATGTCATCAAGAACTTCAAAGTTTTCACCTTATTTTATACTCTTTTTCTAATATTTACAGGAATTGTGCCCAAAAATGTTTCATGATAGAAATAACTTCTCTGGCTCAGTTTATATGTTCTTATTGGAAGTGCCTTTCCCTCAGAAGCTAAGCAGGGTCGCGCCTGGTTAGTACTTGGATGGGAAGTGCCTTTCCTTTGTTCAGAATATAATATTTGAAATTAAAAGTTTAGTTTATTTCTTCAATTTTGTAAGAGCTTTCACATAGAAATTACAATGATATTGAAAGTAGTTTTAGATAGATTTGAGTGAAAGCTGTGTGACTTCCAATGTAGGTAAATCAGGTTCCAACTTTTAGACAATGATCAATTTTCTGAATTACACCCAAAAAAAGGGTAAGTTATTTTGAGTTTCTTTGTCTAGATTTGGAACAGCATTCTGAAGAAAGCAAGGACAAAATAATGTGTAAGAAGGAATACGATGAACATTCATCATAAGGAACCTAATTTCCATAGCTTAAGATAAGCTCGGAAAGAAAGAAAAAAGAACAAAAAGGCAATAAAAGAGAAAAAACATACTTCCTAATCATTGCGCATTTTCTCAAGACGTACATATTTAGGGGAAGGGAAAGTGGATTGGGAAGAAGTACCGGGATGATGCTCAGACCAGACTTGTGCTCGGACAGTGTGCTTCTATCAGGCAGGGTGCAAGACAGAAGGACACATTAAAAATCAACTCTAAACTGCTCCAAGTTTTAGTCACTATCACTTATTGAAATTATGTGGACCCAGGATTAGGTTAAGTCAGTAATAGTTTAAACTTCAACTATTTACTTACACAAAAGAACAAACATATCTTAAAAGTGTCTAATTTATTACAGACAAGAACAAACAATTTAGGGTGGATCGATTGCCTCTGGAAACAGTAGGAAGGAGCTCTGAAATTACATCAAGGTGGACACACACTGAATAAAGGTCATTTTCCAAAGCAAATTAAAACAATGATGCCAACTCCTACCCAGGGCAGGATGCTTCTTAGTCGTTATTGTATTTAAAGCAATTGCCCTCTTCTCCTCCCTGCCACACTAGACAGCCTGTTTTCTAAGGTAAGTAAAAAGTCGCAATTTAATCTCCCAATTTCTACTTCAGATATAGAGAGCACTTAAAATTATTTTACCATCTATATTATTCACTCATTGAGCATAGACGCAAATGTCACAAAATAAAATTCACTAGAAATTAATTCCAGTATCATGGAAAAACTTGGATCGAATTAAAACATGTACGTAAATGGGCAGGACTATAGCAAGCTGCCTTATTTCAGTGACAAATATAGGACAGAATCACAAATTATGCAAAAGGCAAAATAATAAATAGGCCTCCCTTCCCTAGCTAAACCCCATCAACTTGCTTCTTGCTTCCTCAGAGAGGCTCATGCTGACCCCCTTGCCTAAATCATTCTTGTGAATACTGCAGTACTCACGAAACCTGGTTATTTTTCTTTATAGAACTTAAACCTTTACATTTATTTCTGTGTTTGTTTAAACCAGGAGCTCTGTGTACAGCAACGTATATGCAGCGGTAGCACCTGCCACAACAGGACCGAACACATACCAGTAATTTCTGAAGGAATGAGGTAGACACAAGGAGTGGTAGACAGTCTTTGTGGGAGAAACGAGGGCAATACGGCCCCGACCACAAAACAGCTGCCGCTGCCTAAGCCACAGTTGTAAATACCATAGTTAAAAACGTAGTCTTAAGGGTCCTAATGCATGTCAGCATATCTGGACAATCTAGCATAAAAATAAAGAATGCTTTTGTCCTAAGAAAGATACGTTACCTGAAAAAAGAGAATCCTAATAATCACTGAAGACTTTCTAGTGCATAAGCTAAATATAAAAATCCTAAAGTATTAACAAATTAAATCAAGGAACTTATTAAAAAGTATAAAGTCCACATGACCATGTAGGATACACCTCAGCAAAGCATTAGGAAAAACTCGTATGTGACAGATAGCAGAGGAAAAAAAGTACATGACACTCAACAATACATAACACCCATTACCCATTTCAACCATTTAAAGCTATTCCCTATAAAGTTCTTAACAAAAAGTATATACGTCACAGAAATTTAGTCTCATGGTGCGATTATCCACTAAGCTTTAGTGATATTATGTCTAAAAGCGGTAACTGTGTCACCTAAAAAGAAAGCGTGTACTTCTTTAGGCAAATTATGGGTGACTTCCAGCCTATCTCTAAATATTTCCAAATATTATTTCAGACACAACATGAAAAACTTTGGAAATCTGCTATGTTCTATTCTCTGAAAATTAAGTTATTTCTTCATAATAAGCCTCCCACTCATAATATTCTAAGAAATGGAGAAGCAGTAAATTCTGTAGGACTTAAAACCAGCGAATTGATTTCTTCCAGTATTAGCTTATCAGTCCAATCTTTTTTCTACTACCCCACACCTCTGCTCCACTCAGCAGCGTATGTGCCCAGTCCCCATCCACGTACCATGTCTTTCTTTGTTCATGGGGGTCCCCCAGTACACAAACATATGCATATCTAGGAATTCCTTCCTCCCCCTCTTCACTATTCAAAGGTGCTCTCTCCTCTAAGACCAAGTTAAAATTCCATTCTTCATGAAGACCATATGAGCACAACTTCCCTGACCACGTGGTATCACTGTGTTCCTAAAGTACTTTATGTTTTACAAAGCACTTTCAACACCATCACTTAATAAACAATTATTCTCACAAAAAGTCTATTCACTTAGTGCTCGGAAAAGTCCTCCAAGACTGGCACTACTTGCTCACTCTACTGAAGAGGAAACAAAGGTAGAGAGCAGCTATGGGACCAGTCCACAGGCACATGGCATTAATCCTGTGAAAGCCAGGAAGCTAGCTCTTCCAGTTACAAGACTAATGCTTTCCCAACTACCCCAATGTTGTCTCCCATTTCATTTTTCTCCAATTTTTCCACATATTTTTATCTTCTCTTCACTAATGAGTTCAGGGACCAAAGGGTAGATTCACCTGTATTCTCTACAACACCCAGAACATGGCCAGGCACACAGAAGGTGCTAATATCCCAGATTCTATCTACCTCATTTGTCTTACCTTCTCCAAGAGAAGTCTTGGAAAGCAGCAAAGAAAGCATTAAAGACATGAAAAGCAGGGACAAGAACTAGCATGCTGAAAATACATTTAAAAAAAAAAAAAAGAAAGAAAAGAAATGAAAACAAATCTTACCCTAAAACAAAAGGAGCAAATACCTTAATTCTTACTTCGTTCCAGCTTACCATTCCAGGTATAGAAATTACAAGAAATTCCACCACTAGGAGAATGGGAATATGGGTAGAAAGAACCAAGAGATTAAAATTCTAGGTAGAGCAGAAGGACTTTAAGACACTGGGATGTGTGAGGTTCCAGGACTCTGTGGCTTTAGAGAAAGGGGCTGGTCCGGAGACCAAGATCAGTCCATATAATAAGTCTATATAATGACCAAGGCACCATATAATGAGTATTTCAGGCTTCGTGGGCCATACAGTCTCTGTCATAAATGCTCAATTCTGCTGTTGCACTAAAGTCAGCCACAGATAATACGTAAACAAATGTGCATGTCTGCGTCCAATAAAACTATAAAAACTGGTTGCAGTTTGCCAAGCCCTGCATTACTTGGTCCAACCACTTAAAATCTGTCACATTTGTCAAATGTCCTTTTCACTTTCAGTCCTCTTTTCTGCCTAACTCAACCAGGAACCGTTATCACCCCAAGGCAGGCATTCATCCCCATTTACAGAGGCGGTTCTGGTTGTCATTATGACTTAGAGGCACTAGTGCCAAGGGTTCGGGGATGCTACCGTCCGGCAAGGCAAGGGGCAGTCCTGATCAACAAAGACCTGTCCTGTCCAAAATGCCAACAGCACTATTCCTGAGAAACAGGGCGGCCTCCCCCATCCCCGCCCTCCCACCCCGCAAGCTGCTTACATGATCACAAAGTACAAAGTGAGAAGTTCAGGGTAACACTGACCATCACTAGTTCTGTTTTCTCTTTTCATTAGGCAGCACCCATACACAGACACCCATACAAACATATACATGTGCAAACACAGGCACACAGATTTGAGGGCAAAAAAAAAAAAAAAATGTCCACTGCACCCCCTCAATGGTGCTGCTTTTATTTTGAAGGCTTTGCTAAGTGAAATGTGCTTTATGCCCACAGGACATGCAAAGGTTTAAAGGAACAAGTGAGTTGTTTCCCACCGGCTAAAAAGCAGCAGCAACGGCTGGGCCTTTACTTCACTACCGCAAGCCTCTTGAATTCCCTCGCCACCCCCCTTTTTCATTTCTCTCTGATACAGTTTTCCCGGCCTACAAACAAAGGGTGGCACCACCCAGTTCCTCCGTTTTGGGATCACAGGAAACTTGGCACCCAATAAATCAATGGTCTCTCCTAACTTCTCCAGCATATCTCTTAATTCAACTTTGGTTTGGAACAGACTGAACAGACACAGCCCTACTGCAGCTGTTGGATAGGAAGCATGGCAAGATAAAAACTTGGTTTAAAGTCACTATGGTTAATAAGTGACCAAAGTCTGATTCAGCCAGCTAAAGACACCCTTCACTGTGTGCTGGCCAGCTAGCGCGAGAAGGAAGCAGAGAGAATGGGCACAGGGATCGCACATGGGCAGGATGAGGTAAGCCCTACACCGCGGTAAAGAACAGCTGGTGATCAAGCCAAGCAAGTGAGCACACTCATTTATCGGACAGAAATGTCAAAGTGTTTAATTACTTTGTTCCCAATTAGATTTCTAATTTACTACAGCTTCAAGCTTAATGAGCTCTATAGTTACCATTTTGTTCATTTGACAAATATTTATTAAGCATCTCCTCTGGGCCAAGTAGTATTCTAGGTACTGAGGATGCAGCATTCAACAAGATATAAAATGACCCTACTATTTTTCTAGATCTTCCATTCTAGAATGTTTGCATGCAGGAAGAAGGCAGAGAAAGACAACAAACCTAAGTTAAAATATGATGAGTGCGATGATTAAAAAAAAAAAAAAAAAAAGAATGTGCAAGGGAGTGATGGGATGGCTACTCTGAATGTATGGTCAGAAAAGATCTCTCTAGAAAGGCATTTAGCTGTGATCTGACAAAAAGTGGTCAGCTAACTGAAGATCTGGAGAAAGTTCATTCCAGACAAAGGGAAGAGTCCAAGCCAAGGGAGGGTCAAACACCTCATGTTTTGAGGAAAGGAAAGGAAACCAGCACGGCTATAGTAGGAGGAGGAAGGGGAATGAGAGCCGCAAGACGCAAACTAAAGCCACAATCACTTAGGAACTAGCAGGCCATGGTATTGAGTGTGGCTTTAATCGCAGGTATGATGGGGAATCTGTAGAGACTGGATGCAACACACAGACATGATTTACATTTTGAAAAGATCAGCCAGGCCCAGGGAGGAGAATGGTCTGTAGAGGGGTAAGAACGAGCACAGGAAAGCCATTAGGAGACCACCTGAATGATCCAGGTAAGAGATGAGAGTAGATTAGATTAGGATGACAGCAATGAAAACAGAGGATAAAAAAAGATTTAGAATATGTTTAAAAAATAAAGTCAACCTAAGTGGATATGAGGAGGAAAAAAAGAAAAGAATCCAGGATGACGTCTTAGCTTGGGTTCCCTGGGAAACAGAGCTTGAGGCCTCAGCTTACCCTTTATGGGGGGCAGGATCCCAGGGAAGGAAGAGTGAGGGGTAAAAAGAGAAGTCAGGCAGGAAAGAGGCAGAATAAACACAAGGCATCTGCTAGGCTGGCAAGAGCTTCAAAAACAAACAGATGACTGCTGACTTGTAGACCTTCTTCAGAAGACTGTATAAAACCTGTGTGTCTTGGAAACTGTCTAGTGAAAGGAAGAAGGGAAAAGAATTGATCTGCCAGCTCCCTTCCTTACCCTGTCTCCCACCAAATTCTACCCCACACGGTTTTAAGCCCTCCCACTTCTTGGTGTGTGACCCACTCCCTCCAGAGCATCTGAAGGTCCAATCTGGCCAGTGTCTGGGTGTGATGGTCTGGGATCCTCAGCACCACGAACGCGGGCTGTAACAGCAGCAGCAGCTGCCAGGGCTTCAAGGCCAGAAGAACAGCATGAGGGGCAGGCAGTCAGCGGTGCCTGGGGCTGATTGGCTCTGAATTGGCACGGAACCCGGCGGAGCTGACTCCTGGCTTGCAGGCTTAAGTAACTGGGTAAATGGTGATGCCTTGTACTGACACGGGGAAGATTAAAAAGTACCAGATGTCTGCAAGAAAAATCAAGCGTTCTGCTTAGTACGTGTTCAATTTGAGATACTAATTAGACATCCACGTGGGCATAGAGTAAGCACTGGAGATTTAAGAATCTGGAATTCAGGCGGGAAGACAGCACTGCACACATACTTGGTCGTCATCGGTACAGAGAGGGTACTGAAAGCAGGAGACTACATAAGTTTAAGAAGGGAAAAAAGGATATAGAAAAGAGAAGAAGTACTTCCTAAATTCTGTGGCCCACCAATATGTAGAAAATGAACACAAGAAGAGGAAGCAAAGAAGATTAAGAAGTGGACAGTGAGACACAAGAAAAACCACGGGTGTGGTGCTGTAGATGAGAGAGCAGTGTATTTAGGAACCCGGGTCAACCATGCTGAACGATGACAGGTACAGTGAATGAGAACAGAGACATGATGACCAGAGGCCATCTAACCTTCACAAGAGTGGCTGCGGGAGACCAGTGGGAATAGAAACCGGACTGGAACAGACCCAGAGGATGATCCATCAAGAAATGGAGTTTGTGGTGAAAGGGGAGCGAAGAAATGGCAGGGCATGTGCAGGCAAGGGAAGCTTTTTCAACAGTTGTTATCAAGGTATGTTTGTACACCAGTGAGAAGAAACCAAAGAGAGGGAGGAACAGATGACATCGAAATGAAGATCACAGTCATTAAACAGATCCATGCTGACGTCAGCGAAGTGCGCGCCACAGCCGGACTGCCCTCATGTTCACTTGGTTACGTGTGCTTTTCTAGACAAGAGAGAAGATTCGTGGTAAATTCTAATTCTATTTCTGCTTCACACACATACACACTAATTCCCACAAGGCGATCAAATTAGCTACATAATCAAATATCACCATCTAGTGGTTGAAACCTTCAAAGCCAACATAGCAAAGTTGGGGACTCAACACTGTGACTCCTGAAAGGTGTATCTCAGGAACAATTTTAGAAAAAGGTGTCCGCACAAAATAACTCACAAAAATCTTAACATAACGTGAAATGTACCAGACACATACAAAACCCTAAAATATCTGAAGTACAGTTATTGAATGTTTCTGAGGTGCTAGGTGACATGTTAAGTTCTTTCACATGGACTTGCCTTTTAATCCCCCAGTAGTTTATGAGAGAAGTCTTACCATTCTACACATGAGGAAATGGACGCTTAAAAAGTTAACAATCTGCCAAAGGCTTACAGACAGACATGATAAAGCTAGGATCTGAACAGAGGCAAAATGACTTCGCAATCCACACTCTTAATCACTCTACTCACAATACTGTCCCTGTAAAGCATCAAAATTACTTAGTGTTTAGATAGAAGAGAACACCTGTTTTTGGTTACAAAGAATCATAAACACTAGAAGGTAGAACTTTACATCTTAAAACCCACTCAATTGCAAACCAAAGTTTTCTTAGAGTGGTTACTAATGAAGTAAACTGACAGCAGGAGACCATGATGCCAAAAACCTGTGCAGCCTTTTGAGGAAGGATGACATTAACACACTTGGATTGTGCTACATTTCATGTGTTCAGACCACACTCTAAGTGCTAAATGAAACTAAATGAGAAAATATTAAGTGCAAAAAAGACAGAAAGACAGAGGAAAGAAAGAGAAGGAAGGAGGGAAACGGGAGGAAGGAGGGAAGGAAGGAAGAAAATCACAAGGAGGCAAAAGCTTGTATGCTAGGAAGTAGAAGCAGCTCCCTCTTCTTCATCAACCTTCCTCCCTTCCTCCACCTCTAGCGATTCCTCCAGAGGCATCCCTAATTCTCTACCATTCTAATGATTAGTACTCATTCCAAGTTCAAAGCTGTTCCATATTTTGATGCATTTAATCCTCACCATCATTTTACAAAAAAAAAAAAAAAAAAAAAGGTGACATGATTTTTTACAACCTCTGGGATGCAAACTTGAGGAGGTGAGAGTCTAACTCGAGAATTGGCAATATGTGCAACTGCAAAATTCCCCTCCCCATTTCCAGACTGGGGACTTCTGCCACTGCTCCCAGAGCACAGGAAATAATTTAAAAGGTTCACACAGTGACTCTTGAGACCATGATCCAAGCTGAAATCAAGAGTTGGATGCTAAACCGACCAAGTTAGTCGGGCGCCCCTGATTTTTTTTTTATCAAATTTATCGAGTATAATCTAGATGCCAAAACATGTACCCATTTTAAGCATACCCTTCAATGAGTTTTTACAAATGTACACACCCATGTAAATACCACAACCATTCATAATAAAGAACATTTTTATTGACCCAAAAAGTTCCCTAGGCCCTTTCGTAGTCAACCCACCCCAATTTCTGGTTCTAGACAAACACTATAGATTAGAGTTCCATTTAGGGATTTACATAGATGGAATCAGACAGGATGCCCTCTTTCTGACTTCTTTCCAGAGAACATAATGATTTTTGGATGCACCAATCACTTCATCACTCAACAGAACTGTCACTATAGATTAGTCTTTAGAGAGATTTACATAGATGAAACAGATAGTATACACTCTTTCTGATTTCTTTCTCTGAGTATAATAATTTTTGGATGCATTCATCATTCCCTTTCATTGCTCCATAGGATACTACCAGATGGATACACTACAACTTATTTATCCATTCACCTGTTGATGGACATTTTGATTGCTTCCACTTCATGGCCACTATGAGTAAGACTCCTAGGAACATTGTTAGATAAGTCTTTGAGTGAATATATGTTTTCCCTTCTCCCGAATAAATATCTAGGAGGGAGCAGACTGCTGGATTGTGTGGTGAGCTGTATGTTTAACTTTACAAGAAACAGCCAGACTGTTTTCCAAAGCAGTAGAACTATTTTACATTTTCATGAACAATGGCTTGAAAGTTTGAGTTGCTCCACATCCTCGCTTGGTATTGTCAGTCTTTTCCATTTTAGCCTCCTAGTGGTTATGTGGTAGTATGCTGTGGTTCTAATTTGAAGTTTTCTGGTGATTAATCATGCTGAGCAGCTTTTCATGTGCTTACTGGCCATTCATGTATCTTCTTCTGTAAAGCTGCAGGTCAAACTTTGTATCCATTCTTTAACTGGCTAGTGTCTTGCCACTGAGCTGTGCGAGTGCCTTATGCAGTCTAGGAAAACCTCCTATGTCAGATATATGCATTATAAATATTTCTTCCGGTCTGTGGCCTGAATTTTCATTTTCTTAGTTATGCGTTTTGATAACCGGATGTTTTAACTTTGATCAACTATCCCATACATGTGAGTCATTTCTGTACCTTATATTCTTTTCATGATCTGTAGATGTCTATTCCCACACTAACACTATTAAGGCATGGCATTCAAGAATGTGCTAATGAAATAAAGTAGTGTACGTTCTCTACGTAATTTTTGGTCCATAAAAGTCTTCTGGCCAGCCTAGATTCTTTGCATTTCCATATGAAGTTTAGGATAAGCTTGTCAATGACTACAAAATCAAGCCTGCCGGGATTTTGATTAGAATTTCATTACCTTTACAGCTTCATCTGAGAGTCTGATAGGTGCCACCAATTGTTTTACGTGCTGAAGATAAGAGTAGAAAAGGCCCTACCGTCTTAGAGTCCACATTCCTACAGAAGAGATATAAATAGCATACAAACGAATAGCTAAATAAGTGTGTAAGGTAACTTCAAAAGGGGAGAAGTGCTAACAATTAAAAGAAAGGCTGATATGATGAAGATAAAGGGGAACTGGGGGTACTACCTCCAACTGGGTGCTCAGGCTCACGGAGATGACCACATGTGAGCAGAGATCAGAAGGACAAGAAGAGAGACGTGGGAAAAGAGAAGATAAGAGCTTTTCAGACAGAGCGTCACAGGACAAAGTTGTATAAGAACAGTGTTGTGTTCAAAAATACAAGGAAGGCCAGTGTGGCTAAAATGCAGTGATAATGAGAATGTTTAAAGATGAAGTTGAGGGGCGCCTGGGTGGCTCAGTCATTAAGCGTCTACCTTCAGCTCAGGTCAAGATCCTGGGGTCCTGGTATCAAGCCCCGCATCAGGCTCCCTGCTCAGCAGGAAGCCTGCTCCTCCCTCTCCCACTCCCCCTGCTTGAGTTCCCTCTCTTGCTGTCTCTCTCTCTCTGTCAAATAAATAAGTAAAATCTTTAAAAAAAAAAAAAAAGATGAAGTTGATTCAGAAGACAGGCACTTATCTTTTGCAGTGTGTTTTTTTTTAATTTAGCTTCACTATTCCTCCTTATATTATTTTTTATTCCTCATATTATTTAAATCAAGTTTAATATTATCTTAGGTCTTTTTAAACTATTATTTCTATTTAGTTTTGGCACAGAGTAGCCAAACTGTTCAATCCCACTAGATTCCTTTTAATCTGTTTAGTTATCTTCTAAAGCTGTGTATATATTACTGCAAAACAAATGCTAACCAGCAAAAAAACTCCATCATTTCACAGTGTTCTCCATTCAAAATAAAGCATCCAACCCAGCTGATTTCGGTGAAATGACTCAACGTGTTGACATGCAGGCAGAAAACAAGAGCTATTTTGTTTATCTACAGAGTTGCTATCTCCCTTGTACCACAGGAAATTCAGAGGGACTCCCACGGCAATAACTGGATAGCTTTTCCCTCCTGCTCACTAGTGTGGTCCAGAGAAAAAGGCAAAAACAAAGTTAATGAACTTTTAACAGGCATTTACAGGAATTTCTAAAGATGTTTTATCGATGTTCTGAAAACGATTTCATAAATGTGGAAAATTTATAGTGGGTTTTCTTCTGACTAAGAACGGTCAATCTTACAAAGTTCTACAAAAGACAATTTTAATGCCTAAAAAACCACAAGTAGAATTCAGAATGTAGTATTAGGCTGCGAAGCTGTTAATTGGCCTTGTTATTTATTTTCCATCATTCATCTCCATTTTGAGATGCTAATATACTATAGTTTAGGCACCATTTGATGTTTTATATTAAAATACATTTTAAAAGATTACTCCAGGAATCAAAAATAAAAACAGACCTAGAAACCAAAATGTTATTTCCTCAACTCTGACTCATTCATGACAAAAATGACTAACAAGGAATCTTATACCCACCCTGACCAATTTTAATTAAGGAAGAAGAAAAAAAGAACAAAGAGAAAAAAACTGTTTTTTGTTCAGTACTACTTTTAATTTCCCAAATTTTTCATTACCACATGGAAGATACCAGTCAAAGGCACACAGGCCTGATTTTAGATCTCTCGATGATCTGAAGAGTATTGTCCTAAACACAGACCTATTCAGATACTACTCCTGCTGACCATACATCTATCTTCTCAAAATCATATCCTTAGTGCAATAAAAAAACAATACTCCTCGTGTTGATTGGTACAATTCTCTTAATATATTTCCTTCACCAAGGATAAATGTTTCGAGATTCTTTAAGATTTTACTTATCTATTTGAGAGATGCAGAGAGAAGGAGTGTGCAGGAGCAGAGAGAGGGAGAAGCAGACTCCCTGCTGAGCAGGGAGCCTGATGCAGGGCTCGATCCCTAGACCCTGAGATCATGACCTGAACCAAAGGCAGATGCTTAACTGACTGAGCCACCCAGGCGCCCCCATGTTTCAAGATTTTTATTAAAATATGACTTTCAGCAGATTTTAAACACAGCAAACAGACTGAGATAGGCATGATATCTTTCAAATGGCTGCACTGAAGACAACCTGATGTTACTCCTCTCCCAATATGATACAATAGGAAGTACAAACCTGACTATTAAATACTCTTGCCAAAAAGTCAACCAGAATCTAAATCAAATCCGCACACCTCAGTTTACGAGAAACACATGAAATACAGAACAAGTTAAATGACATCCATTAGGGAACAATCAAATAGAAAATTGGTCTAGCCTCTTCAAAAAAGTCAATATCATGGGGGATAAAGTAGGGGACCTAAGTAGACACTAAAGAGATGTAACAACCAAATAAAATGTGTGAACTTCGACTGGATCCTGAGTTTAAAAAAAAACAAACTGTAAAAGACATTTTGATGAAAATTAGTAAATATGGACTGCATATTAGTTTACAAAATTGTTAATGTTCACAGGTTTGATAGTTACGGTGTTCAGTAAGAGAATATCCTTTTTTTTTTAAGTAGGCTCCATGCCCAACATGGGCTTGAACTCATGACCCAGAGATCAGGAGCTGCCCACTTTACTGACTGAGCTAGCCAGATGCCCCAAAATATCCTTATTCTTATGAGAAGCATGCTAAATTCAGACAGAAGTGTCATTATGTCTACAACTTACTTTCAAACATTACCAAAAAAAACTGTAAATTTATAATTACATGTCAGTGTATGTATATGTATGTATAGAAATAGATAAATAAAGCTATTATTAAGAATTTTTTATCTAGCTAGAGGGAATACAGGGATTGAACTATTATTTCAACTCTAATACAGATTTGAAATTTTTCAAAATAAAAATGTCCTTCTCCACCTCTAGGTTATAAAGATAACCTTCCATATTTTCTTTCATTAACTGTGTAGTTGTACATTTCACACTGAGATTTTTTTTAGCTCTCTAGAGTCCATCTTTGTATGTGGTATTAGACACAGATCATTTTCTTTTCCTGTATAGAGAACTTCTATAGCTTTCTCTATAGAATCTACTAACCAATGGGTCCGGTCCCCACTGATTTGTGAAAGAATGATTTTTGGGTCCACTGAAGACCTAACCAGAGACACGGGTAAAGGAACAAGAACACAGGAAAAAAAAGGAAAACAGAAAAGGGTAAAGGGTGAACAGCAGAAGTATAAGAGCTTAGCTGAGGAAGGGCTGAGGATAAATGAAACTATTGTCAAATTCCTGTGCACCAACCATACTTATTGAAGTATATAAAAGCCAATGGAAAATGATAACTGAACACCTTTAAAAAAAAAAAAAGTATGCCCTCAAAGCCCTTCAGGAAACACCTAATTTGGCTGGTATATAACAACACAAGGAGAACGTTCCCAGAAATTAAACTATCTCCTACCAACCAAGAACTTGGAATACATTTTACTTAGCATTTACTCTTCTTCAGACAGAACAAAAATGACGGCAAAGCAGACATTCCAAACATCTTAAAGACTCTTCTACTAACTTTCAGACTCCATGGGAATGTTTAAAGGTGTCTTTAAAATTTCTTATTTATTTGATCAATTTAGCACCTAGATCAGATTTTTAAAACATGACTTTATAGAATTCATAACTCTTCATCTCATTACTGACAGAAATGTAAACCGTTCTCTATAAGAAAACTCAAAACACATACCTTTTATTTTCAGCCAAACTGGCTCCTTCATCCTTCAGCTGCTTACTTTTCTCAGCACAGCCCTCAAAGAGAATTTCTTTCCTACGTTTAATGGCATGAAGCCAGTTCCCGTCTTCATTCTCAACTACATCCTTCTCATCGGCAGCTTCAGCTTCAAACTGCTGGGAAGTGACCTTTGAGACCTTCTCGCCAATTTTCCTCTTCCATCCAAAGGAAGCCATTCTGGGAAATTACAACGAAACAGCTTTAAAATTCAAACTTGGGCTTTTATAGAAGTTCTCCAAATAACAGGTGAAGAAGGGATAACAGAATCAGACTGTCACCACTTTTTAAACTCCTAACTAAATAGTGGATCAAGGCAATAATCAATGAAGGGTGCTCACATCATAATGAAAGCCAACGGGACAGTATCTCCTGCTGGAAGGGCCATACCACCTACGAAGTACCTATGAAGTCAAAAATTAATCCTTAATCAGATCAAGCCTACCAAACTCTACCAGTTTATAAGAAACCTGGGACGTAGATGAGCACGCTAGATGATGCGTCCGAGATGAAGACAGCAAATAACATAAACTGAAGAAAAATAAAACTGGTGTCTTCAAGACATAAACTTCCAGGAAAAAAAAGAGAGAAAGAGGGAGATAAAAAGAGCCTTCAGAGACGTACGAACCAAATATAACATATGCATCTTGTTTAGCTCTGGATTTTCAAACAAGCTAATGGGGAGGAAGTATTTATGAAATAATAGGGAAAAACCAGAACACTGATTTGGTATTTGAGGATACCAAGGAATTATTGCCATTGTTTAAGGTATGATAATACTATTGTAATTATGTTTATAAAAAGAATGCTTATCTTTTAGGACTATATACTAAAATATTTCATATGAGATTAAATGATACCTAGAAATTGTTTCAAAGTGATCACCAGGGGTGGGGGTGCAATAGAGAAGAAATATAGATGAAAACATTGCTCTGGCTGATAATAAAGTTAGGTGATACGTACACAGGATTTCTTGTACTTTCCTTTCTTGTACACGTTTGAAATTTTCCACAATAAAAACGTTTTTAAAAGAGTCAAACTTGGTAAATAACTTCATTCACAGAACTATCGGGTGAATCTAAAAGATAACAAATGTTAAACTGTTTTGTAAATCAGCAATGATACACAAATGTAAAGGATAAGAAAGAAAGGACAACTGATGAAACAAAATTAAAGAAAACCACAGAAGCATTCAAAAGTATTTATTTAGAAAATGGATTTACTGAGGGATCCAAAAACTCTTACTAGTTACATGGATGAGCTTAAAGACACTGAGGAACTCCTGGAATTGTATATAATTTTTTTTATGTTTGTGTGAATTCTGAAGAAGAGTGTCTAAGCTTTCATTCCATTCTTAAGGGAGTCTATAACCCTGAGGTAATTATGATCAACTGAGTAATCAACTAGGGGGATAAGGAAAAGCAATGAAGGACAGGTCTTTATAAAACTATCAAAGAATGGGCATTGTGGGAGTAAGGGAGAGAGATGAAATAATGAATACGTTCTAGCAGATGTCAAGGTCTTCATCACAGACGCACATGGCTGAAATAAAACAGAAGTAATCAATAGAAGGAAGGGGACAAAAAAGTAAAAGGGACTATGAAGTTATTCACATGGAAAGGCCGAAGATAATGACAGAACTTGAAGGGGTAAGCAAATTACAGGTCATGTGCTTAAATTCCCAATGAATACAAGGAAGTTTCAATGAATTGTAGCAATCAAGAAATGCACAGGCAGATAAAGGTGAACCACATGCTCTCCACTGGAGCAGGGATTATTCAAAAAGCCCAGAGGAGTGGGGCGCCTGAGTGGCTCAGTCGTTAAGTGTCAGCTTAGGGCGTGATCCCAGGGTTCTAGGATTGAGCCCTGCATGGGATTCCCTCCTCTGCTGGGAGCCTGCTTCTTCCTCTCCCACTCCCCCTGCTTGTGTTCCCTCTCTCACTGGCTGTCTCTCTGTCAAATAAATAAATAAAATCTTAAAAAAAAAAAAAAAACCCAGAGGAGTAATGTATTATAAGCTATACTAGGGAATTAGGAAAATGCCAAACTCTCTCCCCAGACCCATTATAATATAGGAGAACGAGTTTCCTATGTTTGAAGAGGACTATAAGTAACTTAGGGAATGAACCAAGAAATGGCTCAAAATGAAGTGTGGTTACTATGGAACAGAAGGCCAGAGGCACAGACTGAAGACAATGTAAGAGAATAAATCATTAGGAAGGTCTCATAAGATATCAGGATAAGATATCTAGATAAGAACTCTTGTGTTTATGATTGTCCCTAGGACAAGAATGAGGACGACTGCATTTTCCGGCTTCAAGTTTCCAAATGGAACTTTGTTTCTAAATCAGCAATGTGAGGAACCAGGTAGTGTGGGAACCCGTTAACAGAGGAAAACCTGGTGTATTTACTTAAGGCAAATTACATTAGAAATCATTGGTCAAGTCTACATATTATTGGAAGTAGGGGTTAAGGTGAAGAGGAAAGGAAAAAGGAACAGAGAGATGCATATACATTTTTAAAAAATTAATAGGTACCCAGACTCCCGTTACTCTCCCCCATCCTCCAACCAAAACCATTGCTCTCAGTGTCAAAGACAGGGACAGGCTTAAGACTCCACATGGTGGTTCTCAACCATGTATGAAAAAGTCACACATAACAGTGCCTCAGGTGTCTCTGCCATCTTCCTCCACAAATCCTGTAAGCTCTTCTAGAGATCAGAGGTTGTGGAGGTCAAGAGAGAATGACGTTACAGGGGTATAACAGGCCTGATGACCGCTAGTAACTGACAAGTCTACCAAAAAGAGCTCTATTTCTAGAGCAAAAAGAATACATTCCTCTCAAACAAGAGTTAATGCCGAGTGAAAAGTACAGGCAAGTTCAGGGATAGGAGGAAAAGGTAATGGATTTCCTACCCCTAAGCTTCGCATTTCCCAGAGGAACAGGCAGCTAGTCATCTGCTCCAAGTAAAGGGAAAAGAAATAGTTTGGAATACTTGAGAAGAATAAAAAAGTTCCAAGACAGTCACTATAGAGAATGGGAAAATAGGAGAAGCAACAACAAGGGATGAATAAAGATAGCAAACAGTATCAAGGGCCCACTCAGGTTAAAAAGCCTGAATCTGTTACCAAGGCCATTAGCACAGCTTTGTATTTTCTTCAAAACTGTCTGGAGACCACAAGAGTGTAGTCAATACACTCCAGAATAAGTGCTATTAGAGAGTAAACAAGGGATACTATGACTTCAGTGGAGACACTTGAGGCTTCCTGGAGGGGAGGCTGGTAAGTTAAAAATAAAAGTTAGCCAGGCTTAACAGGAGGTTGAGTCCTAGGATATATGCAAAACAGTCTCTAGCCTGAAACACTTAACACTCAGAGTTGATTAGGGTATCTTAACTACTACTAGTTTATTGTTCCTCTAAGGTTATCTGAATGTCAAATTAAAACTTCTTATAAATAAGGCTTTCCTGAATCTATAGTTAGATGCAAAAGGCACCAACATCCTAGCCTCTACGTTTTTTCACCTGGATAAGAAGTCATATGGGTAAGTCATAATCATATAGATTTCACGTTAAACTCATGAAACAACACAAATTCATTTTATACAGACTTATATAATGAACACCATGAAAACTCTACACAACAAAGTTGTGTTCTAAATTCTTCTGCTTCTGATCCTTACAGTAGGCATTCAGTTACTGGGGACGGCTGGACATTTCACCCAGCCACAAGCCGAGAATGCCTGTCTTCACTGCATCGGAGCATGCAGCACCTAAGACGAGAAACCACCACATGAACACCATTAGGAAATCGAAACCGCATCCTTCGGGTACCGGGATGTATTCAGAGGTAAGAAATTCAAGAAGCAATTTACCCGAAAATGTCACCGCAAGAGAGAAACCTGTATTAGCAAGTTCCCCGTGCGAAGTTCATAAAGGCTGCCCTGGACGTCACCCGCGAGTCCAGCAGGCAGTCCTCAGCTTCAGACACCCTCATCGCGGGGTGGGACGCAAGCTCGGTTCCGCTCCTCCCACCCCTAAGGGAAGGTCAAAGCCGCACCGGCCGCCGTGGAAACGCGGAAGCCGCTCCTGACGCAGGCGTAAGGGAGGGCCCGACCCCCTAGAACTGCTTGTCTCTAGAGACCAACCTTAGTGTCCCGGCTCTGCCACACCCCTCTTGGGTGTCAACTCCGACGTCTGAAGGTCCTTCCTCTCCTAACCACAAGATCCACCAGCCTCGTTTTCCTCCTCTTCCTCCGGCTTCCTCCACGGTCAGCGTAAACCCCGGTTACTTGATCACCACTCCCCGGGTCCCGTGTTTACATTGTGCTTGCCCTTTACCCGCCGGAAACGGAAACTAACTGCCCGACCTCCTACCTGCCCGCCTTTGGTACCAGGTCTCCAAAGAAACTGGCCTGGCCTACCCGGGCATCGGAACCCCGCAGAGAGACAGGCAGGGAAGAGGTACCTCTCAGAGGCCTTGTAGTTGCCGATCTCTTTCTCGGGACCACAAATCCCATAAGTCACTGCGGCCGTCCCCACCCCATTACCCTCTGGGATTTGTAGTCTGGGCCACCCCGGCCCGGAGCGCCCCCTAGTAGCAGCCGGGAGCATCTGGCGCACGGGCGACCGCAGGGCGTGAGCGCGGGAAACTACGGCTGCGCAAATTGAGGTACGCGCGGAGAGAGGCAGCCCCAGCCAGACTGCACACCCCATTCAGTGGGCAGGTGAAACAGCTGAGGCTGGGGGAAAGATTTGGGGGGGAATTCATAGCATTAAGATAGGACTCTGCCCTAAAGAATTTTACAGCGTAAGAGACCGGCCAGACACAAACGAAAGAAGAAAAACTCCAGGGGAAAGGGGTCCAGCGAAGCAGATCAGGGAGGCCCGTGGTTCAACTGTAGGCCTCACGTTGGAAAAAACAGTTAAATTGGGCCCAGAAGAATTATAATCTGAAAGTAGCTGTGATTCATGTCTTGAAAATAATTAAGTGCGGAAATGTAACACAAAGAACTGTTTAGGAAATGGAAAAACTAAGATTGTTAATTTATCGATGTAGCCATCTTGTGCAAAGGAAGATCATTTTCGTAGAACAGGCTTTCTCAGCATCAGCATTATATTTCAGAGCGCGTCATCTTTGTTGAGGAAAGGGAGGCTCTCCTGTGCGGGGTAGGGTGTTCAGCAGCATCCCTGGAATCTACCCACTTAGATGCCATTAGCATCCACTCCCACCACCACTACCACCAGTTCTGACAACCAAAATTGTCTCCGGTCATTGCCAAATGTCCCTGGAAGAAAAATCGTTCCCCCACCCCTGCCCCACTGAGAATGCCTGTGGTAGAACAATGATTCTCTAAGGTGATCCTCAGACCCCTGAGGGTTGCCACGACCTTTTCAAACCATTTTCGAGTTCACAGGAAGACATCATTTGCCATTTTCACAACATTAACATTGCACTGATAACATCGCACTGAAAAGCATTGGTGGGTAAAACTTGATGGCTGCTCAGCTGGAATCAAGGCGATGATACCCAACTGCGCTAGTTGTCCTTGTGTTCTTCGCCACACTCAGTACCCAAAGAAAAGAAAGAAGAAAAAATGCAGTCACTCAAGAATGTCCTTCATGAAGCAGTACAACTTACTTTATTAAAATGACCCTTCATATTCATAAAGTACTTCTGCTGCGTATTGAAGTATGATGTTTCAAGTAAAAGCACTTGTGAGATTGCATTATAAACTGAAGTAAATACTTTTTTGTGGAATACAGCTCTTATTTAGAAAAACAACCAGCAGTCCAGCTAGTTATTCAGGCTTGGGTATGTGACAGCCTGTTAACTTCAGGAAAAACAATTCGCGGTGTTGCAAATAATGTACTGTCATATCATAGAAGCGTATTGTATAGAAGTGTATCACTTCTGATGTTGAATTATAAAAGACACAAAGGTAGTGGCATGTTTCTTAATATGGGTAGAAACTGACATGGCCGTGTTCACTGCAAACCAAAAACACCAAAAAATTCATCAAGCCGAGTATTTATGATTTGTGCACTTTCGTCTATTATATACTTCTATAAGCCTTTAAAAAAAAAAACATGTATCTCCCTGACAAGACACTCAGAGCAGGATTTATGCCGTAGGGTCACGTTCTTAGTGCTTGGTTCATAGTAGCTATATGAGGGGATATAGTCTGCAGACTGAATAATTAAGTGGTGCTGAAAGCTGTACCCCTTTCTAGGGGTCTTTCCTAAAACTCTCAAGTAAGTTTACTCTGGTAAGGCTACCTCCAACAATAAGTTTTCACACTTCACCCACCACTTACGTTAGCCTATGAGCTTGAGGTACCTATTAGTATATTTAATACATTTCTCATGCTGTTTATTGACACTATGATCATCTCCCAAGTACTAGAAACCCTCTAAGTTTATCATAGTTAATATTTATTGGCATTCACAATAAGTAGAACAGTCTATTTGTCTACAATAGAACAGTTCAATAAATACTGATTTTTCGAATGAGAATTTATTGTACAATTTTATACAGTCAGGGTAAATATCTAGAGCAATTTATAAATTCCCTAAAGAACAATCTTATGTGCTATTCATAACATTCTTTAGTACTGTTTTCTTTTGTTACAATTGTTGAACTATTTTAAAGATTTAGAATGCCAACAATCTAGCCCAATCAAGCCCTGCCTAATGATGCCATATGGGATATAAGATTTCATTACAGTTGAATTCTAAGAGTAGTGGAATTCTAACCAAATCCAATGTTACCAACAAGGAAAACTGGTAACCACTTTGGCTTTTATTGTATTTGTCTTAATATTTTGTTCAGGTGGTTAATTTTTAGATGAAATAAAAGATCAGTAATTTAGTTGAGACAAAAATCACAATGTTTGAGTGCTGTGTTTAAGCACTATATTTTATATTAAGACACATTGTCAAAAAGGTGCACAGGTGGTCAGCTATGAACAGGTGTGTCTTTTTTAGCTTTCCCAGAAGTTAAAAAATTTAAGCAGTGTAACATGAGAAATGTTTTTATCATCCATTTTCTAAATCAAAGTATTTTAAATTATATGCTTAAATATACCCCAGTCAAAACATACATGAACACATCTCAGAGATACTGTATTACAAAGACTGATTTCTACTCTATTACCACTTTATAGTTATGTTGTGTGTATAACTTCATTCATCTTGTCAAGGGAATTCACAATGAAAGGGAGATTTCTGCTGTGGGTGGAGAAGATGGACAAGAGTTAAGGGGAAAAGATTTAAACCACACACGTGTGTCTTTCATTCGGAGGGTGCCAAACACAGATGCATGGAGTTCTCCATCCAGCCACAGCCCACCAAGCATTCATTCAGCGTGAGTGGTAGCACTGCAAGGTCAAAAAGCAGGGAAGGGGGGTGGAGAGTGAGAGCACAGGACTTTTTGTATAGAATCACTTAAAACTCTGAAAAACTACAAAAGCATCTCAAGAGAAAATATAATCAAAGTAAAAGCAATGGAGTTTATTTCAGTGAAATTAAATTAGATATATTAAGCTCCCATATCCCCCAACCTGGTAGAAAAGTTCCTCTCAGTGAGAAATCATTTATTTTAATGGCAAAATTTTTACATATCAGTAAAATCTGTTATATTTAAAACTATGTATACAGTACATTTCTGGCAAAAACCTTATACATCTTTCAGTTGTCAAGACAAAGTAAAAATATGGTTGCATAAAATCACAAAAAATATAAATTGCTGAAAAGATAATAAAAAAAGACTAAAAATCATTTGCATTGACTCCCTTTTATCTTCAGTTAGTAAGAATTTGCAAACTACAAATTTTTGAAAATCCTGATGCAACCTTGACATATTCAACCAAAAGTTGTCATTTCAAATATCCCAGCTTAAAAAAGAATTTACTGCAATAATCTGTGCATTTATCATACTATTTGTACAAGTGCAATATTTAAATATCTTCAAAATAAAACTCAGTAACTAAAAGGAATCGCAATAACTTAAGAAGCAAAGTTTACAAAATTAACAATTTTTAGAAGGTCCTATTGAATTGGTTCCTCCTTTTGTTCCCCCCACACCCACAACAGCTTATAGAGACATTATGAAGATGTCTTAGTTCTATATACAAATCTGTAACTTTAAAAATACAGTCTTCTGTTCTTAACATCAGGAACATAATGCTGCGTTTATAGACCCTAACTTAAGTCAATATCCCCAAAACACAGGGCCACATACAAGTTATATATACAGTTTTGAACTTATTATTTAAGTTGAACTCCTATTATTTTATACAGCTTTCAGGTTCTAAGTTGAATAGACAAGCCCTGGACAAAAAGAAGCAAGATTTTTCTTCTGAATTCAGTGCATGTTTCTAGGGGTGCTGGAGCCCAATCTACAACTACAGTTAACTATGCAAGCTATCAAGACACTTGAGTACATGACTGTGGTTACATAGGTGTTCACTGTATTTGCCAAAAACAGTCCTATAATACAAAGGTACGAAAGGAGAAATAAGATAGCTCTTTTGCAATCGAAAAATGACTGACACCAAAAAAATCAATACCTTGAAGTTAAAATAGTATAAGGCAATTATGGGTGATATAGTACTTTTTATTTTTTATTAGCATACACATGACACCAATTATTTAACTGAGGTGACTTTAAGTCTTCAATTACAACTATAACGGAATGCTACTAGGAAAAACGAAAGAGCAAGGAAAAGAAAATATAGAGACCTTAACAAAGATTAATTAAGCATCTTTAGGCAGTTCCCATAATGCTACTTTTTAAAAAATGATAGACCATTCAGAAGAACTATTTAGACCATTAGAAGAACTAACTTAACTGTTCCATATTTTACTGAAATAATAATGTCATATTTGACTAAGGAGACGCAACCAAACGCAATGTGTAAACTTTCACTGAATCCTGGTTTGAAATAATGAGCTACATAAGAAATTTGGAGGACAACTGGGGAAACCTAAATATGCATGATTAAATGACATTTGGGAATTACTAATTTTATAGTAGTATTATGGTTTTTAGGAAAATGTCATTATTTTTAGGAGATACTTGAAGTGTTAAGAGTAAGTATGTCAGCAACATCCAAATGGTTCAGGGGGAAAAAGCATATACATATATATATATATATATATATATATATATATATATATATATATATATACACACACACACACACACACGCACACACGCACACACGCACACACATACATATATACAACTATATCTATATACACATATAGATATAAACCAAACATGGCAACATGTTGACCAGCGTGGAATCTAAATGGTAGATACACATGTGATTACCCTACAGCCTTTCAATTTTTCTGTTTTTAAAAATGTTCGTGATAAAATTTGGGAGAAAAAGTCTTATCTGAGCACTTAAACAGTTTGTAAGAAATATTCTTTCTGTGTGCTAAATCAATTTAAAGATACTTAACTGAATGACTAGAAATTTTTTATATACATTCAATACTGACTGACATGAGCAGCGAAATTTGCGAGATTGACAAAAACATGATTTATTTATAGCATATGCAACTCAGTTCTGTGACACAAAGAGAAATTTATGTACAGAATATAGTGACACAAATTGTAAGATTTACCTTAGTGCCTAGAATATCTGAATATATAAGTTCTGTGCGTTTTTGGACTAACCAAGCTAGAGAGAAAATTTTAATTGTGTCTAATATCTTTGATGTGCTTACCAGATGCTAAAGAATATTAAGGGAAGAGATATGGAAGAGTCATCCAGACTGTCACTACTGTTGGAAGATAACTTGCTATTTAAGAAGATAAGGAGCCCCCAAAACAAAATCACCTATAAAGGTCTCCGGGGATTCTAGGCAAATATTTATTGAATAAATTTATGAAGAAGTTATATAACACATCAACATGTAATAATATATGAAGGCCTTTATGGTAAATTAATATTCTACAAAGCCCTGTGTACACTAAATATAAAATAGCCAAATATCAAGTGAGCCTGAGAGACCTATAATTCATTGTGAATATTACATTATGCTATATGCCTACTAAACAATGAACAACAAAACTATCTTAATTCATTTTTGCACATTAGGCTTTTAACTATTAATCGTATTCCAATTCCTGTGCAAACTGCATTCCAAAAGGCCAATCCTCAGTTATAATTATGTATAACTTGATTATAAATGGAAGCATTTGGCTATGATTTATTATGCATGCTTATTGCTATCAAAGAAATAAGCAAAGTTTTAGGTTTACTGTGCAAGAATTTTAATTAGATTCGCACACATCTCAAAAAATTCTATTGTGTGACTTCCAGGTCTTGGTGTTAAGTCAACAGGAGAAGAGTCAAGTGAGGTCACAGATGAGGTAAGAGAAGCTTCTGAGGATTTTCCTTGAGCCTCAGCATCTGAATCATTCCTTTGGCAAGATCGATAGTTGCTTACTGATCCCGATCTCTGTGGAGTAGCAGTCCCTGATTTGGCTTCAGTAATTTCATCTGGACAAAAAAATTTCAATGTATTATAATCCATGACACCTCCCAAATGTTTAATAGTATTTAATTTGCTTCTTTGAGACCAATGACCAGCTATCAAGACCATGTTTATGTTGAATACTTTCCAAAACAGAGGTGATGAGTCTGTGTGAAACCATCTGCCTTTTTTTTCCTTACAGGGTGTATTCTCCTGATGGCTAATCAGGATTGCGTACAGTACATAATCAGCCCTGCAATCCAAAGTTAGGAGCCCAATAAACTAATAACATGGGGCTCAATAAATATCCTTCCCTAGCAATAAAAATTAACCCCCTATATTAAAATCATAGAATAAATGCACTTAAAATTTGGAAATAATACCGGAAATCACCTCATCCAACTCTTTGTTCTACTGATAAAAAAACATAAACCCCAGAAAGTCAAGTGACTGCCACAGGTGATAAATGAACAGAGGTAAATCTAGAACCTACATCTCCTACCATTTCAGTGCTTTTCACTCTCCCACTTTCTCTTCATATTTGATTTACGAGCTCATAAAAAAGCAAAGATTCCTATAAACAGAAAGCAAGGAAAAACTAAAGTTGGGAACAGAATACAAAAACAGTAAATGCTCGGGACACCTGGGTGGCTTAGTCGGTTAAGCATCTGCCTTTGCAGTCCTTAAGCGTCTGCCTTCGGCTCAGGGCGTGATCCCGGCGTTCTGGGACTGAGCCCCACATCAGGCTCCTCCGCTATGAGCCTGCTTCTTCCTCTCCCACTCCCCCTGCTTGTGTCCCCTCTCTCGCTGGCTGTCTCTATCTCTGTCAAATAAATAAATAAAATCTTAAAAAAAAAAAAAAAAGCATCTGCCTTCAGCTTGGGTCATAAAGCCCTGCACTGGGCTCCCTGCTCAGCGGGGAGCCTGCTTCTCCCTCTACCTCTGCCTGCTGCTCCCCCTGCTTGTGTGCGCTCTCTCTCTGTGTCAAATAAATACATGAAATCTTTAAAACAAAACAGTAAATGCTCATTCAACTGGCAAACCCAGGGGCTAATAAACCTAAGGTTATAAATTTGATCCAAATACAATGAGAAATATAAAATCCATTCCATATCACAGACTACATTAGTACGTGTTAGCAAATAAACAGCATCTGGACAGAGAGTTAAGTAGAAAAACAGCTCTAGCCAGTATATCACCTCAAACCTGTGTCTTTCTGATACTAGAAAGGTACTATCCTTTGGTTTATAAAGAAGACAAAAATTCATAGGTAAATCTCATCTAATAGGTCCATACAATCTTAGATGAACAGAAGTGGTAATATACCTTAACTCAATTGATCTGTCCAATGAAGAACTGCCATAAAACTTGTACTTAATTAAAGGCTCTGTTTGTGAGAGAACATTTATATATACAGTTATACTCTTTTATAATGCTGGGATAGAGCAAGTATTTACTTGAATTATGACTCACCTGTGTTCCATCAGGCTTTTTACTAGATAACATAAATTAGTCTTTAAGAGTGTATGCACATGGAAATCTGAATTAATATAAATTTCAGGGGTGCCTGGGGAGCTCAGTTGGTTAAACGTCCAACTCTTGATTTCAGCTCAGGTCATGATCTCAGGGTCATGAGACTGAACCCCACATAGGGCTCCATGATCAATGGGGAGCCTGCTTGGGATTCTCTGTCTCCCTCTGCCCCTTTCCCTCTCACTCTCTCTCACTCTCAAATAAATAAATCTTTTTCAACATTTTTTTAAAAGCTTTTATTTATTAGAGAGGACGTGAGAGAGAGAGCACGAGCAGGGGGAGCAGCAGAGGGAGCAGCAGACTCCCCGCTGAGCAGGGAGCCCATGTGGGACTGGATCCCAGGACCCTGGGATCATGACCTGAGCCAAAAGTAGACCGTTAACCAACTGAGCCACCCAGGCACCCCTAAATAAATCTTTAAAAAAAAAAATTTCAAACCATGTTTGGTATCACACCATTTACTAAAAGTCTATTATAGTCTACTCATATACATACACTGGCATATAAGATATTTTTCCCATTTAAAAATAAACACAACAGGAGCACCTGGGTGGCTCAGTCGGTTAATCGGCTACCTTCAGCCCAAGTCATGATCCCAGAGTCCTGGGACTGAGCCCCACATCCGGCTCCTTACTCAGCAGGACACTGCTTCTCCCTTTCCCTCTGTTTGCCATTCCCCCTGCTTGTTCATTCTCTCTCTCTAATAAATAAATAAAATCTTTTAAAATAAATAAATAAATAAATAAATAAATAAAATACAAATAAATAAAAACAAGAACAAAAACGTCTGCTTTCTGCTATTAATAATTTATCTCAACTTAATCACTCTAAATAGTTAAGATATTCTAGCAAACTATACATAACAGTAATCAAAGACATATTTTCTAAGTACAGGTTTTCATTTTCAAACTATTAAAACAGTAAAATAATATGTAACGTTTCTTTAAAAAAGTTCAAGGAGGTACTTGAAAGATTTTATACTGCAGTAATGTCATCATTTTGATGACCAATTAAAATACCCAACTTAAAAAGTTTGACTATTTCAGTGATTTGATCATCAGATTGTCTCTGATTGTTTATGACTGTAGGTAAATAGAAATGCACAACAGGGGCGCCTGGGTGGCACAGCAGTTAAGCGTCTGCCTTCGGCTCAGGGCGTGATCCCGGCGTTATGGGATCGATCCCCACATCAGGTTCTTCCACTATGAGCCTGCTTCTTCCTCTCCCACTCCTCCTGCTTGTGTTCCCTCTCTCACTGGCTGTCTCTATCGCTGTCAAATAAATAAATAAAATCTTTAAAAAAAAAAAAAGAAATGCACAAGTCTAAAATTAAGGTTAACAATGTCACTTTAAACTAATTATGACAGTTATCTTGAAGGTAAGATGCTTTAGTCCCAGGAATCCTTATATAGTGCCTTTATATAAAAGTGATCTATTATTGGGGCGCCTGGGTGGCTCAGTCGGTTAAGCATCTGCCTTCAGCTCAGGTCATGATCTCAGGGTCCTGGGATAGAGCCCTGCATTGGGCTCCCTGCTCAGCAGGGAGCCTGCTTCTCCCTCTCCCTCTTCCTCTTCCTGCCGCTCCCCCCTGCTTGTGTGCTCTCTCTCTGTCTGTATCAAATAAACAAAATCTTTAAAAAAAAAAAAAAAAGTGATCTATTATTTAAGAACACTTTACTGAGAGATAGATAAAATTGGAATCATGTAACCCTCACAAAACTAATAAAGGAGGCATATCTCTGATATGTCTCTAGTGTCAAGCTGGGAGCAAAAGCCTGGGTGAGAGGAGAAAAATAACCCTGAGTCCCTAACCTGTCCAAAACATTTTCTCTCAGTCTCCTGCAAGAAACCTTACTTGTCAAATAATTTCTTGTCCTATGAGCTAATCAAATCTGTTCACATTGCCTTATCAATCAACTCTAAAAGCTAACTGTACTTTAATTCTTGAATGAAAAATAAAAATATTAAGTATCAGATATAAAAAAATACTTAATAAAAAGTCAACATTTATTTCCAAATAAAACATTTCATCTTACCAAAATGAACCAACCCAAAAAACAGAAATTGTGGCAGAAACTATTACTTTGAGATCAGACTGCATCTGGCTTTAAGACAATCTTAAAAGGACAATACACTGTATGATTACAAGAAAAACACGATTCACAAATGTTGACATCACAGAGGCACAAAATCACATTTTATATCTTTAGCTATTGAATTACTAGGAACAATTCAAGAAGCTTCAAAAGAATCAAAGACTAAAAAGCCAAGTTAGGTAACAAGTCTAGTATGTCAACTATGTTGTTTTGTGGGACGTACATACCATCAATACTACGGAAATCCAGTAAGTATGTTCTACTATCCACTTGGTATAACTGCAGACTCATTTTGGAGTATGTACTTGTCACAGGATTCTTCCTTCGAACACGCAAATAATAGGGGTTTACAACCTAGTGTATGGTATGGACAAAAACAAAAATCAAAAGAAATTCCTCTAGAAAAGATTTTATAGGCTACAGGTTTTCCAAATGTGCTTATAATCAGAATGCCCTTTCTCTCTTACCTTCCATTCATAATCCAGCTGTTTAATTGCTCTACAAACTTCTGCCATGATATCATTCGGTCGACTTTGACTTCTAATTCCCAAATGCCATTTTGCTTTCCTTACACCTTGGTGTTTGGATTTCTGTGGATTTAATTCATCGAGGGTGTGGCGTGCTCTTGGTGTTTCAGCAACCAAGAATGGTACTCTTTCAGGATGGGGCCGAGTGAAGTGGTGATCATCGAGAAAAGAATCAGGTGGGCTTGTCGCCAAGTAAAAATCTTTGGCCTCATTCATTATTCTCCTGTTATCTATTATGAGGTGGTAGGCAACTGCCAAAGGGTCCTGGTGATTTCTGTTATAAAGGCAGCTCAGAACCTCCTCTTCTGAGCACTCAAATTTTTCACATACTTCTTTTAAGGCTTCATCATCAATCATGGTTGAACTGTATGATGGATCCTCGGGAAAAAGATATTTTGGAAGATCTTGTTTAAACCATTCATGTTCCCTAAGAGAAAATGGCAGGGTCAGGAGGAGGATTTTGAGTAGAGATGAGACTGCAAGTAACAGTTTGGGGAATTTAGGATATAGATTCATTTATATTTATATTCATATTGTATTTTCATTTTTTCAAACTGAGACTTTCCTCTTCTGGCTCACATTTCATTGTGTTTACTGGAGGAAATGCTCCAACCTCCTTCTGGTTTTAAGAGGGAGAAAGCAGTGCTGTACCAACAGGAAAAGAAACGTCTACACTTTTCCTTAAAGTTTTGGCATAAATGACAATGACAAACAAATGATGAAGACCAGCTTATTTCCACCTCAAAAAGAACATATTCTGCGGCTTCATTGTAATTCTCTTTTGAAATAATGTTAGGTGAAAAAACCAAAACAGACAAGTATCATTCACTGAATGCTTATTATGTGGTAGGTTTTAGGCTAAACACTTCCTATACATTATCTCATCTCATAAAACAACTCTATGAAGTTAAGAACATCTCCTCATTTTTAATGAAGGAACTGAGAGTTTCCTAACTTCATATATAAAAGGATATGTTTGACCTGAACTGTGTCAAAAACTGCTAAAACGATAAACATCAAGAAAGGAAAACACCCAAAGAACAATGACTATCTTCTGGGTGACAGAATTAAAGATCATTTTAGTTCTCTATTTTTTGGGTGTTTTCTAAGTCTTTTCCAGTCGTCACGTACTACATTTAAATTGGAAAAAAACATGTAAAAGATAAGAAACAGCATCTTTCATTTAGATATTTTAAATTTTAGAGAATGATTTGTCCTTTTTCAGTGGCGGTACAAACATGCCCCTCCATATAAAACTTACAAACCTGTTAATTTCACATGTGATTCAATGTATACTACCCCAAAACCACACGTCATTGATTAAACTGTCCTCATTACTTGAGATGAACAAAAGAAAAAACAGAGTAACTGAAAAGATCAGAACTCAAATAGTGACACAGAAATTTACTACTACTGAAAAGCATTAATCCTAATGAGAATACATAAAAGTCAAATATGAGGCATACTACAGAAAATCTTAAAGAACCACTACAAATGTAAAATCCCACCAGGGTCCTTTTTATTTCACATTAGTTATTTTTTCAAATTTAAAAACGAATGTAATATTCACTGTTACAATTTCAAAGAAAGATCCATAAGTAAAAAGTGAAAGTCCTCCCTACTACTAATCTTACCCGAATAGCCTGTTTAATGTGTATTTTTAAATACCAAAATACAATAAATGTGCCTATATACTATATTTTTTCAACATAAAATTGGCGTTACATTGTACATTCTGTCTGCAACTTATTCTTTCACTTAACTTGTATCATTGAAACTATTAGATCTGATAATCTCCAAGCTGCATTATTACCTGATATCTTTGATTGTGGCCCTCTTCATGGGATCCACCTGTAGCATATGTTTCAAAAGGCTAATCACAGACGGATTTAAATACTGAGGGGTATAAAAGATCCCATCACATATCTTCTTAAAAAGAGTTGGCACATGATCATCATCAAATGGAAGGGTTCCACATAATAAAGCATAGAGAATAACCCCACTGCTCCATATATCTACCTCTGGACCTGCATACAATCTGTAACAAGAAATATCAATTGGATGAAATAATCACTAGTAACTTGAGAGTCAATCAATTAACCAAAAATTTTAAATATGGATACTTCATAAAGAATTATTAGAGTATGGTTTCTATAGTCATTGCTACACACTACACATCAAGATTCTATACTAATTCTATCAGTATTTTCTTTTAAAACAAGTCAAGAATTTTAAGTTTAGACTACAGCTAAAATTTTGTTCTTACTGCCTTACTATGGTCCTTGTAACATCAATTAAGAATGTTCTTTAGTGATGAACTCTAAACCCACTCTGTCCCAATTGCCCAAGACCTCCTACCAAGGCAAAAGGGGCCTGAGGCTGTGGAATAAAGCCAAGCTGACTGGTTCACAGAAGATTCTAAACTGGTATTTGCAATATACTGTAGCCAACTGACTTAACTACCACAGGCTGTTGGGTCAAAGTCTGGTTTTGGGGAAAGGATGTCTATAAACTGATCAAATAAATTGTTGAACTGATCCATAAATACTGCTTTGAGTAAAAGTTCCCGTTCATCCAGACCTCACAGGAAGACTTTATCCAAACTGGAAAAGTAGACTTCAGTAATGGCCCATGTATATATGCACATTTCAATACATTTCTTTTGTTTATTTAATTAACACTGCCGCCAGGTCTTGAATTGTATTCTTTCAAAACAATTTACATGACACAAATGAAGTAATTTAAAAACATTTTTTAACATTAAGCTGATATAAAAAGATAATGAACCTTGACAAATTTAAAATTAGATACTTCTGCATTATTCATAGCCTTGCCTTTACCCAAATATAATTTCTCTGAGCAGACTAGGCAAGCAAGCTTATGAAAACAGACAGAAAATACTGTAATATTTCCTCATTCTGAATTAGGATGTGAAACATCCAAACAAAGAAACATGATTTGAGTGTAGTTATTAAAAGTTAATTACAAAAATTAGTAAACAAACTTAGCCGTCTGTTTTCAATCTCAGTAGAAGAGTGAAGAACAATTACTCTTTAGAAAATTAAATTTTCCTGCCATCTAAGCTATTTGAAAAGCTGCACTGTACAAAGATCCTCATGTTCTCAATGCCAGTGATCAGTAATTGAGAGGTTAGAATTCTTATAATGTTGTAGTCTCTAGAAGATTTAAAAATGAAAAATTCAAAATAAATGAGTCTGAAGATTTTATCATACTTCAATTCCCCAAGACACCTTAGCATAAACAAAAAGCTACTACAAAATGCCTTTCTATCGGTGTGCCTGGGTAGCTCGGTCAGTTAAGCATCCAACTCTTATTTCGGCTCAGGTCATGATCTCAGGGTTCTGGGATCAGGCTCTGGGCCCTGGGCTCTGGGCTCCGGGCTCCACACTCAGCGCTCGAGGATTTCTCTCCCTCTCCTGCCCCACCCACAACTCAGGCACGTGTGGGCTAGCTCGCTCACACTCTCTCTGTAAAATAAATATATCTTTAAAAAAATGCCTTCTATCTGAAAAATTAAAGGTACACTATTACACTTTTAACTCTTAATCTACGTAAGCCATTTCTAACTAGCAAGTATTTCTATATTCAAGTTTTTAATGTCTGACCTTTAAAACTTGCTAGTTTTAGGGTGCCTGTGGCTCAGTCGGTTGGGCCTCTGACTCTTGATTTTGGCTCAGGTTGTGATCTCAGGGTCCTGAGAGTGAGACCACCCCTCCCCCCCATCAGACTCCATGCTCTGGAGGGAGTTTGCTTAGGATTCTCTCTCTCCGGCTCCCTGCCCCCACCTGCCCCCTCACACGTCCACACCTGTGTGCTCTCTCTCTAAAATAAATAAATAAATCTTTAAAGAAAAAAAAAATCTTCTAGTTTTAAACCTTCAATTTCTTCTACGGGGGAAAAAAGTGAGAAGTATTCTCATCTAACTACTTTAAATATGGTATTGACTTGCAAACCAATATTCTATTCTATAAATGGAATCCTTAATTCTTACTCACGTCTTATTCTTAAAACATAACACTTTCTGGATAAGGAAAGAAAAAGCCTTACATGTCTTTCCTTTCACTAGAATTTAATATGACACTAGGACAGACAAAGTCTAAGAGAAAAAGCCAATTACAAATGTACTGGGGTGGAAGAAAGGGCGTCAAATACTACCTTCCTGAAATTACTTCTGGTGCAGCATAGTTGGGTGAGCCGCAACTTGTTCTTAAAAATTCACCATCTGACATCATGTTTGAAAGACCTGAAAACGCACAAAACCATCTATTCAAGACTTCCCAAGGACAAAAATAAAAACAAAACTCCATTGAACAGTAAAATTGAGTTTGCACTGAAGTGATAAATCATCATTTTGTCCTTTGCTACAACAAATTCTGTCTTTACTGTTCCCAAATATTTTGCCATTATGCCCTAAAATTTGTAATCTATTTCAACATTTAAAGTTAGTGCTTTACTGGAATATGATGAGTATATATTAAGCTACTGGTTATTCTCTTACAAGAATAAACTTGACATATTTAAATTTATTAGTACAGAAACTACTAGGGAAAAAAACGTACAACAGATGAGTAGAAGAATTAAAATTCAAAGTTTCTATTAACCTCTGTTCTGATTCTTTAAAAAATAAAAAACAGTAACTTTGAATATCAAAGTTTCCTCATAGTTTTACTCCAGGAAGAAACCTCTGCCTCCTCAAAAATGAACTGGATAAAAATTATCACACCAGGAGCGCCTGGCTGGCTCAGTTGCCAGCACACAGCTCTTATTCTCAGGACCGTGAGTTCAAGCGCCAGTTTGGGTATAGAGATTATTTAAAAATAAAATCTTTAAAAAAAAAAAACAAAAAAACAAATAGTCATCATTATGACAACTGAGGAATAAGGAAGTCAAATAATTTAGTCAGTTACAACAGAAGTAGCAAACCCGTAGCTCAGAGCTGACAGGCAGTGCTCAATGAATCTCTATAGATTAAAATACATATATCCCGAAGTGAGGAAAATAGTTCTAACAATCTCCTCTGATTTGAACTGAAGCTAAGCGAAAGAGAGTTGCAGAGATTCATTTTCTTAGATTTAATAATGTCAGCTGCAACTTACACAGAAAATAAAGGAAAAATAAGTTCATTTTTGAAAATCAAAATAATGTTCCTCCAAGCTGAATTATGCTTTTCTATCATTCAAAATATTGTACTTTTTTAAAAAATAATTTTGTTATTTTAATTTACTTTCTGGCTTTCAGAGCTTGAGTAACTCCATTCCAGTCTCTTTCCTCTTGCTCTATACTTGATCAAAAGAACACACTAGAAACAAGGTTACTAACTTTTTCACAAACAATAGTCTCAAATCGAATGATGCTCCAAAGGCTGCCAACTTAAATTATTTGCCTCCTGTCAGCTCAATTTTAAAGACATAAAGCTAAAAAGAGAATTCCTTATCTCTTCTCCTTTTTGTATGCTCATAGACAAAATGGCGAGGATACACTATTTTGGGGTACCCGATCCATTGCACAGAAGTAAAAGTTATCTGAAGGATGCTACTGACGTTTGTTGAGCATAATGAATATGTGAAACTGTAAGAATCTCCTTACCAAAATCAGCTATCTTTGCATTCATGTGTGCATCAAGCAGGACATTTTCAGGTTTCAGATCTCTATGGACCACCATATGCCTGTGACAGTAATCCACACCAGAAAGGATCTGTTGAAACAGACGCCGACTTTCTTTCTCATCCAGCTAAGAAAAGTAGAGAGGCATTTTAAAGGTGTGTTTTTTCAGAAGAAATTCTTCTACCTACAATTCTCCAAACTATAAGACTGTCAAAATGCATGAAACCTTCCAAATGAACCTCATCCTGAGATACTTTTGAAATGGGGAGGAGACGGATATATACAGCACAAAATGCTAAGAGGATCTTGGAACCGAAATCAGTAACTCAACTTTCTGTTACCACTTTGTGACTACATTGTAACAGCTTGCTTTCCTCTATATTTCATGAGCTATGTCAAATAGTTTCAATTTCTACTTGAAACTAGATGTGTTTTCTCCTATAAATTGGAAATGTTTAATCCTCCATTCCTTTAACAAATATTTATTGAACATCTTCAATGCGCCATGCACTGTTTAGACACTCAAGATACAGCAATGAATAAGACAAAGGCCCTAATCTAGCTGATGAAAATAGACAATAAATAAATATAACATCAAGGAGTGTTTTGAAGAAATATAAAGCAGAATAAGGGCACAGAGAATTATGTTGGGGTAGATGATATTATTTTAGACTATATGAGGAAGTAACATTCAAGATTTTTAGTGAATTAGCAAGCAATCAAATTATATGTCCTGAAATAAAGACATTTTAGTTTTAACAAAAGAAAAACCTTTATTCATTTGTTTTATAAAATATAAAAAGCATGTATCTTTAGTCTGTTTTCTGAAAATAGTAATCTTATGTAGCAACTAACATTTTTAAAAATATTCTTTAAAAACTTCTCACTCAAAACAAAAACAAAAACAAACTTCTCATTCATGCACATTTCTTGTTTCATGATTTTTTTTCCCAAAAGTCATAACCATTACTTGGATGAGCCTGCACCAAGAAGTCACATTTAAAAAGCAGCCTATTAATTCTCTAGACAAAGGACTCTAACATGCAATTCTCTAACAGAGGCCACAAATTAGCATTCTAAAACCAGACTTCTACACTTCACATGGCATGGACAATCTAGGAGAAAAGATAAACTAGTAATTTCTTTTGAAAGCAAAATTAAACTACTAAAGTACTATGAGATACCCTTCCTCTAGAGAAAATAACAATGTGTTAGCAATCTCATTTATTCCTAGAAGAAATGTAGGTTCACTTTTTAATACAACTTTATATCAAATATACTAAAGGAAAAAAAGAATGTATCCTAAATGTGAAAGAAAACTTAACTGATTAAACAAAATATAATAGGTAAACTAAACAGGCTACAAAAATTAAAATTATACTATATTGACAATACAGTAAAAAAGATGAAGGAGGGGAAGTCTACAAAGGAATATTAGAAAAGTTAAAGCATATTTCCAGTTAAACATGGCAGATTGAACCTTTTGTCACAGTTTGAAACATCACTAAAATGACAGCATATAAAGACAAAAAGAGCAAGAGAAGTGACAACAGTCATCAAGAGGAGTTGATGGGCATTAAGGAGGGCACTTGATGTAATGAGCACTGGGTGTTATACAGAACTGATCAATCACTAAATTCTACCCCTGAAACTAATAATACACTATATGTTAACTAAATTGAATTTAAATAAAAAATTTAAAAAGAAAAAAAGAGGAATCACCAAACTGTAGAATGGATGAACAGTGATAAAGACTTCACCAAACAGAGAGTGCAGAAACCTAAGCCCACAGGGGTGGAAACCAATAATAAAATAGCCTACACACAGAACCCTGGAAAAGCTTAGAAAGCCTTGGGAATTTGGGAAGGGAGAAATGAAAGGAGGACTAAAAACAGGACAATCGGCTAAAGTAAGAAGTTTTAAACTCACCCCAACTGGCGAATAAGACCCATGATTTACTCTTTAGGAAGCCTGAACCAGCTCTGTTCTCAAGGACCCCAAGGCAGGGATGAGGCACCAGAAGGAAAACATGGGGATTAAGTGGAAGTCAACCTACTAACTACTGAGACTTACAGGCCTCTTCCCAATTCAGCTCTCAGAGTACTGACAGCTAAGCTAAGACCCTCAAGGGAATTGGAAGGTTTCTCTGATCTAAGGAAAAATATTTGAAATTACGGACATTTGGTATACCCTAATAAAATGGACAGATCCCTACCTACTCAACCAATGGGAAGGCCCACCAATCAATAAATTCCACCTACATAAGCTTAGCATTTAGTACCTCACTCAAATAAATATAAGTGGACAACCAAGAATCACCAGACATCTGAGGAAGGGCCATGGACAAAAGACCAAGACCAATAAAATGGAGCAGAGAAGGTACAACAACAATGCAGGAAACAGATGAAGACTTCACACACACACACACACACACACACACACACACACACCAATTGTCGTCTCTTAACTATAGAGAACAAACTTATGGTTGGTTACCAGAGGGGAGATGAGTGGGGGGATGGGTGAAATGGTTATGGGGATTAAGAATACACTTATCATGATGAACACTGAGTAATGTACAGAATTGCTGAATCACTACATTGTACACCTGAAACTAATATAACTGTGTGTTAATTATACTGGAATTAAAATTAAAAACTTTTAAAAAAGCCTAATTGTTATCCTCAGACAGATAAGATTACTGTATCTGCGGAGCAGAAATGGCTATTTAAAAAAGAAAACTTCAGAAAACAAGAAAGATTGTTGAAACAGAAAATATGACAGCTGAAATGTTAATATGCAACAGGTAAAACTGAAGAAAATTCCCATAATGTAAAGCAAAATGACTAAGAAAAGACAAATGGAAGAGATAAGAAAACAAGATACCAATTCAACTTGTGCCTGTTTCCTAGGCATAACATGGTGGGGGGAGGGAGGGTTAGTGAAGAGAGGTAGAATACCTGAAAATGGAAATGAACCATGTTAAAAATGGAAAAATCAAAATTAATTTGGTTATTTAATGAGCTTGGTTTTGATGAATGTAAACAGATATGCCATATAGAACAAATGAATGAATGATATAAAGAACTTCAGACTGTGAGGGGTGAAAATGGCTTCTCATTGCTAGATACAGGTCTTCTAGAAAGACGTTTCAGCATACCACATAACCTGGGTATGAGAAAAAATATGGGCGGCAGCGGCAGTGTTCACTTTTTGGATCTGTAACTTAAGATACTGTTTCAAATGCCTTCTAAAGTTCTTTCCAACTCTAAATTCTTTAAATCTAATTCCTACCTCCTTCATGGAGCCTGTTCTTACTACTCCAGGTACATCAGATTTCTGAAACCAAAAAATGAATGCAATTTAAATGTGGCTAGGGTTGACTAGCAAGGCCTAGATCTTTAAGTATTAATATATTTTGTAAGGATTAAATATATACTTCAAGATGTATGTTACAAGTATTTGTATACCCCAAAAGCATGAGTACAAGGATCATGAGTTCTGAGGTCTCAATCCAACTCTGTCATTAATAAATCAGGTGACTTTGAGTAAACACATAAACTGTGAGTCTCAGCTTCCACATCTGTGTAAGCAGGCTAAGGAAATAATCTTTAAGGTCTTTTCTAACTCTAAAGAGTCTATGATTCTAGACAAATATATGACTAAGGGAACTAGTTTCTAAGTAGATCTCTTGACAAAATCACTTTCTGACATCTTGAAGCTAGTAAGGAATAAGGGAAGTTATGAAATATATACAGGATTAAATCAGAACTGCTTACCCTTCCATTTTTACAGATATAATCAAATAGCTCTCCTCCTGAGACATATTCCATCACCATGAAAATATCAGATGGTGTACTGATGACCTGGTACCTGGTGAGAGAAAACATTATCTACCAATATTAAAACATGTATATTCATTCATTCAGTAAATATTCACTAAGCGCCATAATATAGCAGGCACTGTGCTAGAAGCTGGGAAAACTGCAGGGAACAAAACAAATTCTCTGCCTTCATGGAGTTCATATTCCAGGAGCCAGGAAACAGACACTAAATAAATAAGCAATATCTCAGGTGGTGGAACATGCTGTGAAGAGAAACAAAGCAAACTAAGGGGAATCTCTCACACAGGGTGCTTAAGGGAGGACCCTCCGATAAAGTAACATTTGAGCAGAACCTGACAGACAGGAGCAAATATACCACCATGGTCTAGGAAGAAGGTGAACCAGGCAAACAGAACAGCAAGTGCAAAGGCCCTAAGGCAGAAGCCTGCCTGGCATGTTTGAAGAATGGTAAGAAGGCTAAGCAGAGTGAGCTGGCAGAGAGAAATAGGATATGGAGTCAAAGAGGTAACTGGAGATGAGAGGACAGAGAACCTTACAAGCCAAGGTAAAGCTTTGGCTTCTACTCTAAGGGAGATGCAAAGCTATTGAAGGTTTTAAGCGAAGTAATCATGTGGTCTGATCTATTAAAAAGGTAGCTTTAATTTATAGCAGCAATGTGAAGAACTGACTGTAGATGGAAAAGGGGGAAGCAGGAGGCTGCTTCAGGAGTCCATGACAGAGATGATGGTGGCTCAAACAAGGTTGATGGCAATGAAGGAACTGAGAAACACTCAGATCCTAGATCTATTTTGAAGAAAGAGATGGAATGGATGCTAGGAAGTGATAGAAACAAAAAGTTAAGTATAGTTCCTATGTTTCTGCCCTAAGGAACTGGATATTTACTCAGAGGGTGAGAAGGTGTGAAGAGCAGGTTTGGGGGAGGGTAACAGAAAGTTCAGTTCTGGCATCCAAATGGAGATGTACAGTAGGCAGTGGGTGTATGAAACTGGGATTCAGGAAAGAGGTATGAAAGCAGGAGATGTGTACTTAGGGGTCATCAGCACCCATATGCACCTTAAAACCATGGCATCTCAGCAAATGAGAAGAGGTGAGAGTGAAACAAATTTTGAGCCAGCCAGTTCAGTATAAAAGCCTGAGCAGTTGTAACTGACAGCCCGCATAAGAAAACTGAGCAATAAGTAAGTTCTATGTAGATCCTACAATTGGCAACTATAAAATCACCATAATACTACAACTGCCCTTCTGAATACTGGATTCCTGAAATTCTATCATTTGTTATTTGTTTTATCAGATATAAGCAGCTTGGGGGAAAACCCTTTCTACTGCCTTTCTCCTGTCTTTAGTGAGACTAAGTGACATCATGTGAAATTTGGAGGTCAACATTTTCTACTAGTAAATCATTGTTGGTACTACAGCAATAGGGGCACAAAAAGTTATCTATCACATGGCATGTCCAGAAGACAAGAAAGAATGAGAAAGTTAACAGCTGATAAGCACAAGGGCAAAACATGGACATAGGTTTAAGGAACCATGAATGGGGTTAGATAAATACATGAACAAGCAGAAATTTTAAAACCTTGAGGGATGACTCAAGAAATGTCAGTCATCTTTCTCACTTGTCAGATGAAGTAGGTTAACAAAAATGATTAAAAAATGATATGACTATATTTAATATAATCAGATCTTACAGTTTAATTATATGAGGATGCCTGAAAAGCTTGAGGTTCTGAATTTCTCTGCGGATTTTTCCTACCACATCAAGGCTTCGAATCTTCTGTCGATTGAGTATCTTCACAGCAACTTTATGTCCAGTCAATTCATGTTTGCCAACTGTAGGAGAAATAATTTTAACAAATTAGTGCCAGGCTTCATTAATAACATTTTAGATGTATTCTAAGAGTAGTATCTCAGAAAATAATGAGCAAATTTAAGTTCCTTTCAGTTCTGCCTGATTTGCCCCTAAATCTTGTTTACATGTCCAAGAGTGATTAAGTGGGAGAGTATATAGGAAACTGGTAAAAGTGGTTTCTTCCAGAAAGGAAAACTGGAAAGCTAACAGAAAGAGAAAGAAAAGAGACTTCCTTTTTGCTGTATACCTTTTTGCCCTTTTAAATTCTTACTTATTTTTTAGTTCTTAAGCTATCATACATACAAACTGAAATTAAAAAAAAAAAAAACAAGTATTTTCTTCTGGTGAACAATTCTATGGATTTTAACATGTAGAAATTGGTAAAGCCACCATTAGAATCAAATACGTAACAGTTTCATCATCCCAAAAAACTCCCTCATGCTACAGACACACTTCCCCTACCCATAAACCCTTTGAACATTTCAAATTTCAGTTCATGGACACGCAGTTTCTATTTTTAAGAATAAAAAAATTAAGTGATTGTCTTTCAATTTTGAATGCTATGCCCAGATAATCAATGGTGAGAGCAGAATTTAGTCTCCAAAAATTTACTTTTATTTACCTTTCTCTAGAACCCACTGTAAAATATATATTCTATCAAAATCAGGAAAATAAACCAAGAAAGATAATATCCAGTAAAGAAGGGATCCAGTACAGGAGAAAAACTAAGAGAATATGGTAATGAGGCAAAATCCTAGGTAACAGATGTGTAGAAGGCCTGGAGACAACAAATCCAGACAGAAATGCGACAGAGAATCCAAGACGGCTGGGGGAAGGGGAGACTGATAAATTATCTTACAGGTTTGAAAGTACAGAATATTGTACAGACAGAGATTTTGACAAAGGCATTTGAAGATATGGGAAATTTAGTCTCAGGTTCAAAGAAAACCAAGCAAATGGAAAAAACAAGCTAATTTAAAAACTGCAGAAAAAATTATAAATAAAGAAAATAGTCACAGTATTGGCTTGGCAAATAGTTTTTACACAGTCACAATTATGAAATGCTAAATATGGATTTTAAAGTATATTAGAAGAATGAGGATGTAAAAGAAAAGGTGTAAGAGAACTGAAATCCTTATGTACCATAATAGAAAGACAACAACAACTACAACAAAAATCCATCAACGAGAATTAAGAAATAGCTTGTATGCATGCATAGATCAATTAGAAATATGGAGGTTTAAAAAAAAACCAAAACCTAGAGGTAAATACTGGAAGAAAAGAGAGTGAGGGTAAGGAATTCTGTTTTATAAATATGCCTCTTAGCACTATTTGACTTTTTGAAATATACATGTATCAAATTTGTTTTTTGGGTTTTTTTTAATAAGTGACTTAGGGTTTTGGCTTTTTAGGAAGAAAATGTTCTCTTCTAAATTAGAACATAGTCTGTAAGACCAATAGCTGAGAGCTTTCCCTGGCAATCTTGGTAATTACCAGATGAAAAGCAAAGATAATGATAAATAAGAAATCCCTTCTTAGTTATTTATGTTTGTTATGTACTAAATTGTGTCTCCCTCAAAATTCGTATGTTGAAACCCTAACCCTGGTCTCAGAATGTGACAGTATTTGGAGATAGGGCCTTTAAAGAAATGACTGTTAAAATAAAACAGTTTTGGTAGGTCCTAATCCACCCTGACTCATGATCTCCTTCTAAGAGGAAATCTGGACACACAGAGAGACAGCAGGGTACACGCAGGAAACAGTGTGAGGACACAGGGAGGAGGCAGCCATCTGCGAGCTAAGGAGAGGCCTCAGAAGACACCAACCGTACCAAAACCTTGATCTCAAACTTTTAGCCTCCAGACTGTTGAGAAAGTATCTGTTGTTAAAGCCATTCAGTCTGTGGTTATTTTGTTATGGAAACCCTTAGCAGATTAATACAATACTTCTTACTATTTCCAAGTTGAAAACTCAACATTGATATTTTAAACTTATGTTTGAAACATTATATTAAACAAAGAATTCTTCCTCATTAGTCCAATCTAACTAGGCCTTCCCCCTTGATCTGGGATTTGGGATGAAGCTGAGCCTGCCCACCCTTTAAAAACCCTCCAGGATTATGAACCACTGCAGGTTTTTAAAGCAGGGCAGCAACAAGATAAATTATGTTTCTAAAAGACAAAAGACTCATTGCTTGCTCCTCACTTAATATGTGCTCTTGATGATTTAACAATAAAAAGCATAGAATTTTAGAAACTAAACTAAACTAAAGAGAACTCTACAGGTCATCAGGTCCAATGGTTTTCAACAATTCAACATTCTCCCCCCCATCGCCTAACCAAGATAATGAGTGATGGGCTCTTCTGCCCCCTGCAGTTGAGAGGGGCAGGGATAGGTAATTCCTCATTACTTTGAATTTTTTTCAGCATTTGCTACTTTCCTTAAATGTTTTAATTAATAATATTAAATCCAAGGTTAGGTTATAGAGATATTTCACATTTGGAGAAAAAAGTCTTTGTTAAGTAAGACTCCAAGAAAAGTATTTAAGTCAGAGTAAGTCTCAGTCCTTTTCAAAAATACAATTTACCACCTAAATTCACCTTCCATTTTGTCCAGATTCTTTAACCTGCACAAACCTTCCACAATGCAAATCTTTCCAGCAAATGAACAAATGTGTAACTGCACCATAGTCTACCCTAACCCAAAGCATTATCACAGAATCAAAAATTTTTAAACTTACTACAATGTTTATGGAATCTCTAAATTTCTTATAACCACCATTTGTATAGCTCAACTAATCTCAAAACTATCCATGGCTAAGAAATTATAGAAGTTTCCTGAAAGACGGCAGAGTAAGAATGCACTGGACATACGTCCATCAAAAGCTCATTAAAACATACATGAAATCAGTGACAAAGAAAAGCCTATAATCATAGCTGAAACAGACTGTGAAAATTAGAAGCACATTCTAATTTCTGATAAGGCTTTCTCCAATCTCCTATACCAATCAGATGTGGGTAAGAGCAGTCAACTTGATTGTTAAACCCCAATTCAGGAAGTATCTTCTTTCTTAGACCTAGTGTGTTGATACCTGAACAACTAGTAATCTCATCCGTCCAACTACCCCCAAAATCTCCAAGCAATAGCTTAGTAGAAACCCTCTCTCATTAACTGCATAGCTGAAACAAGACTGAGAACAGCCTCAATACTGGATACAACTGGCAGACTCAGATTTGGAAAGGATGTGAAAGCAGAATCCATTTGGGACTGAACTCCAATTCATTACAAATCAGCCACAGTCCCCTCTCATATCCCACTCTGCTCAACCTAATTTCAACCAACTCCAGATGTATATTCTATCATTAAATAAGGAACTGGAATAGGAAATTCAAAGCATTCTCTCAAATTCATTCAGGTACTGAACATCTACTATATGCCAGTAACACTGCCACAGAAAACAGTACTGACCAAAAGCAACGTGGGTCCCTAAGACATTCCTGGCCTCTGAAGATGACCAAAATAACTGTAATATAGTAAGAAAAAACAAAAAGTTTTAAAGTACAAAAGACTAAAGCAAAAAGAATAAACATTAATAACGCTCGTCCAAGAACTGCATGAATCTTGTAGAAAAAATTAACTATCACAAGGTGATAAGAAATACAGAAGTTATGCAGCACCTGGCTGGCTCAATCAGTAAAGCATGGGACTCTTGATTTCCGGGTTGTAAGTTTGAGCCCCACACTGGGTGTAAAGATTACTTAAAAATAAAAACTTTTAAATTAAAAAAAAAAGGAAATAAAGAAATTACGAAATAAGAGCAGAGCAGGATGAATTTTACAACAGAACAATTAAAATCATTTAGAAAGCAGTAAGTTGCAGAATGTGAAAATGCAGAAAATTTTATTGAACACATACCAAAAATGAGGAAGAAATTTAGCAAGAAAAGGAGGGATGGTGATAGACAAAGAATAGGGAATCAAGTAAAATTCAACTTATGAGTAATAGGGAGTAGAATATTATTTCACCTGTGAGTAATAGAAGTCCGCTCCAAAAAAAGGCTAAATAAACAGAATAAAATCAATAACCAAACAATCAAGGCACAACTGAAGACTTTTTTTCTAATACATGAACATTTCGTCAAATTATAAATTAATTGGAATAAAGAGAGGCATATCTTCTTCATTTTTGAAGAGAAATGAAGTAGGACTGTATAAACAATATTCAAACAAAAATTGAATAGTAGCAGGAGAGGGGAGGTGTCATGACAGCCACTGTAACAAGATCAAATTCTGCCCCCCCAACACACAAAAACACATACTACTAAGTAATAAGCAGGGTACACGATCAGTTTTTTTTTTTAAGGGAAAACTGGTGCACTAATTCCTTTTCCATTGCTGGTATATCAACAGAATATTTCAGGGGAATAAAAGGGCAGCTGATATCGTAGAATAGCATTAAGAGTAATTTATTTTTTTAAAAATATGTAGTTCCCTTACTCAGAATTTAACTTAGAATTAAGCAGATTTAAAAATGTGCATAATTATTGGGCACCTGGGTGGCTCAGTCCTCCCACTCTCGGTTTGGCTCAGGTCATGATCTCATGCGTCCTGAGATAGATCCCCACACACGGGAGTCTGCCTGAAGATTCTCTCCCTCTGCCCCTCCCCACACTCATTCTTTTTCTCAAATAAATAAATCTTTTTTAAAATGTGCATAATTGGGGCGCCTGACTCAGTCAGTTAAGTGTCTGCCTTCGGCTCAGGATGTGATCCCAGGGTCCCGGGATCGAGCCACGCATTGAGCTCCCTGCTCAGTGGGGAGCTTGCTTCTCCCTCTCTCACTCCCCCTGTTTTGTGCTCTCTCTGTATCAAATAAATAAATAAAACCTTTAAAAACAAAAAACAAAAAAAATGTGCATATTTATTATAGTGTCTTATTTAAGATCAAAGACTACAAATAACCTAAATAATCAACTTCAGAGAACAGTTTATGCTATTATAACATAACAGACTCTCTCATAGGAAGACTATAGAAAATGTTCTTACAGAGGTGCCTGCATGGCTTAGTTGTTAAGCGTCTGCCTTCGGCTCAGGTCATGATCCCAGGGTCCTGAGATCGAGCCCCACATCAGGCTCCCCACTCGCACCTGCTTGTGTTCCCCCTCTCTCTGTCTCTCTCACTCTGTCAAATAAATTTTTAAAAATCTTTTAAGAAAAAAGAAAAGAAAAGAAAATGTTCTTATAAATATGAAAGAGCAAACAGGGGCGCCTGGGTGGCACAGCGGTTAAGCGTCTGCCTTTGGCTCAGGGCGTGATCCCGGCGTTATGGGATCGAGCCCCACATCAGGCTCCTCCGCTATGAGCCTGCTTCTTCCTCTCCCACTCCCCCTGCTTGTGTTCCCTCTCTCACTGGCTGTCTCTATCTCTGTCAAATAAATAAATAAAATCTTAAAAAAAAAAAAAAAGAGCAAACAAAAACTATATATGCATTCTACATTTTCTAGCTATACCAAAAATATTTATATGACAATGATAATGTGCTAAAACGAAAATAGTTATTCTACAGTGATTTTTTTCAAATTTTACTGTTTTATATTCTTCATAATTAAAAAATCCCAAAGGGAACGAAAAAAAACCAGTAACAGGTGTTAGATTCACCTTTTTTCAGAAATAGGGCTAAAGATGCCCCATTCTCCTACTACATGAGAAGGCAATCTGTGTACGAAGCATAGACTTTGTGGCCACATAGACCTGGGTTCTTTCAAGTATGAAGGTTATTTATTAATGTTTGACCTGGGTAAGTTAAATTACTTCAACCTTCTATTCAGTTGTCTGTAAAAATAAGAATACCACATACTGCATATAAGAGTGACTGTAAGGAATACATGAAGTAGGGTTTGTAAAGCCCTTTCCATGGTATCTGGCACAGCAAATGCTTGATAAATAAATGGTGGCTATCACTACTTAGAGCTATTTATTTTCCATTGTTCCCAAACCTGCCCCCTATCCCTATATAATCAGCCCTAAATTTTCTGCTTTAATCCCCATATGGTCAATTATATCAGCTTTTTGATTTGTCCTCCTTATCCACTTAGATTCAGTAGCATCCCTTTATCTAAGCCCATAATAAGTACTAAATAATTAACAGCTATAATTTCTATACATCTAGCTCCCATCCCCATAAGCTTCAATTCCACCAACCTGCTCCATCCTCCCCGCTTTCATCATCACCCATCCTGAGATTTCTAGCTTCCAAAGTTCAACCCTTTCCTGACTTGGGTTAATTTTCAACATAATATTGCTAAACATCCACACTTAACACCAAGTCCTTGACAGTGATTTCACCTACTACCTAAAGGAACGTTTATCCAGTCACACAAGAACACAAAGCTAAAAAACAGGCTAATCAGACTTGAATTTAAATCAGATTTTTAAAAAAATATGAATCTAGTTGATTTGTAACAATTAGCATATACAACTGTGTAGTTAATATCCATGACATACCCACTTTGTGCCCAAACCTAGTGATGCTCTAACTGTAACCAACCCTAGAGGACTGACATTATTAGTAACACTTTTGGGGTAACTGAGGAACACGAAGATGAAAATCAAAACACGAACCCCGGTCTGTCTCAAAAACTTGTGCTTTTCCCAAAACAGTAAGTGAAATGTGATAAGTTTTTAAAAAAATAATCCTCAAAAGAGCATTACATATAGTATAATACAAATACAGATGTCCTTTTAAAAAACAAATCTAAGAAGTTGAACATACCAGAGGAATCTTTAATTTATAGTCTTATAGGTTTTCTTGAAGATTTATTTATTTATTTGAGAGAAAGAGAGAGAGAGAGAGAGACTGTTATTGGGAAGAGGGACACAGGGAGATGGAGAGAGAATCCCCAAGCAGACCTCCCAACCCCCACTTAGTGCAGAGCCTAAGGCAGAGCTCAATCCCACAACCCTGAGATCGGGACCTGAGCCCAAATCAAGAGTTGGACACTGACTGAGCCACCCAGGCACCCCTATAGTCTTAATAGTTTTGAAAAGAATAATATACTTTTTTTTTAAGATTTTATTTATTTATTTGACAGAGAGAGAGACAGCCAGTGAGAGAGGGAACACAAGCAGGAGTGTGGGAGAGGAATAAGCAGGCTCCCAGCGGAGGAGCCTGATGTGGGGCTCGATCCCAGGACCCTGGGATCACGCCCTGAGCCGAAGGCAGACGCTTAACAACTGAGCCACCCAGGCACCCCTATAGTCTTAATAGTTTTGAAAAGAATAATATACTAAATTGCCTCATACCAGTAAGAATTATTCTAAAAATTCAATCATTAATTTAAAAAATAGTTAAGTACCTGCACCTACTATGTGCCTGGTACTGCTACTACGATCTTTTTCCTATATGAGAAAATTAATTCAGTCTACTAAAAACCTGCCTCATATCAATTTCAATGTTTTAAGACAAGATACCAAGAATACATTTAATTCATTCTACCACACTAATTCAAAAGTTTCTCAAAAATTAAAGTGTTATAAGGGAGAAACCAAGAGCATAAAACCAAAAGCATATAAAATGACAAGTGTAATGGATTGAATAGTGCCCCTGCACCCCAAATTCATGTCCACCAGAACCTCGAATGTGCTCTATGTGGAAATAGGGCATTTGTACATGTAATCAGTTAAGGATCTGAAGATGAAATCATCCTAGATTTAGAGTGGGCTCTAGATGTAATGAATGGCAGGTATCCTTTGTAAGAGGAGAGAACATAGACACGCCCTCAGGAAGCCATGGGAAGACAGAGGCTGACACTGGAGCTTTGCTACCACAAGCCAAGGAACACCAGGAGCCACCAAAAGCTGGAGAGGCAAGGAACAGACTCTCACCAAGAACCTTCAGAGGGAGTGTAACCCTACAAACCCCTTGATTTTGGATACTTGGCCTCCAGAACGTTGAGAGAATAAATTTCTGTTGTTTGAAGCCACCCAGCTTGTGGTACTTTGTTATTGCAGCCTTGGGAAACATAGTTTTTTTTCTAAAATATGATATTCACCATTAAAATTAACAAGTTAACAAAAGTAATCTTTTTTGGAAGCAGGTTTTCTAATCTGTACTACAAACGCCCCAAGAATTCTTAAATGGAACACACTGTACATAATGACTGGGAACCAAGCAAAGTTTCACCTTGTATGAGCATCAGTTACTACCCGGTGCTCACACAGTGACATCTGTGGGAGTTGGCTGGCTAGGACTTCTTGCTCCTAGGCTATTATGTTCCAGCTCCCCAGTTTTCTGCTTTTTGAAGTTGTGTCTCACCCTTCACAACCTATCAGAAGTCAACTTTTACAGCCCCCCCCCCCGTCTCCAATGTTCTAATCTGGGATTTTGAATGTTCTATGGGCTAGAAAAATCATAAAACTAAAATTATTACAATGAATTTTAAGAATTACATCCTACAAAATACTAGCACTGAAGCCTCAACACAGAAAAAGATTTCGTAAGCAAGGAAGTCTGGGAAAGGACGTATGCTCTCCCTTTTGGAAACCCGCTATGCATATTAACACAAGAATGGCTCTGGACCACCTAGTAAAGAAACCTGTTAAACATTTTTAACCTGTCGTACTTGGATACAGGCTTTTCCCTCCAAGGTCTTCAAATAATGTCCCAACACTGATGGCTCAAATATTTTCTCTTTCAGAACAGGCAGTAGCCCTTCTGAACATCGTCTTTCTCCCTCTTTCTTCCCAGCAAAATCTTGGTAATTTAAAGCTATCATATGATAATCTGTTCTTTTCCTTAATTATAGGAACAGATATTTTGCCTTGAACCCAATTACCAACAAACTTCAATATTAGAATTTCAGTAACAATACTTTTGAAAATAGTGTTTTATAGCTTAGAAAAAACACATGATCACATTTGAGCCTCACAACAAACCTATGATATAGGTAATTATGAGGCTCTAAGAGATTATATAATTTGATGAAGTAAAGCTATTAAGTGATCAAGTTGGGATAGGCCTTCTGATTTCAAGTCTTCTGACCTATCTACTCTACCGCGCCATCAATATGCAGTAGAAGATTGCGGGGGGGGGGGGGTAGCTGGGGACAATATCAAACCCCAAAGCCTGAACTGTTTTCTCAAAACTAAGCAAAGGATTCTCCATTAACTAAACTCAGTTGCAGCCAAATTAATTGTTGTTCCAGAGTCAACCAATCAGTAAAAGTGGACCTTGCCAGGAATATGCATTAAGAGAACCACCCCTCTTTCCAAAGCTCAAAACTTTACCCTTTAGACTGTCACTGTTTTACAGTAGTGCTAAAATATTGGGTTTTTTAAAGGATTTTATTTATTTCCTTGAGAGAGAGCAAAAGAGAGAGTGTGAGTGGGGGGAAAGGGCAGAGAGAGAGGCAGGCAGAGAGTCCTAACCAGGCTCCAATCAGTGCGGAGCCAACATGCGGCTCCATCTCACAATCCTGAGATCATGACCTGAGCCAAAATCAAGAATCCATTGCTTAACCGACTGAGCCACCCACGGGCCCCTCGATACTGCTTTTGAACAAAACGGTCAGATATTTCTGCCATGGAAGACCTGCAGGTCACTCACAGCAAAGGTTACTAGAATTCACCATGTCTCCCTCACAAGAACAGCAGCTTAGGGGCACCTGGGTGGCTCAGTCGTTAAGCGTCTGCCTTCGGCGCAGGGCGTGATCCCACCAGGGTCCTGGGATTGAGCCCCGCGTCGGACTCCCTGCTCCGCTGGGAGCCTGCTTCTTCCTCTCCCACTCCCCCTGCTTGTGTCCCTTCTCTCGCCAGCTGTCTCTCTCTGTATCAAATAAATAAATAAATAATCTTAAAAAAAAAAAAAAAAAAAGAACAGCAGCTTAGTCAACTACTGGCAGGCAACCTGCTATTGCTTCCTAAAGGGAACTGTCTACCTGTAGGACACTGAAACAAACACTCTTCTAATCAGACATGTAATCCTGAAGTGAAACAAGATCACACTTTGAAAGAGAACATTGTAAATAGGAAAGAGATGCCACAAAGAAATATCTACTGCAGAATATCTACCGATATTCTGGTATCACAAAGAGTATCTACTGATCACCTAGTTCATTCTCACTCTAAAATTAAGAGAGTAATAAAAAAAATATCTCACTCTCGGGGTGCCTGGGTGGCTCAGTCGGTTAAGCATCAGACTCTTGATTTTGGTTCATGTCATGATCTTGGCGTTGTATAATTGAGCTGCACGTTGGTCTCCCTGCTCAGCCATGGAACCTGCTTAGGATTCTCTCTTTCCTTCTCCCTCTGCCTCTCCCCCCAACTTGTGTGTGCTCTCTAATAAATATTTTTTTTAAAAAATCTCACCCCTAAAAGTATAAGGGAAATAACTTAATCCTGCAGAGGGTTGAGCTTTAAAAGCTACAGGTGGAAATCTGAGAGAGGCAGGTTTTTTTTAACGTAACATTTCAGGCATCCCAAAAGGCAAACCAAATACCCATGTTCCACCCACCACCAGCTTAAGCAATAAAGCATCACAGATCCAAGTGAAGCTCTGTATGCCTCCTCCCAGATCCCTTTCTCCTTTCTCCCTCCCCAGAGGTAACCACTTCCTTCCATGTGGTGTTGGTCTTCCCCTCAAGTAGGAACCCATAAACAATATTGTAACAATGTTTTCCCTACGTTTATTTCTACAAATTTAATTTTATATGTTCTTTTGAATACATAATGCCTGGACTGCACAACTGAAGAGCACAAAAAGATATACAGTGAAATGTCCCCCTGCTATCTAGATACCCCCCAACTGAACAACGAATGCAACTGTTTCACGTGTATCTTTAAAGGGACACTCCATACATGTGCAAGTAGTTACACTTAAATACCTTATTTGCCCCTATTTTTTATACACGAATGGTAGGTATACTATACACATTTGTTTACTACCCTCTTATTCTTCCCCTTAAAAATACACCTTGGAAATTGCTTCCTAAATTACATAAAGTCTCTTGTTTTTTTCTTAATGTTTCCAACCTTTTGTATTTATAAGCAATATGGTAATGAATAACTCATCATTTCATACACACACACACACACACACACACACACACACACACACGAGTATATCCATAGGACAATTTCCTAGAGGTTGAATTTCTGGGTTAACTTTAATAAACACTGTCACCCTCTATAGAGGTAGCAACAATTTACTCTCACTAGCAATGTCTGGGTGTTTTTACATGATTTTAAAATTTATATAAATAATATGACAGTACATGTTCTTCTACTTCTTTGGTTTTTGTGGCCTGACCTTATAAACTTTAGATCTACCCATGCTGATATATATATACATATTTATATAATATATAGATTTTTTTCCTTAAAGAATTTTTTTTATAAGTAAGCTCTACACCCAATGTGGGGCTTGAACTCATGACCCAAGATAAAGAGTTGCATGCTCTACTGACTAAGCCAGCCACGAATCCCTCTCCTTAAAGAATTTTTTTTTTGCATTATCAGGTACTCCTTAAAGAAATTTTTAAATAATTTCTACTGTGATTGATTCACAAAGAGAACAGTCACCTATTTACCTGAAATTGAAGTTTTATGTAGAAAAATACTCACCAACTTAATAAATAGGCTGCATGTATAAACAACTCATTTGCTGAAGACCACCTATACCACTAAAGAGACCGTCTTCTCTTTTCTTGGAAAACTTAACAAAAACTGCCATTTTTATTTATTGCAGTAGTAACATGATGCTGTTCACCCATGGTTTTATAATTGCTGTACCTGGGGAAAGGCAAGTGGACCCTGCAAGGGAGTAGAGACTAAAACCTTGATAACCAGGAAGAAAAAAAAAAGATAACTTGGGAATAATAAAAGATAATTCAAGCATAATCCCAAACCAACCCTAGTAGTCTGTGTAAACTCTCTCATTGCAATATCATTAAATTACCAAATGACTTTTTAAGCCTGTAATAGGAAACAAAATAATCACTGGGAATTTATAGTTCCCTTCGTCCCCAAAATTAAATTTCCTCTAAGCATGTAATACCCTATTGGGAATTTTTCTGCATATCAATATCATATCTTCTATTAGACTCTTTTTCCACGTTAAAATTACCAATACGTAATTTTTTTTTAAGAATTTTTTTTTAAGATTTTATTTATTTATTCGACAGAGATAGAGACAGCCAGCGAGAGAGGGAACACAAGCAGGGGGAGTGGGAGAGGAAGAAGCAGGCTCATAGCAGAGGAGCCTGATGTGGGGCTCGATCCCACAACGCCAGGATCACGCCCTGAGCCGAAGGCAGACGCTTAACCGCTGTGCCACCCAAGCGCCCCATTACGTAATTAATTTTAAAAGCTCTAGCTACTCCAAATTATCTCCGTTGAAATATATGGCTAATCATATCATTGATAAGAATTCTTGTCAAAGTAAGGCTATGTAAGTTACCAACATCACCATTGTAACAGCTGTTTTTGCTGGCTCACTGAGCATCTATGTCCACCTTTCTTTCTCCTAACACTGAATACCCATTCTGTATAGGTATTAACCTGTCTCCCCACACTAAGTACTTCAGAAGAAGATGCCCCCACCACACACACACATTCAACAGTGGGCCATATTCCACCAAGGGTAATGCTATCTCCCTTGCTAGTACTCAGGAACACAAGCCTAAACCAATTGGCACATGACATCCCTGGCCCCAGGGAATGGATGAGCCAATGACAGGTATGCTGAAGCTTCCATGCTTTGGAGAACCACAGAAAGAGATGTTCTTGGCTAGGTTGAGCTGGATTTTCTATTACTGTACTTGAAAAAAAGCATCCCAACTGTTTAACAACTTAAAAATGCACTGGTTGAGGATTTTGACCAATATCAACTAATGTATTTATGAACAAATTTAACCCTATCTATGAAACCTGTGATTCTCTGATGAATATTGGCTTTTCTATAATTTGGAGAGGTTGACTTTGATAGTATTTACTTCAAGAGAGGCACATGTGGAAGAATGAAGGTTAAGGAACAGCACTCACTGGAAGGATTCATGTCACAGCCACATCACAGGTCAAATCCAGAAAATGAAAAATTTCCTCTTGCTTTTCTATCTGCCATGCCAAAAGCCACCTAGCAAGTAAGAAAATGAACCTGACTTTGCACAGGTCTTTATTAGAATGATGAGCACCCTAATCCAAGCAGAACCCTAGGAGGGGTGAGGATATCAAGACTGTCATCACTATTTGGGGGCATTAATGAGCATTTCTTACAGATATTTGTAAATTAAAAGCAGTTTGTAATTGCTAACAAGTAAAGAGACAACATAGCCAAAAATAAATAATTTTGAGGGCACAGAGACATCTTACTGGCCTAATACAGACCCACCCTGATGGCTCTTATTACCCTATTCTAGCATTTGCTTCTTACTTTCTTACATTGTTGGCCTTGCTGATTTTCGTAAGAAGGCTTAGGCAGTTGCTTCCCTGTGGGCTATACAGCAATTTTCCAGTTCTATGACTCAGAAAGAGCAAGAGAAGGAAGGGTTCTCCTCTTCCATCCCTAGATAAAATCAGAAAATGTTTATTTAGCTCCGGTAAAGCAAGGCTCAGTTAGTTAATTCACCGTACAGACTTTCACAACTTTTTTTCTTTCAAGTCAAATATTTACCAAGAGCTTAGTATATGCAAGTCATAGGTTATTATATATCCAAAGCCAATGCATGAATTATATTTTTCAGTTCCATGCTTCCTTCCTCTACATCCCTAATAACAAAGTCAAATATTTAAAAAAAAAAACATATTTATGCCTCACAAAGTTTGCAATTAAACTTCTTGTGCCAGAATTGGTGGACTGGTGATCAAGTTTGTTATTTCCAGAATATTGTGCTGAAACACAAGGGTAAGAGATTGCACACTTTACTTAAAAAAAAAAAAAAAGTTCAAATGATGTGCACTAAATTATTAAAACATAAATATCCTAAGAAAATAAATGGAAATGGACTACACTAATGGGCTAATAAATACTATCTGGCTATCTGGAGGCAACATCTGCACTACATACCAGGTTTGGCACACAGAGTCTGCAAAACTGATAATTCAGAAACACTGAAGGCACGGAGTCTTCATTCAGAACATAAACCATGCATCGCAAATACAGGACCAGTTTACATTCATTAACTGCTCCGAAAAAAATTAGTCATCCTTCCCAACGAGATGGCCCTTTTTAAAAAATTCTGTAAGCTACCCCCAAAGCAAGCTTACTTTTTGGGGGAGGCGGTGGGGGGGGGGAAACATATTTCACACTTGAGAATCAGCCCGGGCAGGTAAGTCGAGAACCTCCTAAAGAGGACGGAAATACGGACAATGCTGAGGACTGCCAGGGAAGCGATGGGCTGGCCCTGAGCCGAGGGAGCACAGCCCAAGCGAACAACAGGCCCTCTCCCCAGGGCTCCGGGCCGAGATCCCGGCGCCCCCACCCAGCGCTGCGAGCGTGCTGCGCAGCCCTAGGTTGTCCCACCTGGGAAAGTTCGCACCTCCGCATCCCCGCCCCTCACACCGACGAGCCCCTCAGGCCGCGGCGCCGTCGCCATGGCGACCAGTCCCCACCCCCACCCGGCCGGGGAGGGTCGCGCCGCAGTCCCGCTGTGGCCTCTGACTCCGCTCCCGCCGGAGTCAGGACAGGGGCTGCGGAGCCCGGTAGAGAAGGAACGCCGGGGCGGGGGAGGATGAAGAGGTGCGAAAGGCGGAAGTCGCCTGGATCGCGGGCTGGGGCCGACCCTTGGCCCAGGGGTCCTCACCCTTCACTTTGCCGAAGGTGCCGACGCCAAGGGTGTCCCCCAGGATGTAGTGGCCGATCTTCACCCGCCCGTCGTGTTTCTGCTTCTCGGCTGTCGCCATCTTTCTCCAGGAACTGAGTCTGCGCATGGCGCCGCGGGAGGGGGCGGAGGGGGCGGGCAGGGCCGCGCCGGGGGCGGGCAGCGAGGGGGGTGGGGACGCGGGAGGGCAGCCCCGCAGCCAAGCCGCCGCCCAGCGCCGCCCGCCGGGTCCCCGCCGCCGGCAGTCCGGCGCAGACGCTCCCCCTGGCGGGGCGGGCGGGGGTCGCTGGGAAGGCCACCGGTACCCCGCTTCCTCGCGCTGCTTCGTTTCGGCCTGGGGCGCCCGCCCACCTGCGCGCGGAAGTGGGCTTCCTGAACCGCAGGGGAGGGCGGCAGCCCCTCGGCTGCTCTCCTCTGTGGCGGAGTTTCTGCCGGCAGTGATCTCCCCTAATCGTTACTCCTGGGGAGGGGTAGCGCTCTCCTTGCGATTCCGAGGGGACAGTTGGGCGCTGAGGAAGCCCCCTCGGGTGAGGCAGTTGTGTGGCTGGTTACTAACGCAGCGTGAATTGAAACATGGCAGGGGACACCGCCCTGTCTCTGTTTTCTAACCTCTTCATTTTTCCTGTGCGGATGGCATCTAAAAGCCACTGGGAGTTGTCACTCGCATCTTTGATGGAGTTTCCTCTTTTTCCACCCATCCCCCTTGCTCTTTGTTGTTGTTGTTGTTACTTTGAAACAGTAAGTTGCTATTGGGCACCTAACAGCTCAAGTAGCGTCGTCGGGCTTTCCTCCTTCTGGATGCTTTTCTGAAATTTCCTTCCCAAAGCAAGCTCTATTGGAAGGAGCAGGTTGGGAATATTGTGAATGTATGTGTGCTCAGGAATGGGATGTTACAGACATAGGAATTAATATTTTTAGATTACCGGCAAAATGCAGACTTTGAACTGAAAACAAGGCTTATAATTGCATCAACCAAGTCAATCAAATATATATTGTACTTGCAATGAGTAAAATTTAGTCTATTATCTATACAAATGGGATGTGCCATATCACAGGGGAAGTAGAGAAAGTATGCTTACTTGTATTAAATTTTTAAGCCAGTTCACTACTCAATTGTATTCTGCTGACATGGGCAAAATGAAGTGTCCAAAAAAAAACAAGATATGATCTCAGTTTTGCAGTGTCATAGCATTTGGGCCAGTGTCAGTGGGCAAAGAGTTGAACTCTTCAAGAAGATAATATAAAAATAAGACTAAAAATGTTATCCTTTGTGTTCCTAATCAAAGTTACCCAGCTCCTCTGATTTTTATATACTTTCTGTTTATGAAATCAAAGTAACATGTATTAAGTACTGCTTTGTTCCAAGCAAGGCACTACAAAAGAAGCAAAAGCTTGAGCTTAGAATTACAACAGTTACAACTAGCCTTGGATAATAAGTTTCTATTGTATTATGGACTGCACATATTCTGAAGGACCATGAAGTTAAGAAGTCTTTGGTTACTGACATATTTGAGGGTTGGGCAGTGGTTACTGTTGTAATTTTTTTTTTTTTTTTTTTTTTTAGATTTTTATTTTTTTTTTTTTTTATTTATTCAACAGAGATAGAGACAGCCAGCGAGAGAGGGAACACAAGCAGGGGGAGTGGGAGAGGAAGAAGCAGGCTCATAGCAGAGGAGCCTGATGTGGGGCTCGATCCCAGAATGCCGGGACCACGCCCTGAGCCGAAGGCAGACGCTTAACCGCTGTGCCACCCAGGCGCCCCTACTGTTGTAATTTTTGCTCTCTGGTTTCTTCACCTTTACTTGTTTGTGAGTTTCTGCAGCCCAGACATTTTGGATCTCTACAAAGCAGAAATAGTTTACTGGATTCTCTTAGAAAAACAAAACAAAACAAAAAAACTTTCATCCCTTACCTAGAAGTATCATCTTAAATTACTTTAAATTTGCATCATGTCTAGAATTTAACCTAGCAAAATTCCGTTATTTCTTTTAACCTAAAAGAAAAAAGTCACGAGGGACCTCAGCCCTGTGTGGTTAAGCCACAGAGCATCTTACAAAGGAGCAAACTGAAGCTGAATTTTGCAAACCAATTGCCAGTCTCTTCATGAAACTATGAAAACCCAATTAAGAAAATAATATTGTTTTTTTTAACAGAAACCAGTTTGTTTCTGTTCTAATATTTTATAGTTTTATTTAATACATATTCATTAAATGCCACTATTCACTCAAAAGCATTGTTGGGGAAATAAAACCTAGACTCTTAGATCAAAGGACTGAGTAGGAACTTAGAGGTGACCTTATTTGGTCTTCCAGAGTCTCTAAGCAGCATTTACTGCTTTTTTTTTTCTATGATGACTTAAAAACTGAATTCAATTAACAGTTTCTGAGAAAGTAATGATAAGCCTCCTTTAATCCTTTGCTTTTTCTCTTTCCTTCATTCCTTTAAAATAGTATTTGTCACATTTTCTTCCACCCTCTCTTCCTTTCATTCTCCCATTGCTCCATCTGCAAACCCTCACTCCTTTCTTTCCTCAAGCACTGCCAGACACTGTGGATAAATACAAAATGAAAATTCATGGTCCCTACCCTTGAGGAGCACATAGTCTGGGATGACAATTCTCTATATTCCTCCTCCCCCCCCCCCCCAGGATAGATAGTATTCACATGCTCAACATTCTCCCAGGGTAGAAGAGAAGATAAGGCAAATTGGTTTGCATCCAGTTTCCAGCCCCATCAGTTGTGACCCTGCCCACATCTCAAGCACAGTATATTAGAATGTAAGTGGGCAGGAGTGACTTTACAGAAGCAACCTTGATTTCACACTAATTTAGGAGGGAGGGAAAGGTAAATTGTTTTCAGATTTCAGTACTTCAACTTAAATTAGTACAAATAAGTTGCAGTACATCTCAGCACGATGAAGACACACCACAATGACCCAACACCCTGATGGAGAACTTCCGGTCTCAGAAAGAAGCTAAGTAATTAGCCGTTTCCTCTCTGGTGCTTCAGAGAGTCTATGGGAGCTATGCATTCTCTTGGTCTTTTCTTGTTAAGGCCATCACAGTGTTAGTAAACTATACACTGTCAGGCGGATATTATACTTTTTCAATCTCTTTCTCTAAATAGGGTGGCCAGAACTAAAAATTCTAAGGACTACACTTCTCTACGAATGCAGCATGATATGTCCTTAGCTTAGTTGTAGTTACATTGTAACTAATATTCAATATTTATTAAACAAGGAGGTATTCGTTTTTGGACTCTGAGGACTCAAAAAACAAAGGAACAGAGTACTGCCTTCAACATGGCAAAGCCATGTGATAGATGCTATAATAAAAACATATATATGGCCTTTTTTTTTTTAAGATTTTATTTTTAAGTACTCTCTACACCCAACATGGGGCTCAAACGCATAACCCCAAGATCAAGAGTCACATGCTCCACCAACTGAGCCTTCCAGGAGCCCCCTACATATGGTCCTTTGAAAAGGGTTTCATGAAGGGAAGGCATAACCTTTATCTGTGGAGATCCATAAAGGCTTCAACTTGAATATATTTAGGGGAATAGTCAGGGGTATTGCACTGTACCCAAAGAAGGATGATGGCATGGGGTACAGGGAAAGCTGGGGAACAAGGCATCCCAGGTAGAGGGAAGAGCATATGCAAAATCACAGACGGAAAGAAGCCTTTGGCTTTTCAGGGAAGAACAAAGTAGTTACAGAGGATGAAATCTGGATGTAGAGGGACTTGTTAGAAGAAACAAAAGAGAAACAGGAACAAATCCTGAAAATCCTCATATGTACTTCTCAATTTGGACGTTATAGAGTGATGAGCCACGGAAGACGTGAAGTTGATGCATTTTAGAATTACTTTCTTTACCAAAGAAATTGATGGCTATGGGTGCCTTTGGTAAGGGAAAAGAGTGATCAAGAAGTCAGGTGCAAGGGGCAGACTTTTCCCTGTGAACCTTCTTAACTTTTTGGTTTTGCACCTTATGCATATGTTATAGGGTCGAAAATTATTTAACTGTTAGAAAAAAAATTAAACTCAGAATTCAGTATGGAGGGTGGATGGGAAAAGAGGAAGACCAAAGTGGTGATAAAACAGGAGAATTGGTGATTATCTAGTGAAGAAATGATGAGACAAGCACTATGTATGCAGAGGAAAGGCTTAAGACATAGACATGGAATTAGCAACGTGCAGAGACTGGTGTGGACAGAGACGGTGAGAAAGAAACCTTAGTTACCTCTCTACCTCTGGAGGGATTATTGGGGGGATGGGGAATAGAGTTCTATAGAAATAAAGAATTCTATTTGTAACACTAGGACATCTAAGAGACATTTAAGTAAAGATATCCAGGATGATACTGGTAATACAGGTCTATTACTCCAAAGAAAGTTCAGCCTAGAGACACAGATTGGGTGTCATCACCAAACAAATGGCAGATGAGGTAGGGCAATGAGTATGAATGAGATCTCCCCAGTTCATAGAATTAAGGGATCCAAGGATAGAAGACTTACTTAGAGAATATGGATAATTAGAAGGGTCCAGAAACAACATAAACCTATGAAGAAGACAGGGAAAAAAAAGTAGTCAATTTATATCAGAACCTCCCAAGAAGTTACAGTGATTTAAATTAGTTTATGGATGATCGTACCCTGTTTAGAGTAGATGATTCCTAACTCCTAATTAGAAACATTTTAGGTAAAAATGTTTGGAACTCTCTCATGATGACAGATTTTAAGCTTCAATTACCCTTGTAGATATACACCCAGAACTGTTTTCTAGGGAAAATCTTAGCACGTTTGTGTGGACTCCCTTGACCTATCTCTATGTACAGGTGGTTGACTGATCCTGGTTGGCTGGCTTACTATTAATGAGAAAACGTCAACCCTGCCCACCTCCCAGTTGATTCCCTGAGTATCAGGCATATGGATCTATCCATGATCAGCAGCAGAAAACTGTATTCATTCACCAAAAAAATGTGACTTTAAACTTTGCTGCCCTGTTCTTATCAGCTAAAGGAAATAATATCCCCGAGACCATAAGGGAGAGAAAAGTAATTGGACTGCCCTGTTTCTGGTTGCTATTAGACTTGCTTTTCTTCAACTTGGTATTAAAGGAGCTGATAAACACTTGGATACTTTGAATGGGCTAATAATTTGTCTCTCCATTCAGAGCAGTAGTTTGGTTCCCTTCAAAACAATGTTCTTTAAAAATTCGTTCAACATTAGGGCGCCTGGCTGACTCAGTCAGAAGAGCGTGCATCTCTTGATCTCTGGGTCATGAGTTTGAGCCCCATGTTGAGTGTAGAGATTACTTTAAAAAATAAAATCTTAAAAATAAATAAATAAATGAAAATCTTAAATTTTTTTTGCTTGTTTGACATTTATCTAAGTGGAAAGGCACAGAATAGAGGATTGCTAGAGCAGCGTCCCAGGGAGCAAAGACGCTGCTGTTACCAAACCCTCATTTCTTGGACAGCAGTCAGTAGGCCCTCCAAGCACGCATTCCGTCTAAGCAGGCATTCCGTAGCGGGGGACTTCTTATCCCACCCCAAGTGACTTAGCAAAGTGGTTCTTTTTCACCACTCCTTTCCAGGAAGAGTTCAGGTAAATAAAAATTTGGGTGATATTTGGGTGCCCCAGAGACGTGCAGTATCCCTTACAGACCGACTCCTATGCCGCTGCCCTCTGGGCTTGCGCTGCCATCCTGTCCTCAGGGCAGGGGTGTCCTGTAAGAATGCAAGGGGTGCTGTAAGAAACAGACGTGCAAAGCCTCTTCGCTTCAGTTCGCCCAAATTTACGGCCTGCCTCTAACAAAGATGTAGTTACTAAAGGTATGTTCTTCAGTGTTCTAACCTCATCCCTGGGTTTATCATATTTTCCTTCCCCTAAATTCCTATTCCTCAGTTATTATTAAGGGAAACATTACTCTTTAAGGTTCCCAGATGCTTTTTTTTTTTTTTTTTTTTTTTTGAGAGAGAGAGAGAGAAAGCGCGAGTGGGGGGAGGTGCAGAGGGAGAGAGAGCGAGAATCTCAAGCAGGCTTTATGCTCAGTGCGCAGCCTGACGTCGGGCTCAAGCCCAGGACCTGAGATCATGAGCTTGGCTGAAATGATGAGTTGGACGCTTAACTGACTGAGCCACCCAGGTGCTGCCCCAGATGCTTTTTTAGTAGACTTTATTTTTTATTATTATTTTTAAAGATTTTATTTATTTATTTGACAGAGAGAGAGATGGCCAGCAAGAGAGGGAACACAAGCAGGGGGAGCGGGAGAGGAAGGAACAGGCTTCCAGAGGAGCAGGGAGCCCAATGAGAGGCTCAATCCCAGGACCCTGGGATCAGGCCCTTAGCCGAAGGCAGACGCTTAACAACTGAGCCACCCAGGGGCCCCTAGACTTTATTTTTTAGAACAGCTTTAGCTTTACAGAAAAAATGCAAAGATAGTACAGAGATCTCATATACTCCACAGCCAGTTTCTACTATTATCAACACCTTACATCCTTTTTTTTTTTAAGATTTTATTTACTTATTTGAGAGAGAGCAAGAGTGAGAGAGATCACAGAGGGAGAGGGAGTCCAATTCATGACCCAGCGGAAGGCAAATACTTAAAGGACTGAGCCACCCAGGCATCCCAACACCTTACATTCTTTGGTACGTTTGTAACAATCAGGGAGCCAATATTAATACATTATCATTTACTAAACTCCACGCTTCATTCCAATATCTGTAATTTTTACCTAATGTCCTTTTTCTGTTCCAGGACATTTAGTTATCTTGCCCCTGTAGGATCTTCTTGGCTGTGACCATTTCTCAGGTATTCCTGGTTTTGATGACCTTGACAGTATTGAGGTGTATTGGTCAGATATTTTGTAGAATGCCTCTCTTTTGGAATTTGTCTTTTCTCATGGCTAGACTATGTTACGGATTTGGGAGGAAGAACACAGATTCTAATCACATCATATCAGGGTTCATACTATCCACACCGTTAATCACTGTTGATGTTCACCTTAATTACCTGCCAAAGGTTGGATTTGTCAGGGTTCTCTACTGTGGAGTTACTCTCTTTTTTTCTCTCCACGCTGCACTCCTTTCTGTATTCTTTTGAAGGGAATCGCTAACCAGAGCTCACACTTAAGGATTGGAGAGGATTGGAGAGTTGTGCTCTCCCTCCTTTCGGGTGTGTATCTACATAAATTATTTGGCATTCTTCACAGGAGATTTGCCTCTTCTCTCCCATTTATTTGTTTATTCAATCATTTATTTATAGCAGCGTGGACTCATGAATATTTATTTTATAACTGGGTTATAATCCAATACTTCCTTCATTTTATTTCTCAAATTGTCCCAGCTCTGATCAGTGGGTGCTTTTTCAGTTAGCTCCTGTATCCTTTTGACATACCTCCATCAGCGTCGTTTTTATTGATTTTTGTTTAGCACTTTCTTACTTTCTGGCACTACAAGATGGCCTAGGATCATCTTGTATATTTCCTGCCCCAGGGCTAGAATCAGCCATTTCTCCAAGGTGTCCTGGTTACTTTTACTGGAGAGTGGTATTAGAACCCAAGATTTGGCATTTGGAATGTCATTGCTTCTAGACCCTCTCAGCTGACAGAGCAAGGAAATATATGTGTATATACTAACCAATAAATATACCCATATCTCTGAATATTTCTGTATGTACAACTGCCCCTATCTATAATAAGCTAAACATGATTTCATACAACTCTAATCTATTAGAGTTAATCCACATAACTCTAATCCATTTCTACACAAGTTATCCTCGTCTCTTCCCTTTGCTTACCTGTAAACTCCCACTCCAACAGTGAGAAACCTAGCTTCCATTATCTAACAACCATTTACTTAATTGCTCAATCAGAGTGCCATATATATTTATTTATATATTTATGGAAGTATCAGAATTGTTCACCCTACCCCTCTGGATAACAACTGTATCAACTTGAGTCCAGTGCTTGTGTGCAGTTCCTTTTGTCTTTAGTCTTACAGATTCCCCCTCATTTCTGAGTGCTAAGCTGGACTCCACCATTTCTTTGCCCTCCACACTCCTCAGTGAGGCCATCTTATACAGGTATAATACCAGTAGATTTTGTTGTCACAATCTGTATTCCATCCTGGGATGCCCCAATCTTTGTGTTAATCTCCTGTGCACCGTGTTGGTGAGGGATGAATTCCCTTCCTAAGGTTATGCAGATGGCCAAACACACAACACCCAACACAGGACAGATGTATCAATAGTGTATTGGTCACATATACTCACAGCCTAGGGGTGGGGAGCACAACATAGCACTCAGGATGGCACTCATCAACAGAATGAACAACCAGTGGCTTCGGAAGGCAGGCTTTGTAGTATCAATAGGGTGGGATGCCTCCTGGTTCCTGTGAAAAATGTGATTATTTATTTGAATAATTCTACAAGCTGACAGGGAACTTAACCCACTGCCCAGGGAGGGCGCTAACTATGCCTGGCCTTTTGGTAAGGAGGGTTGTTTGGCTACTGAAACTTATCTATGGGAGCAGAATGGGGAGGGGAACTTATAGCTGGGCCATTTGAGCCCCCCTCAATAGTACCAGATGTCAAGGCAACATATAATATTGAACCTTAATATTAGGTCTTACACCACAACCTTGCAAATGACTTTAAAATTTGCATCATTAAGGTTCACTTTCTGCTGTACAGTTCTGTGGATTTTGACAACCATTCAATGCCATGTATCTACTATTGTGGTATCAGAATATTTTCACCACCCTAAAGATCCCCTGTGCTTCATATATTCAACTCTGTCTTCTTTTTCCTGTCTCTATCATTTTGCCCTTTTCAGAATGTCACTTAATTGGAATCATATAGCATGGAGTCTTTTCAGACTGGCTTCTTTCTCTTAGCAATAACCATTTAAGGTTCATTTCTGTCTTTTCTGTCACCCTTAAATGCTTTTGAAATAAGGGAAATATACAATATTTAAAAATTTAAGATTGGTTTCCATTCTAAAATATTGTCTTCAGATACTTTAAAATATTCTATACTTTAAAAAAAATCTGACAATGGTAGAGCTTTGCTAAAAGGTATGTTGAATGTACCAAGAGGAGATTAGCTAGCTAGACAGCCAGCCAGCCACTCTGTTATTTATCTTTGGTGGTTTCCTCAATAACTAATAAATTATGTAGGCAAGAAAAGAGTTAAAGACCTGGGTGGCTCAGTCGGTTAAGCATCTGCCTTCTGCTCTGGTCATGATCCCAGGGTCCTGGGATGGAGCCCCCCCCCCCCCCCACTATTGAGCTCTCTGCTCAGCGGGGAGCCTGCTTCTCCCTCACTCTGTGCCTGCTGTTCCCGTTACTTGTGCTCTCTCTCCCTCTCTCTGTCAAATAAATAAATAAAATCTTAGAAAAAAAAAAAACCAAAGACCTGATTTTGTTTTCTGTTTCAGTAAAGAATATTATTCTGTACATATGTAATCAGTACCTGAAATTACTAATTTAATTCTCCCATTCTTTGTTATTTCACTTACATAGAGTAAAACACAATTAAATTCAAGTACATTATCAAATGTATAGAACTTTTAATTTCAGAAATTAAGATGGTTTTGGTTTTATGTGAGAATTTTATTTTCTTTGTGTTAAGATTTGTTCTAAGTCTAGTATATTTTATTTTACTGAAATGGTTCTAAATTACTTGAGTCTATGAAATTCTAACTCAGAAAATCTTCTGGGCATCTTATTCAATTACATATATTTTAATTAACCTTTGGTAGAAGACTTTGTTTTGTCTGGAACTAATACTTTGTCATTTTTTTACTTGTTTAGATTTCTACATATTTCCATAAATTCATCGCAAATTTTCTAACAATTGTCTAAAATCTTTTCTTGACATTAAAATGCATGAGGTATATGGCATGCAAGAGGTATTCATACTTTGCATATTTTTTACTTGCTTAGTTTTCTATGTGCTTTTCATTGATTTTGTACTTGCTTAGTTTTCTATGTGCTTTTCACTGATTCAACCCAATTACACCAATTGTCTAAAATCTCTTAAGACATTAAAACATGATATGCATTATCAGTTGATCTTCTTGCACACGACTCTCCTAGATCTTTCTTACCTTATTTGCCTTCTACACCTGTGTCAGAATTATCACCAGAGACTCCCCCTTCGCCATCTTCCTCAAGAGTCCCCTTACCTTTCTCTGTGTTGGATTTATTATTTTGTGTATACCATGGTTTCCCCTTTTTTGTCCATTTTTGCTTTTGTTTTCTCTGGTTTTGGTGAAACCTATCCCATCAGTAGCTTTATGAGAAAGGTTCAGGGAAGTGAATTTTTCTGAGAGCTTATGTGTTTGAAAATGTCTTTATTTCACCCTCACACTTTGTAGTTTGGTTGGATATAGGGTTTTAAGTTAAGAATTTCCTTGAGAATTTTGAAGGCATTGGTCCATTGTCTTCTAATTTTCCTTCTTTCTATTTTTAAACAAGTATATTAAAGTGTGATTTACATTTAATAAAAGTCACCTTTTTAAAAGAAGATTTTATTTGTTTATTTGAGAGAGAGAGGGGTGAACATGAGTGAGGGGTTGGGGTGAGAGGCAGAGGGAGAAGCAGACTCCCCGATGAGCAGAGATCCTGACACAGGACTCGATCCCAGGACCCTGGGATCATGACCTGAGCTGAAGGCAGACGCTTAACTTACTGAGCCACCCAGGCACCCTTAAAGGTCACCTTTTTTTAGGTATAGAATTCAATTAGTTTTGAAAAAATACATAATGTTGTGTAACCACCACCACACTTAAAATATAGAATACCTCTGCTGCCCCATAAAATTCCCTCATGCCCTTTTGATTTATGTCCACATAATTTTGCCTTTCCAGAATGATATCCAGTCATTCAAATCATACAATATATAGACTTTTGCAACCAGCTTCTTTCACTTAGCCCAACCCTTTCGAGATTTATCCATCTTGTGGCATGTGTCAGTAGCTTATTGCTTTTTTATTATTAACAGTATCCCATTGTGTGGATATACCAAAATTTATATATCTATTCTCCAGTCACAGTGTTTGGGTTGTTTCAATTCCTACAGCAGGAATAGCCTGCTATACACATTGACATACAAGTCTTTGCATTCTCATTTCTTTTGAATAAATACTTAAGAGTCAGATTGCTGGGGCTGTATAGTAAGTATATGTTTAACTTTATAAGAAACAGCAAACTTGTTTTCCTGAGTAGCTATACCATTTTGCATTTCCACCAGCAGTGAGCAAGCAATCCAGTTGTTCCTCATTAGCGTTTGTATTGTCAGTTTTCATTTGCTTTTTATTTTAGCCACTCTAGTAGATATGTAGAGTCATGTCATTGTGGTTTTAATGTGCATTTCCCTGATGACTAATGATGTTGAGCATCTTTTCCTGTGTTTATTTGTCATGCACATTTATTCTTTAGTGAACTATCTGTTCGAATCTTTTGCCCATCTAAAAAAATGGTAAACTTATTTTTAAATTATTAACTTCTTCTAAATGCAAGTCATTAATCATGTATGTTTTCCATATATTTTCTTCAAGCTGTGTCTTGTCTTTTTATTTTAATTATTCCTTTTGGAGAACAGAAATCTTAGTTTTGATGAAGTCCAATTTACCATTTTTTTCTTTTATGGGTTGTGCTTTTTATATCATATCTAAGGAATCTTTGCCTAACCCAAGTTCACAAAGATTTTTTCCTGTTTTTTTTCATTGAATTTTTCTGTTTTTTCATACAGTTTTAGGTTTTACATTTAGACCTTTGACACATCTTGATTTCATAGTACAAGGTAAGGCTTGAGATTCTTTTTATTTAAATTTTTTTTTGCATATTGATGTCCAGTTTTTCCATGACCATTTGCTGAAAAGACTATTCTTTCTCTGTTGAATTACCTTGGCACCTCTGTTAAAAATCAACTTACCATATATATGTGGGCCTATTTGTGGACTCAATGTTATGTTCCACTTATTTATGCCTGTTCTTACACCAGTACTACACTATCTTTAACAATTGAATTGAATTATTATTATTATTATTGAATTATTATTCCATTGTAAGAATGTACTATAATTTATTTAACTCAATTTTTACTTAGGGGATTTAGGTTTTTTTAATATATAAATAATGCAACAACAAATGCCCATGGGCATAGAATTTTGTGCCCTTGAGATGGTACTTGGGTAGTATATATGCTTCGAGTTGGGAATGTTAGATTGTATTCCCCCACACTTTTCCCTAGTAATTGTATCTACTTTAAGGTCCAGATCCACTTTAGTGGCCTTAGAATGTAATTAACTAGACTATCTTGGCTGTGTTCCAAGGCACTGCATCTGATCTTAAACAGTCTTTCAACCTACTAGCTGTGTTAAAGCAAGGGTTTCCTGCTTTCTTCTTTGGTTAGTTCATGAGCTGTGGCAAGGTGCTTTCTCAAGAACACAAAGATAAGAATGCTCTTTCAGGGGTGCCTGGGTGGGTCAGTTAGTTAAGTGTCTGCCTTTGGCTTGGGTCATGATCCCAGGGTCCTGGGAACAAGCCTTGCATCAGGCTCTCTGCTCAGTGGCAAGTCTGTTTTCCCTCTCCCTCTGTACTCTCTCTCAAATAAATAAAATCTTTAAAAAAAAAGAAAAGGAATGCTCTTTCAGAGTTAAAGTGTTTGTCAAGCCTTCCAGAGCATTCTGCCTGTTCGACAGTTATATTTTTGGTTAGTTGGCAAGCCAATTTTCAAACAATTTTTAATTATCTGGGAGTGGGTTAATCAGTTTGCAGATTAAGGGAGGCAGGTGAAGTATGTGGTATGGTGAAGTATGTGGTATGGTGGAGGTGAAGTATGTGGTATGGTGGAGAAATTGAGTATGGAGAATGTATGACCTTGAGATTGAATCTGAACCCATGTGGTAGGTATCTCAGGATCATGTCTTCCCTGCTCCCTCTGCCTTTGAACTGAATCCTCATCAAGTAGCTGTAGATCCTCAATCAGAAATAATTCCCAAATGGTTAAACTACCCCTACCTGGATAATAAGAGTTGACGTCATTTTGTTTAAACATGACTTGGCTTACTCATACCACTTTCCCCTCTTCCCCTCTTGGTTCACTGATGTACCCCCAATGCCTAGATCTGTGCCTAGCACAGTGTTCAGTTTACCTCTGTAGACAGAATGTTGTTAAAAACAAGTTTATTGGATATATAGTCATCTTGGTTACTTGGTTAATAGAAGTTTACCTGAGAGATAAGCCACCTCATTGTTCTGATCAAATCAAATTTCAGAGCCTACAGTGATAGCATGCAGCATCGATCATTGACTGTGGTAGATTCACTAAGATACACGTTGTCTTTATAGAGTTTTGTCTTTCTGCTATTATCAGAGTGATACCCCTTATCCAGGAATGATACCTACATGGTAATAATGAACACTAACATTTATCAAACTCTTACCATGTGCCAGGTATGGTGCTGGCACCTTACATCTCATTTTGTTCTCATAACGACACTTTGCAGCAAACATTATGAGGTAAGTACAACTTTTTGCCATTTTACAGGTAAAAAGCTGGGCTTAATCTAAAAGTTAGTAACTTTTGTGTGTTTTGATTTTACCTACATATTTTACATGGTGGATGCAGCACTCTTTTTGATGAAGACAACTTTACCAAATAATCACTCAGTCCCAAAACAGTAAACTTGATGTCGAGGTTCATGCTACTCAGTAGAGTAACCCCTAGCCACATGAAGCTATTGAGCATTTGAAATGTGACATCTGAACTGAGATGTGCTGAAAGTGTAAAATACACACTGTATTTTGAAGACTTGGTATGAGAAAGAATGAAAAATATCTCCAGTTTTATACTGATTACATGGTAAATGATGTTGGATATATTGTTTAAAGAATATTAAAATTAGTTTTTTTTTTTTTTTACATTTTTAAAGTAATCTCACGCCCAGCATGAGACTTGAATTCATGAGCTTGAGATCAAGTCACATGCTCTATGGGCTGAGCCAGCCAGGCGCCCCATTTTGTGTATTTTTAAATGTGGCAGCTAAGGGGTACCTAGGTGGCTCAGTTGGTTAAGCAGCTGCCTTCGGCTCAGGTCATGATCCCAGACTCCCGGGGCTGAGCCCTGCATAGGGCTTCCTGCTCAGCGGGGAGCCTGCTTCTCCCTCTGCCGCTCCCCCTGCTTGTGCTCTCTCCCTCTTTCATTCAAATAAATAAAATCTTTAAAAATAAATAAAGGTGGCAGCTAGAAAATTTAAAACCCCACGTGTGGTTTGCATTTGTGGCTCACATATTCCTAGTAGACAATGATTGTCTAGCGCATTTTACAGACACTTATATTGGCCAATTCAGCACAAATTCTACTCAGGTTGAATCTGACAAAGAGCTCTAAGCTGGGGGCACCTGGCTGGCTCAGTTGGTAGAGCATGTGACTCTTGATCTTGCAGTTGTGAGTTTGAGCCCCATGTTGGTTGTAGAGGGTACTTAGAAAGAAAATGATTCTTGGTTAACTTCAGAGAAAGGCCTAGGATTTCTGCAGTCAGGCTCCTGCACTGGCCACAGGTGCCAGTGACCAGAAGCTTCCCTCAGCAGCCCTCCAGGCAGTTCCACAGAAGGCTGTTGGGCAGTGCACCTCCCCGTGAACAGCTTTCCCATCAGCACCCCCCTGGGCTTTCCAGCTAAGTCCCAGCAGCAAGACACTTTAGCATCCAGTGAGCTATGCTCTACCTTCTCAGACATCTGGATCTCAACTTCAGGGGAAGGGAGGCCTTTTCCTTTAGTGCTCTATCTCAGCTTCTGGGGGTAGTGGCTCCTCCTTACTTCACTCTTCCTATAGAGTTCGTTTTCATTTTTACTATTCAATCCCTCATTACATCAAATGATTCCTGTTCAAATTGCTGTGTGGCTTATCTCGCGGAAGCCTGATACACCAGCTATTTTTACTGGATGTTTACATTTTATACTCTGCATGTTATTTCTGTAATAAACTAGTTTTAGTACAGTAAGTGTTCTAATTTTGTAAATACTAAAGGACTGTCTGTGCTTGCATCTACAGATTTTAGTGTAAACTCATGACATTGAAAAAAATCAGAAGGCAGAATGTGTGTGATACTGCCTTTAAATCTACCTTGAGTTAATCTATTCAGACTTTCAAAGTTACCTCCTTACACTCATGAAATTTACTCAAAGATTTTAAACTGTTAAAAAATTTAACTATTGAGGATTTTACTCTGTAATATTCTCATAGGACTTTTCTGAGGGAGATTAGGAAAGAGCAGATTTGCTCTGACCTAATGCTAAAACTATGTGAGTAGTATGTTAGATCTCTGTACTTTATGACATATGATTAGCCCTGTGCCTCCACATCCAGGCCACAGATGAGTAAGGATTCCACTTAATGAAGACACATTTTCTACAGAAGTAACCTTACATTGTACAATGTCTTTTTAAAGGAACACATTCCAGTAACACTCAACAGTTGTTTTTATTACCAAAGAAAATATACACCTTTAATAAATAATCTATGCCTTAGTTTTCTTCTCTCCAAAATAGTTACATTATGCCACCTCAGGGCTCCTGCAACTGTAAAAGCACCGTGCCATGAAGTGCTACCTCACAGGGCTATGTTCCCAGAGGTTTCTCTCCCCAGAGCCATCCCTAATTGGACAGTACTTCTCTCTGAGGCGTCCTGCTTCCTGTCTCCTCTCCTGGGGAGCTGCTGCTTCTCTGAGGGCTGCTCCTCTGTGACAGAGACTGTAAACAGTTTCTGCCCCGACTGTGCCTTCTCCATTCTGAGGTGGCTGAATCATATGCCACCCCTCCCTTCCTCCCATTTGCCCAAGATAGTTTGTTCCTGAAATAATACCATTTGCCACCTCGACCATCTCTACTCTAACTTGGGGAAGCTGGACCTTTCTCTGATACCATTTTACCATTCGTCTTTTTTTTTTAAAGAACTTATTTTCTTAGGACTTATTTTCTCCTTATAACCCTCAGGAGTTCAGATCACTTTAAGCATTTTTAAGGGCAACACAAATACTTTTTACATTTGCTAGATGTTTATCTGCAGAGCTATATAAATATAATACTCTATCAGAATAGGACTTTTCTTGCCTCAGGGAACTACCCAAATGAGACATACATTCCATAACCCCTCCAAGAAAATATACCCAAATACCTGGTTAGCTCTTAGAATCCTTAGATCAATGATATAAGAGGGGTACAAGGGAGAGATTGGCAAAAAAACTCCTTTGAAGAGTTTTAAGTATTTAATCCAACCTTCTTGGAAAAGAGGGTTGCTACCTTCTGGTGAAGGAAACTTCAAAGGAACCACTCAGAGCTTTGAAATGTGTTTCCTGCTACTGTTTTGGTGGCGTGCCAGGAGAGGCCTGCTGCACTTCAGAATTTGGTCAGGCCAGGAATGTGATAGTGTTTCCTGTGGACCAAATGTGAGCCATTCAAGGAAAGAGAGCACGGGATAGTTTTGGATCCTGCCAGTAGGGCCCTCGGAGGTGCAGAAAACCCTGGGAGAAAGAGGCTAGGTACTAGGGGCGAGGAAGAAGTCACAAAAGACAATTTTGAACTGAGATGGGGACTACAGGAGAGGGATCTCAGTAGGGAATCTCCAGAGAGAAGAGCCCAAGAGTAAAAGTCAGCTTAATCCTCTGCTAGGTCCAGGGGAGGAGTAAAATTGCAGCTGACAAGCCCGAGATGTACAGGAGGGAAAGGTGAATCCATACCTCCTCCTCCACTGCTAGCTTCTGGCCCAAAGGAAGCCCAAGCTGGAAGAAGTGAGGTAAGGTTACATCATCTTTGAATTTTGACTTATTACATAGGATCGGGCATTTTACTTATTGAAATAAAACTGTTTTATAACTAAAAATGACTCGAAGTTTTTTTTTTGTTTTGTTTTAATCTGTGAGTGTTCTAAAAATACATGGGTGAGACCAAGTCTTCATCCTGGGGCACTGGAGCATACTCCCACTGTATAAAGAAAGGACACAAAAATAAAAGTTATGTTTTTATCTCAATCCACATACCATGCCTGTTCTACAAACCACTTGCACACACAGGAACCATTTTTTCATTGGAATTTTCCTTGACAAAACATCCCTCCCCTCTACCTTACTGTACAAGGACATTTTTTATTTCAGATTCCATGTGGGGCAGATACAGCAAAAGGAAAGAATCTTAAACAGGCTCCATGCCCGGTGTGGCGCCCCAGGCGGGGCTCACTTTCACTACCCTGAGATCATGACCTGAGCCGAAATTAAGAGTTGGACACTTAACCAACTGAGCCAGCTAGGCGTCCACATTTTTTTTTTTAACTTTTTTTTTTTTTTAAGAGAGAGCACAAATGGGGAGTGGGAGGAGAAGGCGGCTCCCGATGTGGGGCTCAATCCCAGGACCCTGAGATCATGACCCAAGCTGAAGGCAGATGCCCAACTGAGCCACCCAGGCACCCTGTTTTTAACACTTTTTTAAAAGAAAATTTATTTATTAAGTAATCTCTATACCCAACATGGGGCTTGAACCTACAACCCAAAGATCAAGAGTCACATGCTCTACCAACTAAGCCAGCCAGGCACCCTGTTAACTTTGCTTTTCTTATATCAATATACAGTATTACAAAATTTCAGGTAATTACAGCCTAAGCGAAATTTGCAACCAACCCAGAACTCAAAAAAGGCTGAAAATCTGCCCAATGACTGTTGTCTTTGCAGGGGTGGCTCCTTATCATTTAGCACATCTTTGTTTTTACAGCATTTATCACTACCTGAAATTGCTTGTTCCCAGTCACCCTGCAACACACACATACACACGCACAAGCCTATGTACACACGATTGAAATCTGTCAGAGCAGTGTCCTTTGTTACTTTCCACCTATCTCCTAGGCCTGGAACTGCTTCTGGCACACAGAGGTCACTGAACAGGTATTTGGTTCAGGAGAAAGGGCACTAGATCATCAACAGAAATGAGAGAAAACCATCTTTTTTAAACTCTCCATTCTTCATTGCCTGATCTTTGCTGAATCTCTAGAAAACTGGCTTTATTCTCTATACTCTACTGAAATAAAGTTTATGGAATGTAAACACTAACCTAATTTTTGCCAAATCTGGAAGTCTTTTTTTTTTAAAGATTTTATTTACTTGAGAGTGAGTGTGTGTGCCTGCTAGTATGGAGCCTGTCTCAGGGAACGACTCAAGACTCAGAGGTGATCCCAGGACCCTAGGATCATGACCTGAGCAAAGGCAGACACTCAACCTGCTCAACCAACTGAGCCACCCAAGTGCCCCTGAAGTCTTTATTTTTCAAAACTTCATTCTCAATTAACAAAAACAAAACCCCTTCATTTCTCTTGACCTCAGCCAGGTGATTGAATGCCCCCTCAAATCCCCTTTGTAGGACTCAACCCTGTCCTAGTTCATGGGCTAATTAATTCTGCAACACTGGAGTCAACTGTCAATTTCAAGAGCGTGTATTTGTTCCCACTGCACCTCTAACATGGCCTGGCACATAGTAGGTACATTACCATGCACACTGTATGTTGAACAAATGAATGAACTCTTTTCTAGTCTATGGACATCTCCTCAAATCTTTGAGCCTCTCTACATTGTCTTTTTTCTTGAATTTGTATATTTTCCAAGTTTCAGCTGTCAAGGATGGCTACTGAAGTTCCTCAGTCAAGAAATTATATCTTTTCTCTTCATCTCTTATCTCTGTGTAAATTATCTTCACCTTTCCAACCCTTAAAATCCCTTTCCCAACTCTATGTTCACTACTTCCATCGTAGAGCTCCAGCCCCGCCTTCTGTTCCAACTGCCACCAGGTTTACTCAATTCTTCCTAAATACCTCCTCCTGATGTCCCACAAGAATTGCAACAAAACCAGCTTTACTACTTTCCCCTCTTGCCTCCATTCTACTCTACTCCATCCATCTCAGGGAAATGCACAAACCACCTCCTTGCCCTGGTCAGAAACCTATCATCCAAGACTCCTACCCTCCTGGTAATATTTTTGCATGTGACCTCATGGAATCCTCAGAAGCCACGTTACGGAAGGAAAGGGGGGAGGGTTTAGAAACTCCCTTTGATTCAAATTTCAGGTATTCTCATTAGAGACCTCCCCATTACAGCCAGCCCCACTGCCACCTCAGTCCATGTTTTCATGATTTTCACGTAACTTCAGAACCTGCTGCCTGATCTTCCAGCTTTAAGACTCATGACATCCACACCACCACCTTCTATGTTTATCTTGCTGGTGAAAACAGTCAACGCATTGTGTATATATATTATACACTGTATTCTTACAATAAAGCTAGGTAAAATGTTAAAATCAGTGAAGTTTATAGTACTATACAGCATTTATTGAAAAAGACTCACAATTCAAACCTGTGTTTTTCAACGGCCACCTGTATATTAAAATTGCTGTTTTAATTTCATAAACTTGATTCTTGTGACTATGCTAAAAGCACCTTCACTTCCTTTACTTATTTGCTCACAAAGCCCATGAAAGTTACAATTAACCCTTCAGTTTACCAGTGGGCAGAGGCACATAAGTTAGTAAAATCACAATAACAAATGGCAACAAGACTCCAGCAACCATGCTCTAACAATATATGCCTGAAAATCAGAGCTGTCACTCTAGTATCACGCTGGGAAGCCCAATGTGTTTAGATGAGCTGGGGCTCCTGTAGAAGTGAACGCAAGCCATAATCTTAAGGATGCTTTAGAAGCTTAAGAAAAAAGTAGGGCGGCGCTGGGTGGCTCAATCTGTTCAACATCCCACTCTTGATTTTGGCTCAGGTCACGATCTCATGGTCTTGAGATCATTCAGCAGGGTGTCTGCTTTACATTCTTTCCCTATGCCCCAACCCCTGCTCACGTACACCTGTGCTTGCTCTCTCAAATAAATGAATCTTAAAAAAGAGAGAAAAGCAGGAAGGCAGGACTTAGCTAGGATCTTGGGAAAGCATTGTCGGGTGTAAAAAGGTATGGTTGGCAAGGCACTGAAAATCATGAAAATCCTTTACAGGTCAGGATGTCATCAATGGGAGCTGCAAATTAGACAGTACTTGGCCACTTTATCTTATGGTGACTGTGCTAACAATTGTGCTCCACTTCATCTTCTCCGTTCTCTCACTCAGCTGTCCAACTATGTTGGCCTTGTTGTCTCCTCCTTGCAAAAAACTGGCAATAAACCACCAAAATTGGGAAAGCATGGCAAAAAATTTCAGAGCCCTTTGACACAGAAAAATCAACGATCACTCAATTGAGGGTTAAAAAAACTCTACTGGGGACCTATTTATCATTGCCTTTCATCTACAAATGTTAAGTTCATATATTTGGCTTTTAATTTATACTCAATCCACTGCATTTGCATGTGGCCCAACTCTCTCTTAACCCAGCCCACTCAAGTGTTCTTTGACCCACATCTAACAAGTAACTTCAGATACTCACTTGGCTGGCCACCTTAAATCACACACAAGCCTATATGCTGAATACCAAGTAAGCATTTTGGAGACTAGAATAAGTTAACATTAACTCATTCAATTACTATCCTCCATGTTCTCACTGGTACTCCAAACCCTATCACATAGGATTGATTACCACTCCCCAAAGTCACTAGACTATAACAGATGAATGTTACTAAAAGCAGTTCTGCTTTTTCATTTACTCTAACATTTTTCCTTTTTCTTTTTTACACTGTTTAAGTCTATGTAACAGTTGGTCTCATGGAGAACACTGGAATAGGTTAGACTTTATTGCTATAGCAAGCTCAAATTGTTTCAGACAACTTCCATCACCTGCCACAGTGTTGCTTGCAATACTCTTAACATTTTTTAAAAACTGTTAAATAAGTAATCTCTACACCACATGGAGCTCAAACTCATGACACTGAAATCAAGAGTTGCATGCTCCTCCAACTGAGCCACCCAGGCATCCCTAATCTTAGCATTATGTATCATGAGCTCTGCTGTGCTTATACTGCATTCTTTCTATCGTCTTCCAGTGTTGTCTGCTTGAAGGAATCCTGGAATTCTGCTTATTTCTTAACCTCTTAAGCAGTAGCACAACCCAGTTCAAAAGCTAGTGCCCCAGAACAGTCACTTAACAAGTAAATCTAATATTAAGTTGTCCCATCCCCAATCCTGTGGCAATTCACTGATACTACAAGGCTACTAAAAATACCTTAGCACACCAGATATTTTTTAAAACCAGACAGAATGTTTATTGTGTGACTAATCGTTGAAATCCTTAAGATGAACTGGATGCTGCAACAGCTGCCCTCTTGGGCTTAGGTGTTGTTCCTTCACGGAATCCATGCCTGCATCATATTAAAAATGAAAACCGTTACTTCAGCAACAATATATGCATTTCAATTTTTATTAATACAGATTTAAATGAGCTTATCTCAGTTAAATGCTGAAATCAGTTATCAAATTCATATGTTCAGACATTTATTTTTACAACATCATCGATAAGCTGCAATATTTTATTGATTTCCTTCTGCTTCAAGATACCGGTTTTAAACATACACTTAACTGCAATTGTAAAAAAGGTCAATAATTTGGTTGTACTGACCAAACCAGTACTTCTCTCCCGCTTGTTGAGAGAGCCATTTGTGAAAATGGGTCCCTACACTATCAGGCAGAGATCCTAAGTAGTTTCCTTTAGTCAAGGCAAAATAGGGCGCATGTTCAATCGCTGACATTTTCTAAACTGCTTAACTATGCTTTACATTTTAACTCATTTAATATACATACACACCCCTAAGGAGACAGTGTACTGTTATCCCCCTTTTAAAGCTTTGTGAATTGAAGCACCATAGTATGGTTCACACTCTTAAACTACATTATGTAGCAGTCCACTGAATACAAGCCCACCTACTGCATAATACTTTTAAGTGCAAAGAAGGTCTCCTAAGCACACAAACACATCAAAGGGTGTTGTGTTTACAAAGCCCCAAAATGCTGTGTCATCTTTTAAAATTAGAAAATTGAGGGGGCAAAGGCCACGGATTCTGCTAAGTATCACACAACACAGGAAAGTCTCCCCAGCAAAGAGTTATCTTGAGACCTAAGTGACTGACGCCTTAAAAGACACCATAAAATGTAGTTTCTCTAAGGTGGGGCTGAAATTCTACATTTCTAACTCTAGAGCCTGACTTTAACAAGACAGTAAGATATCTCTCTATACAAGGGCAATAATTATGAGTTTTCTATAGCAGATTTGCTCAAAGCCACAAAGTGAAGGCCTGACCCGAGACCTCTTTCACCACTATTGTCCTGACAAATTTTGGTGAGAGTCAGGTGTGGCCTATCCCTAATATCATTACATTTTGGGATGTCTAGCTCAAACCACATTCTAGACATTTACAGTTTATACTATTGCTCATTGAGAGATTAAAAAAATCCAGATTAACTGATCTGAAGGTTACAGTGGCAGCAGAAAGAAATACCTTCCAACACTTCATCCCCACTAACCAGGGTAGTATCCTTATTTTACAGCAGATAAAGGAGGTTCTTCTCCAAGCTCACAGAACCACTTATGATGGAAACACAAAATACTGTACCTGAATCTGCGGTATACAATTTTTAGATGCCTCATTCGCCCAGTCCCAGTGGTGTTTCGTCTTTTCGCCTTGGCACTCCAGTTATCTAAAGCACAAATTCAGATTAGGTTTGAACAGGTTTTCCCCACATCTGCTATAGAGTGCCTTCCTTATTTCTTCAAATCCACTTCATCTGCATATGCATGCACTTTAACGTTAAGTACCAACTAATGTCCCAAGCCATGCCCGCTTTCCTACCACGCGAACAAGAGACTACTGACACCCATTCCAACACCTGACAGTCGGCCTGAAACAGATTCCACTTACACTTTCTCTTGCGCTTGGCAGGATAGCCACATTTGCCACAGGTGGACTTCTGCAGGTGGTAGGCCTTCGAGCCACAGCGGCGGCACAAGGTGTGCGTCTTATTGCGACGCTTTCCAAAGGATGACGTTCCCTTCGTCTGCAAAGGGGAGAAACGATTTTGAGATCTAGTCATTTCTGTACATATCCCGACGTTTTCAGGGAAAGGAATTACTGATTAAGATTTAAAAACAATTTAAAAAGAAACGTTTAAAGACAATCTGGGGCTGAAACTGTGGCGGCAGATCCTAACTTCTTAAATGTTAAATCAGAGACCACTATCAGCATTTCACGTTATCTAAAGCCTGCTGCAGGGGTTGCTATCTTCTGAAATCGGCTACATTTTTTAAAGGAGAGAGAAAAAAGACAAGTGCAAGACGAAATAACGTGGTGGTTTTCCTACCGACCCGGAACCCCAAACCTTAGAGCTCCTGCCAACAATGAATTTTTTTGCTTACGGAGCCAAACACTCCCAGATCACGCTTCTTCCTTCAGTTCTCATCCGAGGGAAAGGCTTCTCCAAAGAAAACAGAGCCTAGAGTGGCTCCTGCTCCACGGCTGTAGACTCAGCATCCCCAGGTACAGTTAGGAGCCATTCTTCTGGCTCTTGAGGGCCACCGCATGCCCCTTTCCTGCCCACCCGCTCCCTCTATCAGGAACCTTGCCGGCCCCCACAGGATGGCAGGGAGCGCGACGCAGAAAAAGAGGATGGAAGGCGATTCCGAGAACCATTGGAGACAACTCACCATCTTGTTTCCGCGGCAGATCCCAAAGAGACCGGAAGAGGAGGTGCTTCCGCTCTATGGTTCTCAGAAGCTTCCGCCCAGAAAAGTACTTCCGGCGGGGCGCTGTGCACCGTTCTCAAACGCCCAGAGCCGCAGTGTGGGTGGGGTCTAGAGGAGGATCCAGAGCCAGGCTGGGCCAATAGGGATTTCGGCGATCGGCGGGCGGGAGGGCTCACAGCTTCCTGTCGTCGGAATGGGCGTGTTTTCGTCGGACCCGCCTTAGCCGAGAGCAGCCTTGACGCCGGAACTCGATTCTTTGTGCGGCTGCTCCTGCTTTTCCGCCTCCTCGCGCTCTCAGATATGTGGCCGCTTCGCGGATTTCGGTCCCGGAGCTGGTGGGGAACGTGGGGGTACCCGTGCCGAGTCCGCACTCCCGGAGTGTGGTGGAGGGTTCGGTATGGGACTGGGATCCCGATCAGGGAGAAACCGGCTCCTCCGATCGCTCTTCACCCCGACTAGAAGCTTTTGGCTGACGCTGGCTCCCCGAGAGGTCGCCGGGGGTACGGAGGCACGGACCCGCCTCTGAGAAGCTGGGCTCCGAATCTTAAAAAGAAAGGCGAATTATGTTTTTTCTAACTGTAGTAGGTTAGAGGCACATGTTTTGATTTTAAATTTAATTGTGCCAAGTGATAACACGTGGAATCTTCAGATACAGTTTCCTGCGCCCCAATGTGAGGGAATCTGATTCGGCCCCTTTAGGTAGGGCCTGGAAGTCTGTACTGAAGCCCTCTCTAAGTAGATTGGTAATTGGTGGTTTCCAGATCTCCTTGATAGACGCTAATCCGATCGTAACCTCTTACCTAGCAAAGCCCCCACCCTCGCAAAACAACAAAAAATCCAAATATTTAAAGAGTTAATAGGGAAAAAGATACCAAAGAGCCAAATAATATGCTTATATTCTATGTAAACCGAGAATTCCTTACGTGTCACATGTGAAATATTAGCAAAACTGACGGACTAGCAGGTGGCAGAACAAAATGAACTCTAGGAATCAGGGGTTTACAGGGCAGTCCCCGTCGTCATAGAAGCGGTAAAGGGGTTGGGCGGTGGGCAGCGAGGGGATAAAGAGGCCGCCAACCTGTGAACGCTTGGACAAACTGCAATTCAGGGGGCTTTCTGGATTAGGTGCTGAATTAGTTTCTTACTGCTGTTCTCACTACTTACCACAAACTCAGTGGCTTAAAACAAAACAATTAAGATATACTTTTTTAAAAATTTTTTATTTACTCAAGAGGAATAAATTCTAGAGATCTGTTGTACCTCATTGTGCCTATAGATAACAATACCGTATATGTACACTTAAAATCTGTTAAGAGGGTAGGTCTCTAGTTAAGTGTTCTTAACCGTAATTAAAATACACATGACGGTAATTTCCTATTACCGAAAAACTGAATTTATCTATCTATCTATCTATTTATTTATTTATTTATTTATTTATTTATTTGACAAAGCGAGCGAGAAAGGGAACATAATAAGCAGGGGGAGTGGAAGAGGGAGAAGCAGGCTTCCTGTTGAGGGGGGAGCCGGATGCGGGGCTGGATTCTAGGACCCGGGAATCATGATCTGAGCCAAAGGCAGACGCTTACCGACTGAGCCACCCAGGCACCCCTAAAAAATCTGAATTTAAACTTCCTTCATAAGTTTAAATTTCTTTACTAAATATCCCATTTAAACACTTTCCTTCCCATCAATTTTGAAATCTCCAAGGGCAGGTTATTGCGGGAGAAGAGGGTATTTAGGGTGGAGCAGTGGGGAGGAGATGGGGTTTGGGGAGCCTATTCTTAGAATGCCTTACCAACCAAGGTGAATAAAAAAAGATTGGCAAACTTACTGACATTGTCTGTCAGTATTAGCTAGCATGCATCTCAAAATTCCTACTTTTGAGACATTTAGTTAAAACTCTTACCTAAAACTAATTTTTAATGTATAAGGATTTTCTTAATCTTTTTTCAACCTCAGGGACAGTGGAATTGAATTAATCATTATCTTTGGTTCTTAATACATTCTCAGCTTTGGTGCCTGCAGCATTGGTCCCTGCCTTTATTTACATATTTAATTACCCTTAATAATATAGTAAGGACCTATATACTCATCCCTGGATGATATCCTGTGTCTAACTCCAATGTCTCCCTGTCCCCTTATCCCCTCTTATCCCCAACGTCTCCCGAACCTAGGTAACCATCTTTCTTAACTTCATATTCATTATTTCATTACTTTCCATTTTATATAATTTTTTTAAAGATTTTAGTTTTAAATAATCTCTAGAGGCTCAAAATTACAACCCCGAGATCAAGAGTTGCATGCTCTACCGACTGAGACAGCTAGGCACCCACACTTCACATAATTTTAATGACTCCATGTATATTCCTAAAATGTGTGCATGCATGTGTATGTATTTAAGTTACATTCAACTTTTAAAAAGGGTATCATGCTGTACATAATCTTTTGGGACTTTAAGTTTGCATTTAAATTGTTTTTTTTTTCTTTAACGATTTTATTTATTTATTTGAGAGAGACAGAGCACAGAGGGAGAGAGAAGGAGAAGCAGACTCCCCGCTGAGCAGAGAGCCCAACTCAGGGCTTGATCCCAGGACCCTGGGATCATGACCTGAGCCGAACGCAGACACATAACCGACTGAGCCACCCAAGCACCCCTTCCTTTTATATTTTTATGATTATATTGTGAGTCACTTAAGTTCATTCTTTTTGAAAGGTGTATACTGTTACATGAAATACTACAGTTTATTCATCCAGTATCCTGTTCATAGTTATTTAGATTGTTTTCAGATTCTTGTGAACTATGGAACTGTAAATAAAGACCACCTAGGGGCACTTGGGTGGCTCAGTCGGTTAAGCTATGACTTGGTTTCCACTCAGGTCATGATCTTCGTGTCATGGGAGTGAGAGGCCCTGCATAGGGCTCTGTGCTCAGTATGGAGTTGGCCTGGGATTCTCTCTCTGCCCCTCCCACCCTTGTGCTTGCGCGCTCTCTCTCTCTCTCTCAAACGAATAAATAAATAAATCTGAAAAAAAAAAAAAGACCAACTAGATAGTCTTAAAAAAAAATCAGGGGTGCCTGGGTGGCTCAGTCGGTTAAGCCTCCTACTTTTGATTTCAGCTCAGGTCCTGATCTCAGGGTCCTGAGATTGAGCCCTGTTTAGGGCTCTGTCCTCAGCACGGAATCTGCCGTTCCCTGCTCCCCCGCCCCCCCCGCCCTGCACCTTGCATGCACATGTGCTCACACTCTCTCTCTCAGATAAATAAATAAAATCTTAAAAAAAAAAATAACTGAATTCTGCTAATAGAAACAAAAAATATAAACTATTAAAATATGCAGTAGTGTTTAAAGTAGAAAGTATGAATCCCTCTGTAATCATATGCTTAGAGATAACCAGTGTTACAATTGGGGTATCTCTCTCCTGACTGTCTTCTTTTAAATATCTATCTCTATATACATTTTATATGTGTACACTATACATATTTTAATTTTTTATTTATTTTTAAAGATTTTATTTACTTATTTGTCAGAAAGAGAGAGAGCGAGAACAAGCAGGGAGAGCAGCAGAGGAAGAGGCAGAAGCAGGCTTCCCGCCGAGCAGGGAGCCCGACACAGGGCTTGATCCCCAGATCCCAGGATCCTGGGATCATGACCTGAGCTGAAGTGCAGACACTTAACCAACTGAGCCACCCAGGTACCCCTACACATTTTAATTTTTTAAACAAAAGTGGGATCTGTAACTTTCTGCCTTTTATAGCAATATATCATGGATATCACTAGTTGTCAATATACATACACTTACTTTCATACATACATACATACATACACTTACATCCTTTCATTTATTTATGTCTTTGAATAAATTTCGTTTATTTTTCTTTAAGTAAACTCTACCCCCAACATGGGGGTGGAGCTCGTGACCCTGAGATCAAGAGTCTCATGCTGTGCTGACTGAGCCAGCCAGGCGCTCTGCTTCATCCTTTTAAACTGTTCTTTTCTGTTTCACTGTTGATATATCAACATTTATTCCACAAATCCCCAATTTATGGAAATCTTGGTTATTTTAAATTTTCTGCTGTTATAAACAATGTTGCCATGTGGGTTCTTGCACTTACATCTTTGGGCCTTTGTCTGATTATTTCCTTAGGATAATTTCCTAGAAGTGAAATTGCTGAATTAAATGGTATAAATTTGTATTTTTGTCTTTCAGCATTTATTTATTTTTTGCTGCCTATTGCCAGATTTCTCTCTGGAAAGAGTTAATCAATTCACATTCTTATGACAAATAGAGCTCAGAGCAGGGAATACCTAGTCCAAACTGAAGTTCAAGAGAGACTTCTCGGAGGAATTGACCCTGGGGCTGAGTCAAGATGAGACTGACTCGAGTCATCAAAAGAGTAGATAGATAATCTATAGGGAGCCTGGTCTGGGTGGGCTCAGGGCTCGATCTCCACACTGTCTTGGCTTATTTGTATCCACTTTCTCCAATGCTGGGCATCTTTGACCTGTTTAATCTTTGCCAAATATAATTACTCTTTGCCATTTTTTTAAAAACCTGTATTTATTTGCTGTTGGAACGGTTTCATAATCCACTTCCTGGTCTAAAGGACAGGAGAACAATGGCTGCGGGGAGTGTTCCTTCAGAGATCATAGAAAGAGAACGAAGAAACTTACTTGAAATCCTCCAACAAGATCCTGATTCTGTGTTAGATACATTAACCTCCCGGAGGCTGGTTTCTGAGGAAGAATATGAGACTTTGGAGAATATTACAGATCCCCTGAAGAAAAGTCGAAAGCTGTTAATTTTGGTACAGAAAAAGGGAGAAGTGAGCTGTCAGCATTTTCTCAAGTGTTTACTTAGTACTTTTCCAGAGTCAGCTACCATTTGGGGCTTACAGCATGGTAAGTTGGATTTCTATACATTTTTGGGGAGGTGAGAGAGACAAGGCAGATTTCCTGAAAAAAGAAAATGATTGCCTTTTGTTTTCATTCGTCTATCTCCCGGAGATAATTTTCACTGAAATATGATAAAGGGTAAAAGTGTCCAGGATTTTAAAGTAGGGAACAATGTATCTTATTGGTTTAGGGGATTGATAATTTTTTGTTGAAACTGTTTCCAAAACCGGCAGGGTTTTTTTAGTGCTCGTATAAACTGCTTACTATTCAGTAAGTAAATTCATGGATATTTAACCAAAGGCTGCATCTTTCACTTAGTATAACCATTTTGGAAATGTCAGAGAAATGATTTTTAGCACACAGGCATGATGGTTCAGTAACTTCATTTTTTTCTGTGATAAGAATACCAGCAGAAGCCTACTTTTCTGGAGCAATTCAAATGTTAATTCTTCTATGTTTAAAGATAGTTCGTGGCAGATGAGGGAGTAATTCTTCCAGAATGGATTATTTAGCAATTCTGTAGATTACCACTAGAGGCAGGTGTAGCTCCTTTGTATAAAAATCTAAAAAATACTGAAGATTATTTTAACAGATATTAGAGAGACAGAGGCTCAGATAAAAAGGTTTATGTTAATGGTCTCTAATGTAGGACAAGACCCATATGCTTAGAGAAATAGATATTGTTATTTCTAGGACTTACTATTCCAAATTAGAGCTATTTGCTTCCTGATTAGAAATTACTAGGATCAGATTTCATTAGCAATGGCCCTAGGAAATCTGAGTTGGTTTTGGGTCACAGTAAAACCACAAGTAAGCACTATTCATAGGATTCACATTTTCTGTTTCACTCATGTACTCTTTTTAGTTTGCTATGTAGAACTCAAACTTTTGAGCAAGGTAGGAATGTGATCTGATTTTTTTCCAGTGAGAGAAAGAATGACAGTTGACTTGTTATTTATGTGGGAGATGCTCAGTATTCCTATCCTCCAGTTTTGAAATAAAGAAGAGAGATGATGCTTCGAGGTCTTGGAAATGCAAGTTACTATAAAATTTCTTTTTGTTAATTTGGAAAAATGAAACAACCTCCCCCCCCCCCCAACTTTCTTGTTCTTTTCAGAATTTTTAAAGCACGAGAATATAGAACTTCCTCAACCTGTAGGGGTAGGCAAGAATTCAGAAGATCGTTTTTCCTCTGGAGAGAAACAGCCTGAGAGTCCTGAGATCACAGTGTCCTTCCCAGAGAAAGAACACCTGGATATAAGAACCTCTGAATCCTTCGGGGACAAGAAAACGAGTCATAAGGAAACTGCTTGGACCTCCAGGGAAAATGAGAAGGAATACAATACACCCAAAGTCATACTGCCACATTCAGTGGAGAACACTGAAGATGAAATTCCAGAGACTATTGTGTATTTACAGGATGGACAGAGATACGAGGAGCCAGATGATTTTTTGTACTTCGGAAAAGAGGAGTATCTAGAATCGCTTGGATACTCTGAAGATGCAGACCCTGCTGTGGAAGAAGAGGATTATAATGACTCAGAGCACAGTGTTTATGATGGTGAAGAGGGCTCTGCAGATTCAGAAAGTAAACACTTCTCTGATGAAGAACAGAGCTATGAGGATTCAGAAACTGGCATGTCATTGGAGGAGGAGGAGGACAAGGAGGAGAAAAGGATTGAAGGTATGGGAATGATATGTGATAGTTGGGCAACAACTTATTTTTAGGTTTCCATACCATAATGGGGAGAAGGGGTGAGGAAGGGCACCAGATGTCAGCAGAAAAGCAGCTACTCAGAGATTCCTTATTGCCTCCCTAACCTGGAATTTTCTTAGAGGGGGATGTTGACAGAGAGGAAGACCCAGGACCTACACAGTGGTGGACAGTATAAGCAAAAATAAATACTTATTGTTAGCTTATAGGTTTCTGCAGTCATCTCCAGGATACATATAAGAAGTTGCTAACCACTAATTTTAGGTGTTATCTTCTATTGCTCAAATTAAGGTTCTTAAGTCATTTTAATGCCTTCATGACCAATGGGATATGGAGGTTATGGGCGTAATTACTGAAGTGAAAATCAGAGAGGAGCCTGTGATGAACGGATAAGATCCCAAAATATTGTTACTTGGCTCGATCTAGTCATAAATTTCCATCTTGGTAAGGGAAATTATATCAGTATCTTTAATTGGAATATATCTGAATGAAAATTCGAAAACTGAGAAATGCTTTATTTGGAGAGAGATTGTCTATGACAATAGGATTGCCAAGTTCTGAGTAGAGGAGGGAAAGGTAACTATCATCTCCCATTCAGTTCAAATCCTGGGGATTCACCATCCAGTTTTAGGTAGGAGAGGAGTAATGTCCTCCTCATCACACCTGGTATCAGTTGGCTAGGGCTGCGGTAGCGGAGTACCACAAATGGGGGAACTTAAACAATCAGTAACAGATATGTGTTATCTCAGTTTGGAGGCTAGAAGGCAGAAATCAAGGTGACTATAAGGTTGGTTACTTCCGAAGGCTGTAAAGGAGAATCTGTTCCTAGCTTCTGGTGCTTTCCTGGAAATCTTTGGCATTCTTTGGCTTGTAAAAATATCCCCCTCATCTGCCTTCGTCTTTACACAGTTGTCTCCCTGAGCGCATTCCTCTAGGTCCAAATTTCCCCCTTTATAAGGACACTAGTCATATTGGATTAGGGCCCACTGTAATGTCCTCATCTTAACTAATTATATCTGCAACGATTTTAACATGAATTTGAGGGGTGTGTGATTTAACCTACGACACAAATCTTGTCCCACCCCCATACCTTCCCAGTCCATAATCATTTTTAGGCCTCATTCTTAATTTTTATTTATTTACATATTTCACTTATTGTATAGGGTTGACTTAATTATTCATTGCATAGTATCATCATTATCCTGCAAAAAATCCCTTTTGTCTGTTTATTCCATTTTTTCTTCATTCTCCATTCCTCCATAGGTAACATTCTAATATGATTCTTGCCTGTTACTGTTTGGTTTGTATAATCTTGTTTTCTCTATCAGTTATTTATTGCAACAGTAGCGCTGCATGACAAAGCTTATTAAAACAATAAGAGTGTCTGTAGTTGGCTAGGCAGTTCTTCTGGTCTTCCCTGGGTTTATTCATGTGTCTGTGGTCAGCTGGCTATAGGCTAGTCTGTCATCTCCTGGCAGGCTAGTCTGGACTTATTCTCAGACCAGTAGGGGCATATTCTTATGGTGAAGACAGAGGGGTATAAGAGAGAAGGCAAGGGAGAGAGGGAGAGAGAGAAAGAGAGACAGAGAGAGGAGGAGACTTCGGCTCAGAAATATCATGCCATCTGTATTAGTTTCCTAGGGCTCACTAAAGTACTACAAAAGAGTGGCCTAACAGTGGAGGTCTCCCAGTTATGGAGGCCACAGGTCTGAAACCAAGGTGTTACCAGGGTCATACCATCTCTGCAGGTGTTAGTAAAGGAGCTGTGCCAGTCTTCTCTCCCTAGTTTCTGGTAGTCTCAGTTATTCCCTGGCTTGTAGACCAACTTCTCTCTGTGTGTCTTCAAATAATTTTCTCTCTGTGCATGTCTCTGTTTTCAAATTTCCCCTTTTTGTAAGGATACCAGTCATACTGGACGGGGCCCACCCTGATGACCTCATTTTAACTTGATCTCTGTAAAGATTTTATTTACAGATAAGGCCACATTCTGAGGACCTGGGGACTTCAACACATTTTTTTTTTTTTTGCAGGGGGGAGTAGGAAGTAGACATAATTCAGCCCATAACACCATCACTTCTGCCACATTCTGTTGGTCAAAGTATGTCACAAAGACGGTGCAAATTCAAGGACTAGGGAAAAATAGATACCACTTCTTACAAAGTGATATTGCTGAAAGCCAAAATATATCCAGAAAGCCATTAATTGGGGCTATTTTTCGCAATCAATCTAACACCTTTAGTAAATTTCAGCAATTTAGCAAATTTTAGCAGATTTGTCAATTTTAGCAAAACAGGTCAAGAAAAGTTTCAGTAATAATGTAGTTATGACTTGCAATGTAATTCTAACAGCTAACCAGTCTGCTCTAGTTGACTGGAGGCATGTGGCTATCCTCTGTCTCTTTCCTCTGTAATATTTATTTATCTATGCAGCTAGGAACTGAAAAAAAAAATCCAAATTAATCTGATTCAAAGGAGAAGAGTCATCATGCTTTTTGTTATGTTAAATTTCATGACAAAAAAATATTAGTGTCAAATCTAAGTCTCAGGATGGCTTATGGTGTTGCTCTGTGCGCTCTGCCGTGTATAAGGTCGGCTTGTATATAGACTGTATCAATCTATTCCCTTCCCTTCCAGCTTATAGTTGAGTTCATCCCGTGGTACAAACCCATAGATTTACCATTTCCTGCACCCTTTCTCTCTTCCTGATGGTCTAAGTTTTAATGTGATGTCGTTTCCCTTTAGTCTGAAGAATTTTATTTATTATTTCTTTTAGCGCGGGTCTTCTGGTGGGAAATTTTCTTAGATTTTGTTTATTGAAAATGTCTTTATTTTGCTTTCATTCCAGAAGGATATTTCTGCTAGGTACAGAATTATAGATCGGCAATTTTTCTGCCTTCAAGACTTTATTAATGGCATTCCTTTGTCTTTTGGCTTCCATTGTTTCTGATGCTAAGCCTGCAGTTTTTTTTTAATCATTGTTCCCTATAAGTGTCATTTTTATTCTGGGTGATTTCAAGATTTTTTTCTTAAAATTTTTTTTAGCTGTTTTGTTTTTATCCTCCTTAGGGTTTAGAGAGTTTTGTAAATCTGTAAAACTTCTTTTAAACCAAATTTGGAAAATCTTCAGCCACTATTTATCCAAATATTTTTTTTCTGTCTCACGTGTTCCTTCCTCTCTTTCTGAGACTACAAGTCTCTTTCTAAGACTAAAGTTGTTGTTGTTTTTTAAAGATTGTATTTATTCATTTGACAGAGAGAGAGAGGGAGAGAGAGCGCGCACAAGCATGGGGAGCAGCAGGCAGAGGGAGAGGCAGGGCTCTGTCCCAGGACCTTGGGATCATGACCTGAACCGAAGGCAGACACTTAACCCAGTTGACTGAGCCACCTAGGCAACCCTCTCAATTGTTAAATATCTCCTAAGAATCTTAGTGTTTTTGATCTGTTTTAGTTTCCAATTAACCTAACTGGACTCAAATTTGAAATTCTCCTTTCAGTGGGTGGCAGCTAAAATCTCTGATCATTTCTTTTTGCCTTAGCTGGGCTATTTTCATGAATTTTCAATCTACATAAATTTATAATGCCTGAGTGGCTCAGTTGGTGAAGTGTCTGCTCTCAGCTCGGGTCATGATCCCAGGATCCTGGGATTGAGTTCCGTGTCGGGGTCCCTGTTCAGGGGGCAGCCTGCTTCTCCCTCTACCTGCTGTTCCCCTTGCTAGTGTGCATGCACTCTCTCTCACTCCCTTTCTGACAAATAAATAAAATGTATTGGGTTCTAGATATTATTGCTTCTTAACTTTTTCTTTTCTTTTCTTTTTTTTTTAAGATTTTATTTATTTATTTGACAGAGAGAGACAGCCAGCGAGAGAGGGAACACAAGCAGGGGGAGTGGGAGAGGAAGAAGCAGGCTCCCAGTGGAGAAGCCTGATATGGGGCTCGATCCCAGAACTCTGGGATCACACCCTGAGCCGAAGGCAGATGCTTAACAACTGCGCCACCCAGACGCCCCTAACTTTTTCTTTTTTATCCAGCTCTGTACTTACTGATTGTATCATTGCTGCTGCGTATGAGATTTACTCTGCTGCTTCTTGGTGGTATCCCAAATGAGCTCCATAGTAACCCTATTATTACCTTGTCAATACTAGACATCTTGGCCTGGGCTGTGTGAGTACTGGTTTTTGTGCTGAAGAAATAGTAGATTGTTGTCCGAAGACAAAATAGGTGATAGGCAAAAGCAGGACTTAAAGGTTACCTGCAACCTATCCTCTCACTGCCTCCTCTGGGAACCCTTTTTGCTCAACTCCTCCCTCACCTTCTTACCCCAAAACATATTCCAATTCAAGTGACTTTTAGACTGCCCTAGGATTTCTTAGAGTTACCTTTGTTAATTCTTAAAATCCATACTTTTTCCTCACGTCTGTTGTTTCTTCCATGCTATTTTTTAAGAAGATTTATTTATTTGAGAGAGAGAGAGAAGGAGTGAGAGAGAGTGGGAGGAAGAGTAGAGGGAGAGGGAGAGAGACAATCTTAAGTAGACTCCCCTCTGAGAGCCCACCACAGGGCTCGATCCCACAACCCTGAGATCATGAGCTGAGCCGAAATCAAGAGTCGGATGCTTAACTAACTGAGCCACCCAGGCGCCCTTCTTCCAGGTTATTTTTATAGGGGACCCAAGAATCTTATGCTAGTTTGCCATCTACCAGGAGTAAAAAATGCTCTCTGGTCTTCTTTCTCTACTAAGCACTATCTCTGTATTCCCAAGAAGTGGTTAGGAGGTGTATTAGGAAATGGGAGATCAGGAGAAATTAGGTGCAACGCATAAATTTTGAGAAAACTTTAATGGAAATAAAATCTTCCATTTCTCCAAACTTTAGCAAGAGATACAATTAAGAAAGAATTCAGTACCAACCTAGAAAATTCTTCATTCATGTATATCATGAAGCATTAACAATGTTTTTCATTGCTGCATATAAACATTGGTCAAAAAGTTGGAAAACCTAAGTGATCATCAGTAGACAATGGTTGAATAAGTAATGGTCCATCCAAATCATGAAATATGATGGATTAGCTAAAATGAATTAAGTCAATCTCTGTATAAACTGATTTGGAAGAATTTGCAAAGAATACCATTAAGTGGAAAGAAGTTGAAGAATCATTTGCTTAGTATAATATCATTTATGTAAAAATAAAATAGCACCCACTAAACCAAGTGATATATGCATGCATGCTTATGTACTTGCATGGAGTAAGGATGGGAAGCAAACATATGTAACATATTGGCATCTCTTAGAAGGAAAGTGGAATTGGCAGAGTGGTGAAAGGGAACTTTCACTTTATGTGTTGTTCCATCTTTTTACAATGAAAATGTCAATTGCTTATATAATTCTGAGTGTGATATTCACAGAGTATCTTTTTCCCTACAGAAAGAAAAAACGTGTTTAAAGATGTCCTGTCATGTTTGAACATGGATAGGAGCACAAAGATTCTGCCAGATGTTGTTAAACAATTCTCCTTAGATCGAGGATGTATGTGGACCCCTGAGACTCCAGGAGACTTAGCCTGGAATTTCCTGATGAAAGTTCAAGCTCTGGATGTGACAGCCAGAGATACAGTCCTCAGACACAAGGTTCCGGCTGAGGATGGCGAAGAGGAGTTGCTGACTGGGGTAGAGAATTTGGAAATCGGGGACATACAAACCATTCATCCTTTTGATGTTCTTTGTGCCTCTCTGCTCTGTTCAGACAGCTCGTTGCAGCGTGAAGTCATGTCAAACATGTATCAGTGCCGGTTTGCTCTTCCGCTGCTCCTGCCAGATGCAGAAAACAACAAAAGCATCTTAATGCTAGGGGCCATGAAGGACGTTATGAAAAAGTGGTCAACACATTCTTCAGGAGGGCCTATGGGGGACGCAGAAATGTTTCCGAAGATGCCCGTCATCTCTTTTGTGCGCCTAGGATACTGTAGCTTCTCCAAGTCCAGAATCCTCAACAGACTGCTCGGTCCTGCCCAACTGAAATCACACAAAATCTTTCTCCATCAGGATTGTACTGTCCCAGTGCTTCCACGGCAAATCTCTGATGGCCTGGTTGAGATAATGTGGCATTTTCCCGAGGGCGATGGTCTAAAGGCAAACCCTAGTTTTTTCCAAAAGCCTGTTGCTCTGGCCAACCTTCGTGGAGACCTAGAAAGTTTTTGGATACAGTTTGGTTTTTTGGTGGAAGTTTCCTCAGCTGTGTTTTTTTTCACTGACTACCTAGGTGAGAAGGAGTGGGACTTGCTAATGTTTTTAGGAGAAGCTACCACTGAAAGATTCTACTTTGTCCTCAGTCCCCAGGCCCAGGAGAGTGAAGAGGCTCAGCTTTTCCAGAGGATTCTAAAGTTGAAACCATCACAGCTACTGTTTTGGGAGGAGGAGGAAGCTGGGGAGAGAGGGAAGAATATGGAGGGTCTTCAAGCTGCTCTACAGGAAGTGATGTCATCTTCACTCAGATGTGTGTCCATGGAGGACATGGGCTCCCTGGCCAGGGAGCTGGGAATCCAGGTAGATCAAGACTTTGAGAACGTTCAGGGAATTCACAGTTCCCCTAGTGAGAACCTGGCTGGAACAGCTAAAGATGAGAGACAACAAAGACACAGTCAGCCAGAAAGCTCATCTGAAAGCCCAGCTGAGATGCCTGTAAGAGAGCCTGAGGCTAGCTGGAATCTTCAGAATTTCCACTGCACCCCAGTACTCATGCCTCATCTGGAAAACTGTCCTTTACCAACCAGAATTGGAGGTAACTTTAACCATGTTTCTTTGAAAGCCCCCTGGGTTATGGGCTCCCACTTTTGGTCAGAGCAGAGGTCTAAGTGGTTCCATCCCTGGCCCTTTCAGAAAACGAGGGACCATGGTCGAGGTAAAAGTTTTAGGTTTCAATACTTCCAACCACAGAGATTTTATTCACCTGAAAGATTTATGAAATTTTCAAGAACTCCTTGGGGACATCACATGGATAAAACATTTGGGAGACCGCTAAGACCTATGTCTCAGCATGTACAGGCCTGGCCCAGGAGACCACAGACAACAGGAGCTCTTGAAAGATCTGGGGCCATGGTCTCCCATGTAGGTCACTTCCATTCCCTGGGTCCACAGCCTAATCAAGCCTTTGCCCAGAGAACACAGCCAACTAGGGCAACTGGGAAACTTATGAAAACAACATCCCGTATTGAAGGTCTTTACCCCCGAGACTTTCAACCAGGAGCCATACAAAAACCTATAAGACCTGCTTCTCAGCAAGGAGCCAAACTGAAGACAGAGGATGGGGCTTCAAATTCAGCTTTCCAAATGGGATCCTATCCCAGGTCTAATAGTAAATGTCTACCCAGCTCGCAGCTCACATCCAACCAGCCCAAGCCATCCCAGGTCAAGCAATTCCAACCTGTGCCCTCTCAACCCAAACCCACTCACACAAAACCCACTCAACCCTGGCCTTCCCAAGCTAAACCCTTTCCACCCAAACCCACTCAACCTCAGCCCTCCCAATCTAAGCCTTCTCAGCCCAGACCCACTCAGCCCAAGCCAGGCCCACACCAGGCCTCCCAATCTAAGCCTTCTCAGCCCAGACCCACTCAACCCAAGCCATGCCCACCCCAGGCCTCCCAATCTAAGCCTTCTCAGCCCAGACCCTCTCAGCCCAAGCCAGGCCCACACCAGGCCTCCCAATCTAAGCCTTCTCAGCCCAGACCCACTCAAACCAAGTCATGTAGAACCAGTCCTTCACAGGCTAAGACATACAATCCAAGAGCAGTGCCCAAGAGGGCAGGGAAACATTAAAGTGCTTAGCCTAGAGACCTATGAAACAACTCCTTCACCCAGGCCATTGCTATTATCCGGTAACCTAAAGAAAAGTGGCAGTGATGATAAGAGACTCCTATCATTAACATGACAGAAAAAAAAAAAAAAAAAGGATATGCACAGCCTAATTGGTATCATTAAAATATCTGTAAGAATTGTGTGTACCAAAAGGAAAAATATGAAAAGAATTAAGAACAGAGTCAAGGAATAAATAAATTAGCTGAACCCAGCCTTGAGTATTAGGTAATATATCGCCTGAATCCGAGGAATGGGGCTGTTGAGACCATCCCATAAAATGAAGCTCAGGGAGCCTCATTGTTGCAAGAAAAACTGCTCTAGGTGTTGGCTGCTCCAGAGGTGTCTTGGTCAAAACTTTTTGGTTCAATATCAGCCACTAAAGCAGATAATCTTGTTTGGGATGTTTAAATCCATTTACTTGTGATAACAGCTGCAGTTTGCTTGGATGATGTAATTCACTCATTTGACCTTTATATACAGAAATAAGGAGCTAAAAACCAACCAATGAAATTAATTATTTTGCATTAACTTGGCTATGATTTGTGTATGTTTTGTATTTAAAGTATTTGTAATAGTTAAGGTAATTTGGCTTATTAAAAGATCTGATATCTTCATAATTTCAACTTAAAATGTATAATTGAATTTTTCATTTTAGAGTTATAAAGCTTTAAAAAGCATTGCAATGTCTAAGAGAACTCAAGATTCACAAAATTTACAGTTTTACTTTATTAGATTCATTACTATCTTAAACATTTGGGTAAGTTCTGCCAGTTACAAGCATAAATAAAAGGAACACATTAAATTTAGAATATTTAAGTGAAGTTTAATTAAGGCCACTTAAAGGTTGATTTTAAAATTCACTAGATGTAGAAATAAAATAATAAAATTTGTAAATTGGATTAAGATCTCTGTTTTTTGAATTCATAACTTTTATAAAATTAATACTAATTTTAAGTATTAAAATAGCCCCACATTGTCTTTTCTGGGTTAAGAAATTTTTTCACCTTCAAGGACACCAAGGGGGAAAAAATTGTATTGTTAAATAGATGAAAAATGATCTTTAAAAAGGAATAATTTCTGAGAACATTCTCATACTATAATAGGCATCCTTCTTTTATGCATGATTTAAACAATTAATATTGAGTATTTGGAGGGTGTTAAATCTCTAAAGTTATTGTAAGGATGAAGAAAGAAAGGACTATGTATGTAGATGTTTATGTTTATCTTTTCAAGAGAAAAAGCATAATAACTCGTTCATAACTACAAAATCTTTGGTGTAAAACGAGTTTTTCAATGAGAATAATCTTTTTGTTGTTTTAACTTTTGAAATGAGCAATACTTAGTGATATTTTAAAAAACATTTTTCTGAATCCTTCAAGATTAGTTCCTGGAGGACAGAACTTGTTGGGTTCTTTGTCACCAACAGATTCTGTATCAGTCTGAGTCTTGCGAAACATAGATGGTACATTCAATTTGGACACTCTGAGGAGCATTTCATAAAGGGACTATTTATGAAGAGCTGGACAAGATGTAAAAACAGGGCAAAAGAAAGTGCAGCACCCTGGATCTAGTAAAAGTGAGGCACAATGACACCCTAAGATCCGAAGGGGGTGAGGGGACAGTGCTTTCCCCAACCAGAAGAGCTGTTTGGGAAGGGTCTTGGGTCTGGTTGGTTGAGGGGGACAGCAGACTGCAGTGACCCTCGGGGAGCTGCCTCAGGGAATAAATAGCTACTCCACACCCCTGATCTGCCAGTGCATCGCCTTGGCCAAAGACAACCAGACACAAGAGAACAAAGAGCTCATCTAGGGAGTTCGTGTTGGTCAGTCTTCAGGTTCAAAGCAGGGTAGAGAGTGAATCTGGAGGGGCAAACAGGTGGCACTTTGCATTTTATTCTTCCTCCCTTTTCCTCCCCTTTCTTCCTTCTCTTGCATTTATTTATTGAGCATATATTATGTGTGAGGCAGTGCAGTAGGAACTGAGAAGATATGAAAGAGAATGAGAAATCCTGCTACAGTTGTGAGATCCTATAAATCTGTTTCCTCTCTATTATAAAACTATAAGCCCATTATATATAGTTTTGAAAATTCAGAAATAGATAAAGAAGAAAGGAACATAAAAATAGTCTGTAGCCTCATAACTCGGGGAACTGGTAATGTAGTCCTCTAACTCACTAATAATATTTGCTTATATTTTTTCTGTGTAAATATATTATTTCTATGTAAATATATATATTTTCTGTGTAAATATACAGGCAGCACTCAGTTACATATTTGAGTCTCTATCAGGGTCAAATGTAGCAAAATCAAGTACAATGTTGGGGCAGGTGGTATAAACAGTATGAAATATTGATTTTCCAGGGGCGCCTGGGTGGCTCAGTCGTTACGCGTCTGCCTTCGGCTCAGGGTGTGAGCCCTGCATTGGGCTTCTCCGCTGGGAGCCTGCTTCTTCCTCTCCCACTCCCCTTGCTTGTGTTCCCTCTCTTGCTGGCTGTCTCTCTCTCTGTCAAATAAATAAATAAAATCTTAAAAAAAAAAAAGAAGAAATATTGGTTTTCCAGATGTCTTAAGAAAGTCTGAATTCAAGATATGAAACGTAGTTTAAGGGCATCTTTATACAATGCACAAGTTCAATTGTTTTAAGTCAAACATGCAAAAACTCAGAACCACTTGTTTTATGTGTGTTGTTTACTAAATCGAGAGCATTCAATTTGTACCTGATTTTTTTTGTTAGCAGACTGAAGAGTCTACCCAATGACTTACCTTTTCCAACACCTGAAAATCCTTTCTTAAACACCTTAAATCAATTTATATTTTGTACAAGAAACCAAATAAAGATTACTTTTTCTTTTAAACTTTGAAAAAATAGTGTGCTCTTTGTTGAGATGCTTGAAAGGAGTATATTCCAATGTGAGACAAAGACTGGCCATAGGGACAAAGCTGCCTCATAAATCCTACTTAAGCTTCATAAATCTAGGTTTTACCTACACACATAGTGACCTTCTGCATTTCCTCATGTCTTTGAATATTTTTTATAGTTCCCTTCATGATTAAGGTATAGCTCTCTTCTTATTTGCTCTATGGGTCCATGTAAGCAAAGTGGGGAGGATAAACATGACACTGACTAAAAGGATTCAGAAATCTGATTTAATGCATGGCTCTAAGTGGTAATTGGCTAAGGGTAGTTTTTAGTGTTTGTTAGGGTAAAGGATAAGATGCTAGAGCAAAGAGAAGGCAAAAGTCTAGTGGCTTAAATAATATGGGAGCTAATTTTTCCTCATGTAACAATTCAGCCTGTCTAAGCTCGTGGAGAGTCTCTTCTCATTAGGGTTAATCAAGAACTAAGTTCCTTCTATCTTGGACATTGTCTTTTTCTGCACAATTGAAGCCACTCTCTTATTTCCTTGGTGCAATTTACAGAATGTGAGAAAAGCCAAATTCCAGATAGACCAGCCTGACTTAAGTTAGGGATGATTTGGAAATTGCATACATCTTTCAATCACACTTTATTGGCTCAAACTTGGTCAGTCATATAGCCACATGTGGAGAAATGGAGTCATCAGCTGTGTGGCCATGCAACCAGGAAAGAGAAGCAGCTTTTTGTCAAAATATCACAGAACATCAAGAATTATCAGAGAGAGGCCCAGAAGAGGAAGATAAAATCACCAGATAGAATCCTAGAACACACATCAAATGTTCATTCCTACCACCTTAATAATAATTTTTTGCTATTTATAGGATATATTATTTCAATGATGGGAAGAGATAATAATTACCTGAATTGAAGGGAGGATTTTGAATGATGTTGCAGTGAAGAGAAGATTTTAGATTATATATTCTTTTTATTTAAATAAAATAATTATTCTATGATAGAAATATAATCTGTTCCCTAATCCAAGGTGTCAAAATCCTTCACACCCTTTTGGCAAGTTTCCTTAAATTCTGAAGCAGTGAGTGTATAATCTGAGCATGCATAAAAATCACGTGAGGTGGTTGTTAAATTTGCATATTACCAGGGTTCCCCTTAGAGAGTGATTTAGTAAGTCTGGGGTAGGCCTGAGAAATGGCCTCTTAACAGGGACTCCCACTGACACAGAAGATCCCGGGGCCACGTTCTGAAAACTCAGATATAGCCTGGGTTGCAAACTTGTTTTCTGGTGCGCAGAGAAAGAAACTTTCCTCTGCACCAGGAATTCAGTCTGGGATAATTTCCCTTCATTATCATTCTCATTAAATTCATTATTTATCTCCTGCTGAAAAATTGGGCACTAAAAAGCTGGTTTAATGAAGCTATAATGAGGTAAGAAGTTCTAGCCATATAAGATTAGCACTGTTCTGTTCTACCTATAGGTTTCTATATCTAACACTTCCCATTTTTTGGTAAGTTTTATACCTGATTAAATTGAAAACATATGCTTTTCTTTTTCAAAATGTGCTTCTTTCTCTTTACTCCATGGCTAAGACTTGATTTTTCTTCCCCTCAAGCCTCGGCCCTTTCTTCTTCTTCCCCAGCGTCACCAGTTTATATCATACTATCCTTTCACTAATGGCAGAGTGACTTTGCTAGGGATTAAAGCAGATGATTTTTGGCTTGGGTCTTGATTTGACGCTCCCATGTCTCTAGGCCTTGCAGACCAGATAAACTTCTCTGGGTTGGAAAAAGCAGAGAGAAAAATAGATAAAGACACTGAGATGTTGCGTGTGTCCTCCAGGTGGGCCCTTGCCTCCTATCTCCAGTCCTTGGTAGATTCCCCAGTCCCATCTCTGGACCCTAGGGTGAGCAATACAACCCAAATAGATTTGAATACTGTGGGCCTTTCTGTGTCGGTCCCATTTCCCATGATTGGATTGGGTTAAAGGGTGAGGTAAGAGAGGAGTAAATACTGTTAATTAAAAAGTATATTAATCAGTCCTTCAAATATCATCCTGCCCCAAGAGGAACCTGGGTAGTGGAGACACAATGCCAGGAGCAGCTTGAGGAAGGGTAGCATTTAAGGGACAGGCAGAGGATCGGTGGGGTGCAAAGAGGAGGAGGACTGCTTGGAGAAGAACCAAGAGGGGTGTGGAGGAAGCCCCTGGTGAGGTGTGTTTCCAGAGGACAGCACAGTCTGTCTTGAGCATTTTATCCAATCAGAGCCAATTTCCTTACTTTGAGACTAGACTTACTTTTGATGCTTTTAAGATAAGGAATGAAAGTTTCAGAAACTAAGAGAAAGACCCTCAAAGGGTTCTTATGCTGCCTCTTTACTCTGCCCCAATCCTATTAAAACTAGAGAAGTAATTGCCCGTATAGTTTCAGTCCTGGGCAGCCCTGGCTTGCGCTGCTCGGTTCTCCGTTCCCCGGGGATCGTGCTGCTCTGCCCTGAGAATCCACAGCAGCATTCTGGAAACCACACTCGGGCAAGCTGCTCTCGCCAGTGACTCAGCAAGGCGGGGGTACTAGAGCTGGGGCTGGGGGTCCCTGCATGGTGGTCTGATGCTCACCACCCCCCCCCCCCCCATCCTGCTCCCTCTTCTCTGCCTTCCAGGTGTCAGACCTGCACGGCAGTGGGAGGCCCTTCCCGCCCACTCCTCCTCCCTTCTCCTTCCTCCCTCTTGCTTCACAGACTTCTCTTGCGCGCAGATTCTATCTTAGCATATGCTTCGTGAAGGACTCACACCGGCACAAGTTCTTGATGAAAAATGTTTCTTCTTTTTTCCAAATGTCTGTGCATTCTTGGACACACTTATTCCTCCCCCAATCCTTACATGAGAAAGCAGACCCGGAGAATGTTGTCTGTAATGCTGAGTCTACTTCAAAGAGGGAGAATAGCTTTGACTCTCTTTAATGATCTCTTTCAGGTTGGACATTCATTTTGAACATGGAGAGATTTTTTTTTTTTTTTTTACCAGATCTTGGCAGGCACTGTGCATGCCATCTGTCCCCCGGTGTTAAGCATTCTTCCTTGCTTCAAGATAACAAAAATCATTCATAATTTGCTCTTCTCTTTTGTAACCCATAAGAAAGAAGAAAAGAATCATAATATGGTGAGTGCCAGGATATTGCTTCAGGTCCCTCGGATCTCTAACAACGTGGGCTAACTGCGGCAAATACCTGAGGTCAGGACGCTCAGTACTGTGGCGAATATCTGAGGTCAGGACGTCAGAACAGAGCCACCTGCCCTTGTGTTGTGTGCTCGTGGTCCGTTCAGTTTCAGGAAGAGAAAGGCACAGGAGCCAGACTGAGCAGGGTCAAGATGGTAATGGGAAGTGAAGAAGTGGACACTTCAGGTAATTTGATTGAGAAGGAAAGTGCTTTACTTATCTGGTCAAGAGAGCCTTTTCTGAGGCGACTCTGGGTGCCTTTTCTGGGGGGCTCAGTTGGTTAAGTATCTGCCTTCAGCTCAGGTCATGATCCCAGACTCCTGGGATGGAGCCCCGCATCAGGCCCTGCACTCAGGGGTGAGTCTGCTTCTCCTTCTTGCCCCAGTCCACCCCCCACCCCCGCCCTGCGCTTGTAATCTCTCTCTCTCTCTCAGATAAATAAATAATTTTTTTAAAAAAGAAGGTCTTTTCTTTTTATTGTCCTCCTCCCACTCCCCCTCCCTTTTTCCATCCTTCCTCTTCCTCTTTATTTTTCTTCTGATCCATCTTCCTGTTATCAAAAAAAAAAAAAATCGAAGGTAACATAATATTTGGAAAAAATTTCAAACACTGTGAAAATGTATGTTGTTCGAAGTCCCTCCTAGTTCTACCTTCTGGAAAGCAGGAGTTCTCAATACTGGTTGCTTATTAGAGTCATCTAGAAAAAATATTTTGGCCTGATGCCAAGTCCACAGCCCCTGTCAAAGACATGACACCCAGATATCAGCATTCTGTAAGGTTCTCTAGGTGGATCCACAGTTGGGAACCATGGTGCCAGGACTTTGCTACTCAAGGGTCTGTGGACCAGTGGCATGAGCATCAGGATCCGACAGAATCCAGCTCTGCACCCTCTCTCTACCTACCGAAACCTAGTCTGCATTTTAACAAGACCCCTTGATATTTCATATGCACAATAAAAATAGAGAAGCACTTTCTACAGACAAATCACTAAAAGCAATAAGGAAGACTTTTTTCTTTAAAGATGGCAGGGAGGGGCACCTGGGTGGCTCGGTTGGTTAAGCATCTGCCTCCGGCTCAGGTCATGATTCCAGGGGCCTAGGATCGAGCCCCACATTGGTCTCCTTGCTCAGCAGAGAGCCTGCTTCTCTCTCTCCCTCTGCCTGCTGCTCTGCCTACTTGTGCTCTCTCTCTCTATCTCTCTGTCAAATAAACAAATAAAATCTTAAAAAAAAAGCGGCATGGACTCAAGCTTATAGACTGAGAGGAAAAAACTATAAAGGGGAAAAAATAGAAAGTATAAAACAGAATGTCATAATTGGGAGGGCAATGTCCCAGAAGTGGTGGGAAGGATAGAGCAAACAACCTGTTGGGGAAAAATGAACTTTGAAGAAGAAAAGGAATTTGTCATCTTATGACACTGGACGGGAGTATGATAGACTTACAAGCAGATTTGGGGGCAGGACAGCAGCTGCCTCCTGATGGCCTTTGTTTTCCGCTTTCCTCAAGGAAGTAAGAGGAGAGGTCATCAGCTAAAAACGAAGGGGGCAAAGAGGACTAATAGCTAATAGACTAATATTAGCTAATAGACTAATAGCTATTGAACACTAACTGTGTGTCACATAGTATTGTGGGTTTTTTTTTTTTTTTTAAGGTTTATTTGTTTATTCGAGAAGTGGGGAGAGGGAGGGAAAGCATCTCAGGCCAATGCTCTGCTGAGCGTGGAGCGAGACTCAGGGCTCCATCTCTCCACCCTGAGATCGTGACCTGAGCCAAAATCAAGAGTTGGTTGCTTAAGCGACTGAGCCACACCAGGGCCCCTCATACAGTGTTTTACATACAAAAATCATATATAATGCTTCCAACAGCCCTATGACGATTCTGTTCCACAGATGGGGACATTGATGTTCAGTCTCTAAACATCTGTCCCGAGGTTCCTCCTGTATGTCTTCACCCCTTTGATGACATGACTCAGTCTCCCGACTGTAAATGTTATCCCCATGACCCCGACTCCCTGATCTGTGCTAGGAACTCCATCCAGGTGTTGACTTGGCCTTTCTAATATGGTGCCTGCCTGATAGGAATCCTAAACTGGGCAAAAGAGAACTCATCCCAAAGCCGCACCCCACCCCGGACCCCCTCATCATAATAAAGCTGACAAGCCAGGACTTCTCCTGGCAGTGCCTCCTCCCCTTCCTTCACCAGTTCCAAGTCACCAAAGACTCTTGTCAACTTGATCTCCCTAGTGTTCTGAGTCCCTGCACTTGGCTAACATCTCCACTGCTACGAGGCCAGTCTAACCCACCATCACCTCCCGCTTGGGCCAGCTGCCTTCTCCGCCCCTGCCATTGACTTCCTGCGACCTGTTCTCTGCATTTCAGCCAGAGTGAGGGGTGTGCATATGCATGGCCATTTAAAATCATACCCTCCATTAGGGTGGTATAACCACCCCATCACAGCTGCTCCAAAGGTGATCAATAATTTGTCAATCTCATTTTACCTATGTTCACACCTTCACATTTTTCTTAAAAAAAAAAAAAAAATCTTTAAAAGCAAATCCAAGATATTCATGTCGTTTCAATCATAAATATTTCAGTAGATATGTCTCGTGGAGAAGGATTTTTAAAAGGACTAGAAGCAGAATGCTGATTGTATTCTTACTGCCCCAGTGTGCTGTCCATGTTTATATATTTTGTCTCATTTAGCCTTCACAATGGGTTTGGGGGGTGGGCATTACTAGATGATTTTACCTACAAAGAAAACATAGATTCAGAGAGTAAGGGACTTGCTCAAAGGGCTGAAATTTGAAGCCGGAATCCTTAAATTCCCTGTTGGGCGTCCTTCCCACTCAGACCTTGTTCCTCTTTCCTGTGTGAGGGCTCTGTCCTCATTCCTTAGCGCCCTGCATCTTGTGATCTTGCATTGCAAGGAAAGAGAAAATAAAAAGGGGAACAATCCATATATTTTCATCGTTGGAAAAAAAAAACCCCATATATTTTCAGATCTTCCTACTTAAATAGTTTCGCTTCAAAATTTAGGAAAAACATCATTATGCTGCCATCTTCTGGATCTTTTGAAGGCTAACACATCAACAATACAGAAAATTTAAAACCAGTTCTGTCCAGCTCTTTCTAATCTAGTGCAGACATATTAAACTTTGTATAATTAAAGTTATATCTTTAGTTAACTGGAAAAATTCTTTAACAACTTAGTACCTATCAAATAGGGAGGCTAAAGGTATATGTATTCAGAGGTCAGTTATTTTTCCTTATAGGGGATGGAGACAAACATATACAGTAACAATTGACAAGTAATACAGCTGCCACTTTTTGGCCATTAATTTCAGCGTCGTCCAATGATAATTTTTAAGATTAATGTTAATAGAGGTCGTGGGTAAAAAGGCTATTCCATTGCTGGTGGGAGTATAAGTTATTGCAGTCCTCTGGGAAGGCAATTCGACCACATGTATAAGAAATAAAAATAAAACACGTGTAACTCTTGGCCCAGCAAATTTACTTTATGAATTAATCCCACGTATATTCTTGTTGATGTATGCAAAGATGTATATATAAAAGATAATATTCTTTTCTATTTAATAAAATTGGAAGTAAGGAAAGCTGATTGACTTGCAAATATCACAGAGCCAGCAAATGGTCAAATCAGGAATTGAGTCCAAATACTCTGAATTCCTATGCTGTGCTCTTTCTATTATACCCAAAAGGGTCAAAGGGGATCAGCCAGTGCAAGTGTCTAAACTGAAATGCATGGTAGCATAGAAGACGTGCTGAGCACGCTGCCGGACTCATCGTAGGTACTCACAAAATACTGACCGTAATTCTTGCTGTTACTGTTACTATGCTGAGAGGAAATAAGGCGAGGTATTTTCTTGAATGACACTGACAAACATCCTTCCCCCACAACTCTTCCGCTGAAAAATCTCAACTGCACTGTAATGTTTTCACACAAGTATCCAGCATAAGACCCATGGGGGCAGGCCTTTGGTCTGCTCTGTTGGCTGCTACACCCCGACGTCTAGGTCACAGCTCAGGCTAAAATGCTCAGCAAATATTTAGTAAACAAACTGGAAACTGGAAGTTTTTCTTTCTTTCTTTCTTTCTTTCTTTCTTTCTTTCTTTCTTTCTTTCTTTCTTTCTTTCCTCTTTCTCTTTCTTTCTTTCTTTCTTTCTTTCTTTCTTTCTTTCTTTCTTTCGACTGTGACATCATTGGGCTACTATTGGTCTGCCATTGTGTATAATATGTACACTTTAGAGTAATGCTTCTCAAGTCTTAGTGGTTATGAAACTTCCTTGTTCAACATACAGATACCTGAAAAAAGTAGATCCCCAGAAAGTTTCATTAAATACTTTTGTACCTTGATGAATACACCTCTATCCAAGATTTGGTTTGGGCCTCAAGACCAATGAAGCCATGCACACATTAAAAGGGTATTAAAAATACATAATGAATTTTCTGGGGATAGCTACCTCCTGGGTAGGCTTCCCAGTCGGCCCGACAATGGTGTGAGAACAGGGAAGAGAGGCCGGCTTGGGGTTTTATTGTGATTTAGGGGTCAGACTGGGGTAAGATCTCTTCCAGGAAGCTGCACACACCGCTTTTGCTGGCATCTCCTCGGCCAGAGGTTAGCATCATGTTCTCGCCTAACTGCAAAGGAGTTTATAAAATGTAGTCTTCACTCCGCACCATCGTGGGCGCAGTTCAACGTCAGAGTTCCATTACTGCATAAAAAGGGGAGAATGAGCATAAGGGGACAAAAACACTCTCGTATCCAGTTACTGGATGACATTAGGTGGGATAACTAACTATTTCCAGTCTTCTGTGTATAGTTTGCCACTCTTATAATTTCTAGTTAGTGTTCCAAAGGTTGCTATTTTTGTAACTTACTTATAGGTTTTTTTTTTTTAAAGATTTTATTTGTTTATTCGACAGAGATAGAGACAGCCAGCGAGAGAGGGAACACAAGCAGGGGGAGTGGGAGAGGAAGAAGCAGGCTCATAGCGGAAGAGCCTGATGTGGGGCTCGATCCCATAACGCTGGGATCACGCCCTGAGCCGAAGGCAGACGCTTAACCGCTGTGCCACCCAGGCGCCCCTACTTATAGGTTTTAATATGTTCCATAGCATACTAGGCAGGCTGGGGCGGTGAAGTTTAATGGAATAGGAAAGCAGGCGGGGCGGGGGGAGGGGGGGTTGGACAGGCGCTAGGGTAGCTCAGTTGGTTTAAGCACCCGACTCCTCATTTCAGCTTAGGTCATGATCTTGGGGTTGTGAGATCGAGCCCCACCTCAGGCTCTCTGCTGAGTGTGGAGCCTGCTTAAGATTCTCTCTCTCCCTTTCCCTCTGCTCCTCCCACTGACACAAAAGAAAGGAAACTAAGATTTATTTCTGGCAATATGCCAGGCACCTGATTGGAGACTTTCATATATATTTTCTCATTTGGACAAGAGAGATGAACAGAAAGAATTATTTCGTCCAGGGCCAATCATGGGCAAAATGGTAAGGAAGGCAGTTTTTCTTTCGTAACTCAGGTTTTCCTTTTCAATTGTTCTTTTTAAAAACGTGTTTTGCATGTCTATTATTTTACAACAAAATATCTGACATAGAACATAACCGAAAATATTCTGCTGTGCAAAATGGTATGTAGGACTTAAGTACAAATGGAAACGTCATTTGTCCAAATAAATACTTAGACGTAATCTGGGGTCTTATAAAGTAGTATTTCAATTAGATGGTTTCTAAATCTGATTGGTTGAGTTGCCTGATCTCTGAACCCCAAACCACAGTCGTTCTTTCCCTGCCCAAATTGAAATAACCAACATGTAGGAACATCACAGCCAGTGGTTGGGTGTGATTGCACTTGGTTCCTTTTCCTAAAGTTTTCCCTTCCATCATACAAATATGAGCTGACTTGGGTAAAAGACAGCAGAATTTTCTCAAAGGAGAGTGGCTCATGGGGTAAGTATGGTGAGTATTCTACACGAATCCGTTGGTTCTTATTTCTAGTGAGACTGCAACTAGATGACTTTCTTCGATTTCTTATACAGGAATAGCACCAGGGCTCTGTGATTGTGATCCATAATATATATTTGGTCTCCTTCCCCTTTCTGACACAGAGATCCTTAAAACTCTTGGAATTTCCTGTGATGAAAGCCATGAATTATGTCTTGTTATGTCAATGCAATCAATGGCTTTTAGACCCTACCGAAGGGTCAGGGCTGACCTCCAGGGGAACCAACCATGTGATTAGAGGGTTGGAACTTTCAGTCTCACCCCCTGACCTTTTTTTTTTTTTAACAAATACGCAGAAGCCATTCATTTGGTCCATAAGTACAGTATAGTCGTATTTGAGTGCTACAAAACATCAAATATAAATAACCCGAAACCGTAACAGCACACATAAACTGACTTCTTACACAGACATACCAGGCAGTACAAGCTGAGAACTTGAGTGAATTAACATTGTTTTACATTACTATACATAGTGCCAGTTAACATTTAAAAACACGTTTCAATGCATAGCACTTGATACTTCTTTGAATCTGTTTCAGTCAGTGAAGAGTATGAAAATGGTTAGATCTAGGCTAAAAATAATTCTTCTTCTAGCCGAAAATAAAGGCATAATATTTATAACCAGGTATCAACTTTACTAAACCACAATATTTTAAAACTGTTAAATGATACTAAGGGTATTTCCATTAAAAGGGCAACAGGGGAGGAGAGTGGGACTGGAGGTTGAATCAATGGCTAATAATTTCATCAGTCATGACTGTGTAATGAAGCCTTTATAAAACCCCAAAAGAACCGGGTTTGGAGAGCTTCCTGGCTGGTGAACAGGCGAGGTGCTGGAAGAGGGCATAGAAGCTCTGCGTCCTTTCCTCATGCCTTGTCCTAGTGTCTCTTCTATCTAGCTCTTCCTGAGTTAATATACACTTTTATGGTCAACTTGTGATCTGGTAAGTAAGATGTTTCTCTGAGTTCTGTGAGCTGCTCTGGCAAATTAACTGGACCCGAGTAAGAGGTCATACAAACCTTTAGCTTATAACCAGCCAGTCATAAGTATAGGGAAAAACCTGGACTTGAGGTTGGCATCCTGGGTTGGAGGGGGTTCATTGGAAGCTCCAATTTGTAGTCAGTTGCTCGGAATGCAGATAACAGCCAGGGTTTGCAACTGGAAGCTAAAGTGGGGTGGGGATGGGGGCAGGCTTGTAGGACCAAGCCCTCAACCTGGGGAATCTGGTGCAATCTCCTGGTAGACAGTGTCAGAATTGAGTTGGATCCTTGGACACCCCACTTGTGTCCTAGAATTACTTGGTGTTGTATGGGAAGACTCCTCCAGCCCCATTTTCAGATTGAGTCTCAGAACACTGGAAGGGGCTCCATCCAGCCCTTGAGAACGTTGGACCATGCACCTGGAGAAAGGCTCTTCCACCTGTGTGTTTGGAAATCCTCCTCCAGCATTCCAGGCGCCCAGTACACGTGATGTCAGCTCCTTTGTGCCCACACTGCAAAGTCAACCACGGGCTCACAGTATCGCAGGGGTAGGAAACTGCCTTGGCTTTTCAATTCTGCTTACATGGCAGATTTTCTAGCATCAGCTGCCAAATGGGTTCTGGGAAAATCTGCTGGGTAGATGAAAGAGAGTGAAGTGGTACTAGCTCTCCACGAGAGATCACGTTCCCAGCAGAATCCCACTGGTGCTGTGTGTGCTTGCTTCTTCTTCCCCAAAACACCTGCTTGTAGTGACCCTAAAAAGCAAAGAGAAGGGCTGGAGCAAGAAATATCTGTTGACACTTGTCGTGGTGCCCTTCCAGAAGGAGAATATCTCTTGCCCTTTGTGAAGATGCAACATACGATCCCCTATGCCTTCGTACAAGGAGTCGGTAGCAACTTGTGGGCTCACACGTTGCATCCGCCACAGTTACTTCGCCCACTTGCTCGGCCACTGCAGTCGTGGCGATGGCAGTGGCAATGCTGTCGTCAAGAAGCAGATGACTTGTGGAGTCATGGCAGCAGAATGGGCTGGAGGAGGCCGTGAGGCCAGAGTGGGGCTTTGAGAGCCAGGAGCGGTGGCATCACTGGCTCAGCTCTGCCACTGTCGGGACAGAAACATTATGTTGTTTAATTTCTTTCTTATGTCTTTTCCTTGCCTTTCTTTTTTCTTTTCCCTTTCAAATAGGACTTTTAAGTGGCCCAGGCTGGAGAAGGATTATTTGAAGGAAAGAATAAACCGTTAAAGCTAAACTTTATGCCTCATGACAGATAAATATTTGGATAAAAGATATCTGGAAAATATACCCTGAATAAGCGTATGAAAACGGGCATGGGCGATTTTTTCGTTGAAAGAGAAGCGACAAAGAGAGAGGGCAGAAGACAGAGGCTGGGGCACCTGGAAAAGTCTTTGCAACGCACTAGTGTTGCTGCTCCCTCGGGAGAAACACTGCTTTCCTGTATCGAATCTATCCTAGAAGTGTCGGCTCAATAGCTCCTTTCATTACCTGGGAGCGTAATTCATCAGTGGCTTTCTTTCCGTATGTTTTTGAAGGCTGCTCTCAGATGGGATGTAAAATGCTTTAGAAACCAATTTTAGTAATGGGCAGCATCATATTTTTTATAATCTTGCTGAAGGGACTTAGGGTGAACAGTGGGTCAATTTTATCTTTTTTTTTTTTTTTTTTTTAACCAAAAGGGCACATCACTCAGCAGAATACTTAAGTGGCTATGAGAGTAAAAACCAGTTCCCCCAGCATAAGGTGTGGGCAACATATTGGATTAGAAAGTATAATACGCTTTCTTTCTTGAAATAGACCTGATCAATATACTTTTTATACTCTATCAGGATCATTCATCCATTATTGATGAAACACCAGGCAAGCTTTTCTTGAGAGTGTTAGAAACTCTGGCTGGAGTTGCAGCCCTGGGATCTGGGTTTGTATCTATGAATGTTTTTCTGCCAAATACCCTCAGCACTCACTATGAGCCCAAATGCAGAGTGTCCCTGGGTCTCGGAAACGCACTTGTTTGGGGAAACATTTAAATATCTCTGCTGAAACGAGGGTCACAAAATCACTCCATCATGCAGTGCTTAATTGTAAAGGGAACGGGGATGCAGTCTCACTGAGTGCAAGGTTGTTTCCAAGCAGAGTTTTTAAAGATAATGAAGTCTGGCTCCTTAGGTTCTTATTGAGAGTAGAAAGGATGGGATCTGGTCAACAAGGGGAAGAACTGGCCTCAGTTTGGAGCACATAGAGTTCACCTGTGGTAACAGAGGGTAAGACAGAGGATTGGAGCACAGATGCTGGTGGGCAGATACACAGTGGGAGCATGTGGAAGCCCTCTTATAATGCCTTCTGTTTCATTAATGAAACAAGAAAGATGTTGGTTAAGAATGAGTGTGAGGAGATCTCAGAGGTATGGTATGAGGGGAAAAGTAAGTATGAAGTAGTTATCTACAAGTGTTCCCATGTAAGAAGTTTTGGATTCTTTTCAGTCTAAGTCACACTCACCAACTTTCCCCATTACACCCACTACCTACTCCTAGCATCCCAATTATCAATATTAAACAGAAGCCAATGAAGAAAGACTGAATGACAAACTCGACAAGATGAATGAGAGAGGAATGTCATAGGGGACAGACATGCAAGACAAAGAATGGTTAAGCCCAGGATCATTTCTTCCAAGCCCTTAGGGACTGAGAGAGAGCCCAGTTTCTGTCACTTAAAATCACTCATTTTCATGTTTACCCCAGTGCCTCAGAAGAGACCAGTTTATTTCCAGGGGTGGAAGTTGGGGCAGAGGTTCTTTTCCTGGCTAGACTGCCTAACTGAATACTGTAAACCAATTTGCTCTGACAGGCATTCTGGGGATTCTGGAGATGAAAAAGACTCAGTGCGAGTCCAAAGTTACCTTCTTTCTCTTCAGACCTTCTAATCCTACATGAGGTTGAATATCAGCTACTGAGTCAGGGGCATAAAGAACCAGTGTATTGTAACCAGAGGGGCACAGAGTACATTTGTTCCCTGGGAGCATGTGGAGGCTCTCTCTCTCAGCCCAGTTTGCTCAGTGACGTGGAGAACAAGGTTATTACCAGAGACGCGAGTTCAAGTGCACAGAAGTTTAAAAAAGGAAGTGTGAAATAGTCATAGTGAACAACTGACTGGACTGGTTACAGGAAGAGAATTGGACTGGATTTAACCGGGTTTGTGATTCTGATAAATAAGTAAATAAGTACACACCCATGCACATACACATACACACGTGCTAGGGATAAATGATGGGATGAGATGGGGAGAATTGACTAGGGTAGCTTCAATCAAAAGGATGTAAGAATTACACTGAAACACTAGTGGATAACTATTTCATCTTTTTCCCCTCTTCTCATACATTCAATCTCTCTCTTTTTTCCTCCCCCTCTTTCTCTCTCTTCACGCATTCACACACACAGTTTAAATATATAAATTATATGTAATAAAGAGGGGAAATAAAAGCATAAATTTGTATTTTCCTTATTTGCATAAAAGAAACACCAGAAAGATACACCAAAGCTAACACAAATGGTTACTTACGCAAATGCTTACTAATAGGAGGCTAGGGGGACAGAGATGGAGTCCTTCCAATCCTTCACAAACTCTTCCCAAAAATAGTAAAGGGAGGAACATGCTCCAACTTACTCTATGAGGCCTGTATTACCCTGATATAGAAACTAGAGAAAGACATCACAGGAAAACTACAGACTAATATCTCTTATCGGTATAGCTGCAAAATTTCTCAAGGAAAAACTAGCAAACTAAATTTGGCAGCACATTAAAAGTGTTACATACCATGGGTCAATGGGGATTTACTCCAGGAATGTAAGATTGTTTCAACGTATGAACATTAATCATTGTAATACACTGTATTAAAAGAATAAAGGACATAACCCATACAATCATCTTAAGATGCAAAAACGTTTTCGACAAAATCCAATGCCCTTTCATGATATAAACACTTAACAAAATAGGAGTAGCAGGGAACTTTCTCAACATTGATGAAAAACTGCATTATAAAAAACATTTATGAAAAACCCATAGCTAACATCACACTTTATATCAAAGGACTGAAAGCTTTCCTCCTAAGATAAATAATAAGACAAGGATGTCTGCTTGCTACTTCTCTTCAATATTGCCCTGGAGATTCTAGCTAAGGCAAGAAAAAGAAATGAGGGGCATCCAGATTGGAGAGAAGGAGAAGTAAAATTATTTCTCTTTGCAGATGATATGATGTTATAAGTAGAAAGTTATAAGGAATGCAACAAAAAAACTATGCAACCTAATAAACTAGTTCATCAAGGTTATGAAATATATGATTCATAAACAAAAATCAATTGTATTTCTGCAAACTAGCAATGGACAATCTGAAAATAAGTTTTTTGAAAATAAAAAAAATTTTAAAGTCCATTTACATAGCATTCAAAAGAATAAAATACTTAGGAATAAATCTGACCAAGGAGATTCGACTTGTACACTGAAAACTTTAAAACACTGCTGAAAGAAATTAAAGAAAGCCTAAATAAATAGAAAGACATAGTGTGTTCATGGATTGAAAGGCTTAATACCATTCAGATGGTAACTACCCAATGATATCTAAAGATTCAATGTAATCCCTGTCAAAATCTCAATGACCTTTGCTATAGAAATGGAAAGCTGATCCTAAAACCCACATGGAATTACAAGTAGCCCTCAGTCAACAAAATAAACTTGAAAAAGAAGAACAAAGTTGGAAGACTCATAATTCCTGATTTCAAAACTTACTACAAAGCTACAGTACTCAAAACAGTGTGGTACTGGCATAAAGATAGAAATCTAGAATAATGGAATACAACTGAGAGTACAGAAATAGATTCATACATCTATAGTCAATTGATTTTTTTAAAAGATTTATTTATTTAGAGAAAGAGAGAGAGAGAGCACATGCTTGAGCAGGGGGAGGGGCAGAGGGAGAGAGAGAATCCCAAGCAGACTCTGTACTGAGAACAGAGCCCAATGTGGGGCTCCATCTCACAATCCTAATATCATGACTTGAGCTGAAATCAAGAGTTGGACGCTTAACTGACTGAGCCACCCAGGCACCCCTAGTTAATTGATTTTAGACAAGAATGCCAAGACCATTCAATGGGTAAATAAATCTCTTTCACAAATGATACTGGGACAACAGGATATCCATGCACAAAAGAATGAAGTTGGGCCCCTACCTCACACCATATACAAGATTAACTCAAAATAAATAAAGACCTAAAAAGAGCTTTAAAATTTTCTGAAAAATGTATAGGGCTAAATCTTCATGGTCTTGATTTTGGCAAGGGATTCTTAGATATGACACCAAAAGCAAGGGAGGCAAAAAAAATTAGATAAATTGGACATCATCAAAATAAAAAACTTTTGTCCATGAAAAGACAAAAAGGTGAAAAGACAATTTATAGAATGGGAGAAAATATCTGTGAATTATATGACTAAGTATCTAAGATATGTAAAGAACTCTTCACACTCAATAACAAAAAGACAAGTAATTCAATTAAGAAAATGGGTAAAGGACATTTCTTCAAAGAAGAAATACAAATAACCAAAGGCACATGAAAAGATGCTCAATATTATTAGTTATTAGATAAATGAAAATGAAAGCCACAATGAGATACCATTTTGTACCCTCTCAGATGGCTATAATTAAAAAGATAGTAAGTAGTGTTGGCGAGGATGCAGAAACATGAGAAGTCTCATACATTGTTGATAGGAATGTAAAATGGTATAATTGCTTTTGAAAACAGTTTGGTAGTTCCTTAAAATGTTAAGCAAAGAGTTACCATATGACCCAATATTTCTAGTCCTAGGTATAGGCACCCCTTGTTTTATTGCATAATACATTATTGTGCTTCACAGATATTGTGTTTCTTACAAAATGAAGGTGGGTGGAAACCCTCCAGTAAGTAAATCAATCAGCACCATTTTCCAACAGCATTTGCTCACTCCGTCTCTCTGTCACATTTTAGTAATTCTCATGGTATTTCAAACTTTTTCATTATTATTGTATTTGTTACGGTGTTCTGTGATCAGTGATTATAGATTGCTGAAAGCTCAGGTGACGGTTAGCGTTTTTAGCAAAAAGTATTTTAAAATTAAGGTATGCAAATTGTGTTTTTAGACTTAAGCTTTTGCATACTTAATAGGCTACGGTATAGTGTAAAATAACTTTTATATGCACTGGGACACCAAAAAATTCATGTGGTTCACTTTATTGTGATATTTACTTAATAGCAGTGGCCTGGAACCAAACTCACAATATCTCTGAGGTATGTCTGTATATTCTCAAAGAATTGAAGTGGTATATATACAAAATATTGTTATATATCCACAGACTATTATATATTCTGGTACATCCATAGGATATTATATAGCCATAAAAGGAATGATGCACTGATACATGCTACAAAACGGACAAACCTTGAAAACATTATGCTAAGAAGTCAGACACAAAAAGGCACATATTATGTGATTCCATTTGTATGAAATGTCCAAAAGAGGGAAATCTATAGAGCCTGGAAGCAGATTAGTGGTTTCCAGGAGCTAGAGGTCCCGGGCAATGGTGAGTGACTGCTAATGGGTATGGGATTTCTTTTGGGAATGATGGAAATACCCTGGAATTAGATAGTGGTGATGGCTTCGCACACATGTGAGTCTTTTTTAAATCACTAAGTTATGCACTTTAACAGGGTGAGTTTTATGTTGTGTGAATTATATCCCAAAAAACAAATACACCAGACAGGCGATAAGGGAGCAAATGCTACGGAGGGTGTGGCTATACACTGACAGTACGAATGAATGAAGGGGTATGTAAGTCAGAAATACATTCTACAGAACTTGATGACTGATTGGGTGTGGGAGGCAGTGAGAGGGAGGAGAAATTCAGGAATGATTCAGAGGTGCCTTATCACCTTGTATTTCGTTGATTTATTTATGCATTTGCCCACCCTATTAGAATACACGTTCCTCCCCCTACCCCGGCTAAATACATAGAGTCCGTTCTGCAGGGAAAGGGAAACGAGTGGCAATTTCAGACACACTTCAGATAAAACATCAACCAGGATTTCCATTTTCATGGGTCTGTTCTATACACTTCAAGAATGTTGCTCAGTTTCTCTTGGGAAGAGAGAGGTTACTTCCTGTGTTTGGACGATTTTGAGGTTTCCCCATTTTAGTCTTGATGAGAAAAACACTAGCCTTTATTGACTCCACATTAAGTGTTGGATGTTCTTTTCCCCAAAGAGGTGCTGTCTTTACTTTACCTAGCCATGCGTTTTGGAAGACTTTTTAATTTTTTTTTTAATTTTATTTATTTATTTGTCAGAGAAAGAGAGCACAAGTAGGGGGAGTGGCAGGCAGAAGGAGAGAAGCAGGCTTCCTGCTGAGCAAGAAGGCGGAAAGCAGACGCTTAACCAACTGAGCCACCCAGGTGCCCCCGGAAGAATTTTTTTGACAACAAAAACATTTATTAACGTAAATTGATTTCACTTTTTGCTTAATCAAAGTTATAATAATGTAACTGTCAACTGGGACTTCTCATTGGTATGAACCATCCCTCACAATGCTAGTTGATATAATTTCAATCTAAAGAAAAGGATCTTGATATTTTGATAAGCCTGTATATTCTCATTAAATTAAATTAATTAATTAATTAATTAAATTTTTTACATTCTCATTTTAGATCATGTAAATTTCAATCAGTAAAATAGCTCTTGGTCCTGGTGACTATCTTCACGGACCGGTATGAATCTAATGTCACATAGTTGATAATTTCCCTGGTAATTAATTATTAATCAGTTTCCTTCTGATTAATTAATTGCAAGTTGATTGTTCTCAGGAAGTCACTCAAACTGCGTATCATGGAAAGAATATCTCTGGATAGACTGATTTGCTAAAAGTTTTCTTTGGCTCACATTTGTTTATGGATATATTTCAAAAACCCATTTATTCATGGGTGTGGAAGGTATCTCTACGCGCTCAGGATGCTTCAGTGTGCATTTTACATAGTTTGAATTTCATCAGCCCTACAAAGATTCTGTTATCTTTTTTTTTTTTTTTAAAGAAAATTGAGGGGTAAGGGGCACCTGGCTGGCTCAGTTGGAAGAGCATGTGGCTCTTGATCTTGGGGTCGTGAGTCCGAGCCCCACATTGGTTGTAGAGACGACTTAAAAATAAAACCTAAAAAAAAAAAAGACAGAAAATTGACAATTAAGAGGATAACACAGACAGCAAATGGTAAAGCTTACATTTGAGACAAGATTTGTCCGATGTCCCTCCTGGCAAGCCACGTTCTCCTAAGAAGCAGGCCCACACTAGCTAAAGCTGAAGAAGGAGCAAGAAGAGAGAGAAACGAATCTCTTCACGAGTATGGGGCCCTTACTACATCTTCGTGTGTGGTGTACGTTATTCATACGCTCACTGTGAAATAAAGCAGCACACACTTGTAAACATGATCACACTAAAACTGCGGCAATAGATCAGCGGTGCCCTGATCTACCCAGCTCTACCTGGGCTGCAGACCGACCTTTCGCCCTGGTATTCACGAAGCGTTTCACTAAGATGCTTGTTTCTCTTACTGCGATGTGCAGCCTCACGCTGCACCCCCGCTCCTCCAGACACATGAGTAAACAAGCCGAGAGAAGACAGAGAACCGTCAGGATGCTAGTCTACAGTACTAGGAGATAAAAGAATGGCAGCTGACAAAATAAAATTAAGTAATTTTAAATTTCTTTTTTTTGAATAGGTAATGCACTTGTTAATGTATTAAAAATATAAGCTAGAATAAGGTAAAAGGCCTTAGTCCCATCTCTTTTTCTATCCTATTTCCATCTTTCCACCTAATGCCCTTCTCATATGTGTACCCCATGAGATAACAATTTTTTTTAAAGATTTTATTTATTTATTTGACAGAGAGAGACAGCCAGTGAGAGAGGGAACACAAGCAGGGGGAGTGGGAGAGGAAGAAGCAGGCTCATAGCAGAAGAGCCTGATGTGGGGCTTGATCCCATAACACCGGGATCATGCCCTGAGCCGAAGGCAGACGCTTAACCGCTGTGCCACCCAGGCGCCCCGAGATAACAATTTTTATTAGTTTCTTGTGTATTCTTCCAGAGTTTCTTCATGCAAGTATAAACCAATATGAATATATATTCCTTTTAACCCCAAAGTAACTACTGCTCTGTATTTTTCCTTTTTCTCCTTAACAGTGTATTTTATAGATCTTTCCATATCAGTGCATAGGGAACCTCTTCAGTTTTTTATAGGTGCGTAATGTTCCATTTAATGTGTATGCTATAATTTACTTAACCAATCCACTATTGATGCTTGTTTGTGTTGTTTCTTTCTTTTCTTTTTTAAAGTAGGCGTTATGCCCTACGTGGGACTTGAACTCACAGCCTTGAGATCAAGGGTCACATGCTCTACTGACTGAGCCAGCCAGGCGTCCCTGTGTTGTTTCTAATCTTTTGCATTCTAGCTCACATTTATTGGATGATGCTTACTACATTCCAGGCACAGTGCTAATTGCTTTACCTGGATTTATTTAATAGCACAACCCCATGATTTAGATAATATTATTTCTACTTTTCAGGTAAGGAAGCAAGAGGATCAAAGAGGCTGACCCATTTGCCAAGCTTTGAATCCAGACTCTCTACCTTTAGAACACGTATTTGTACACAGATTAATGCCTTATTGCTTTCAGGAGAATTCTGAGTTTTAAGAAGTCTCTAGTTACGTATTTGTGACTGTTCTTCACTGTTTTCTTAAACTTTCTCACAAACATTGAAGAGTTGTATAATTCAGGATTTTATTTCTTTCTACCACTCATTCTTTACTTTTTCTTGGCCTGTGGAACATGTAATGATAAATCTGATATCAAAATATATCTGTGTAGAGACAGCTTAAGGAGAGAAAGCTTAAAATTATGGTGTAGACTGATGTTTTCCAAACATGATTACTTTTTTTTTTTTAAAGATTTTATTTATTTATTCGACAGAGATAGAGACAGCCAGCGAGAGAGGGAACACAAGCAGGGGGAGTGGGAGAGGAAGAAGCAGGCTCCCAGGGGAGGAGCCTGATGTGGGGCTCGAACCCAGAACGCTGGGATCACGCCCTGAGCCGAAGGCAGATGCTTAACCACTGCGCTACCCAGGCGCCCCTACTTTTTATTTTAGAGCTCTAATATGCTGAACTTTTGATCTGGAAAAACAACAACAACAACAACAACAACAACAACAACAACAATAAACCAGCGTTTACTAAACCCCAGATAAACCCCAAGTTTACTGTGTACATCAAACACATGACCTTGCCCTTCGCTATTCACACTTCCTCTGCAGGTCTTTACACACGGCAGTTGTGGAACCACGAAAATCTTTGCATTTGTGTCTTCCTTCTCAGAGCTCTTTGACTTTATTCAAATTTAAGCCAAATGCAATGTATCTCAGCCTTGCAGACTGCCGCCACAACGTGCATTGCAGAAAACTGAAACACCCAGATGTTCGATCCAAACCAAGCTAGGCCTGCTCCTAAATTTAGCAGGTGCCTGGCACTATCGAAAACCTTGACACCCGTAATGGCAAAGCGTCTTATCGCTTCCTGATTGTATTTGGATCCTTGCCACCTGCAGCCATAGGGGCCCCCAACGCAAAGGCTCGTCCAATGTTGTTGTAAACGGCAACAACAACCATCTACAAGGAAGCGTAATGCCCTGGGAATATTTCTTAATCTATTTAAACCTTAAACATCGTTCTTAGGAACCGGATACCAACAGAAAGTACGAATCTAGGGACCTCACTTTTTTTTTTTTTTTGGTGACTTCACTTCAATGCAGGCAGATAGTCTCTCCTTTGCTGTCCTGCCGCCCGCTCCCTTGTGGTGTATTCAGTAAGCTTCTATCTCCTTTAAAATAAATAAGTAAGTAAATAAATTAACTAATTAAATAATGCACAAAAGGCAGTATTGAATGCAGTGCTCCCAGCAGAGATGGGCCGCTTCTTATTAGGATATGATAAAGCCACTTAACAGTCATTGTTTTGCTGAAAAATTCCTTTAGAGAAGGTATTGCCTAGCAGCTGTTTTTCATTCTCAAACTATTCACACCGCGACACATTAACGGAAAAAGAGATACCACCTGGAGTACTTATTAGCTTAACAAGCACTTGAGTGGGAGACTTAGAAGATTCAACGTTTCTTACTCACTGAGTGGTTTAACTCCAGAGCCTAATGCGTCAATTACTCAAGGCACTGCCGCATGCCTGCCACTAGGGGGTACTGTTGTTTTTTTGCTCCAATCTCTGGCAGTTTCCATTCTGACCTTACCAGACTCCACAGAAGAGAGAAAAGGAGGCTTTATTCTTCCTCAGCAGGTTTATTCCTCTTATGCTCCTAGAATCAGTGGAACAATTCATGATAAAACAAATGGCTAGCAGATGAAATAGGCTTGTTAAAATGTTTTCAAATATCTCCCCAAGGTGGATCATAAAAGCTTCTTGATATCATCAGTGGTCTGTTTCATTAGGGTCTGGGGACGTTAAAGTTTTTGAGGTGCTGTCAAGGGAAGTGAAGACTAATGGGGAATAGAGAGTGTGTCATAGCAGGAGATAGGGAGAGGACTGAGCCCTTGTGGACACTTCCCCAGTCTGGCAGAAATCTGCTTTCCTCTTCCATGGATTCAGTAGTGGCTCAGACATCCATTTGCTAAAGCATGTCTGCTATACCAGTTTTGAAGCTTTATCAGAAATACAAGTTTTGAGGTCACATGAATTTGGAAAATTCTGATTTGAAAAAAGTTTTAAGAAATGTTACTTGGTGTACAACTTTTATTTTATTTTAATTTTTATTTTGTTATATTAGTCACCATACAGTACACCCCCAGTTGTTGATGCAATGTTCCATGATTCATTATTTGCATGTAACACCCAGTGCACCGTGCTATACGTGCCTTCCTTAATACCCATCACCTGCCCATCCCAATCCCCCGCCCCGCTCCCCTCTGAAGCCCTCAGTTTGTTTCCCAGAGTCCACAGTGTCTCATGGTGGTGTACAACTTTTAGAACACTTGATTTACAATGCACTGTGCAGTATGATTTGTGAATCTAAGGCCAAGCATTTGCTAAGGGAAGACACCGTAACAGTGGTTCTCAATGGAGGAGGGCTGATTTTGCCTCCTGGGGGTATTTGGCAATATCTGGGGACATTTTTGAATGTCATGACTAGGGAAGAGTGTTACTGGCATCAGGTGGGTAGACACCAAGGATACTGCTGAGTGTCCTACCCTCTCTACCAACAAAGAATGATCACGCCCTAAACCCGAATAATTCAAAGGCTGAGAAACCCTTCTGTATTATATGTAGCTTCTTACACTTATTTAAATATAAAAGTAGGGGCATCTGAGGGGTTCAGTCGGTTAAGCCTCTGCCTTTGGCTCAGGTCATGATCCTGGGGTCCTGGGATTGTTCAGAGTTGGGCTCTCTGCTCAACGGGGAGCCTGCTTCTCTCTCTGCTGATCCCCCTGCTTGTGCGCTCCCTTCCTCTCTCTCCGTCAAATAAATAAACAAAATCTTAAAAAAAAATGAACGTAAAAGTAATTATTTTTTTCTTGAGCTATTTTGTAGGACCATAGTAGAAAATACCTGGGGAAACTCTGCCCTCAGTGTATCCACAGTGTTTTAATTATGTTTCAATTGCCGAGTGGTGTGGTTTTCCCCCAATGCTCCTTCTCTTTGATCTCCACTTGTCATTGTAGTGATTCTGTGATTCTCCTGAATTGGTTTGACTGTGCACTGTTTTCTTTTTCCTTCTCTTTCTATAGACCCTGTCTCTCTTTTTTGGTTCTTCCCCTTCCTTCTGCTCCCTGAGTAGTAGCATGTCTTATGGATAGGGTGTTGGTTGATATATCCGCTAGTTGGAGTAATTCTGAGAAGCGCTCTGCAGTGTCCCCCAGATTTCCACTTTGGGACTGAGTTCTAATTGCCACAGTGGTATCTTGCAAGAAGTACCTTTTACTAATTACCTCCCTTTCTTCTCTCCCTTTTCTACCCCCCAGCAGTGCTTTGTAGGAGCACTTCTCAAAACAGAAAACAAAACAAAAACAAAACCCCACCAAAAAAACAAAAAAACAAAACAAAAAAACAGCTAAAACCCCAACCCAAGACCCCAACCCCCCAAAAAAAGTCTACTTGCAATTGATTTCCTGTCTCAGAATCTGCTTTCAGGGGAATGCAAATGAAGACCTTGAAGGTGGAATTGTACAATGAATACTTTTTTTTTTTTTTTAAGATTTCATTTTTCAGTAATCTCCACACCCAGCGTGGGGCTTGAACTCAAACCCTGAGATCAAGACTTACATGCTCCACTGACTGAGCCAGGCAGCCTCCCGCGCAATGAGTACTTAAGAGTAGTCCATAACATTTGGAAATCATGCAACTGGAGTTGAACAACAACAAAAAATCTTTCAGGAATTAAGGGTCATTTTCTCTGTGGCAAAATTTCTTCCACACCAATCGCTAATGGTTTTAATAGAAGATGTGGGAGATTTGTCTCTGGAGGCCCATTAATTTATGAGGGGAGGTAGGGGTTGGTCTCTATTATTCAAGTTCTTTGGATAAAGAAAGAAATACAGCATTAAAACTAGAAAATATTCAATAATGGAATGTTTAGTTATGAAATTACTCTCAACTCAAAAATCCTTTCCCAATTAACATTTATGTCTCTCCTATTAATGCCCTAGCAGCAAGTGTCAGAATATTTGGCCAAACCATGTGAATCAAACCATAGCTCAGCTTCCATAGAAAATCTGAAACCTTGCCCCCAAAATGCAACGTTCCTGCCAACTATGAAAGTGATGTTGAGAACTGCTAGAATCAATGCAAACCTGTGGGGAACGAGGATCTGGCAGAATTAGCCAAGACAATAACAGAAGAGGAGACAATGGACAGAGGATGATGACCAGGGTAGGAACTTCCCAACAGCGATCTCCACATCAGAGGATTAGGGGAAGAACTTGGGAAAATTGGTGAATGCTCCTCAATATGTTTGCAAAACATGCTGTTTTTGACCATTCTGTGAAAGTCAAGCATGAGGAGATGGACGTAAGATTGTGTTAGGCCATATGTGTGTGTGTGTGTGTGTGTGTGTGTGTATTTGTTGTTTTGTTTTGTTTTCCTTTTTTTGTGTGTGGGGAGGGGTGGAAATTCCACCCCAGAATGTTCCATTTATATTCTGAGTGACAGAACTGCATTTAGATCTTTTTTTTCTCACAGTGTTTAATCTCAAAGTCTGACGTACAACACCCTTTAAGAGAATCATGAAAACATCCGCTTAGTTTAGAAGATTGAAATAGGAAGGAGGCTTATCCCTTGCCTTACACAGAGTCTCCTTTGGTTGAAAATCACTTAAACATCGAACTGAGAACATTTGCTGCCTTTCTTGATTTACAGATGTTTTCTTAGAACTGTACTTCCAAACAGTTCCAGCTGGCTATCGCTAAGGCCTGTGCAAATTGATAAGACGCATCTGGCTTCAAGACATGGACCAAATAGAGGGGCAGGCTCTTCGTGTCCCCAGAGAATCTGGTTGGGGTTGGAGCTAAGTCTCGGAACCACTTGCTCTATTTATGAGTGCCAAGTTAATCCCCAGCAGGGAGAGGCAGGGAGGGAGCCGGCTGCTGGTCTCTTCCTGCTGTTGAAAATTCACCGGGCACTCAGTGGAAATTTTCTTCCTTTCTTCCCAAACATGAAGGTAAGATAATAATTTCATTACTTTTGTAAACGAAGGAATCTCAAAAAGGAGTGAGGCTTAACCAAAATGACTCAAATGAGGAGAAGACATGGGATAATAGGAAAGAGAAAGATGTGGGGGTAACTTTTTAAAAAATCCTTATTTAAATATATTTAACAATTCAAACAAAGTGAATTCCCTTTTCTTGTTTTGCAGTAAAATTACTGGTTCAGAGGTCTGGGAATCAGAGATTGGACACAATGTTTATGAAAGTCCTGAGAAAGCCATTAAGAAACACAACAGTACCATTGTTATTTCTTAGGGAAAAATTCCTTCCAGTGTATTTTGCTTGTTTATTTGTTTGATTTGGGGCCATGCCATGAAACCCCATGATTTGACGCATCTAAGAGCTTTATAGAAGGGAGTTTGGAGACTTGGAATTCTAGAATTTGGAATCCTGGATGAAAGAAAGGGTCATGAATGTGAGAGTGGAAGATACAGATGGATGGAATGCAATTAAAAGTTTAGCAAGTACACGTGTTGGTCCAGTGCAACGTAGCCAAATGTTAGAAAAATTACAGTTCAACCAAAGATAGGAACAAAGACGGCAACTTGAACTTATTTTTGCATCATTTATCATTAATTTGTGATCATTCTATCTTGTCCATTTGTTAAGACTCTTTTGGGGGCCACCTGGGTGACTCAGTTGGTTAAGAGTCTGCCTTGGACTCAGGTCATAATCCCAGGGTGCTGGGATCAAGCCCTGCGTTGCGTGAGGAGCCTGCTTCTCCTTCTCCCACTCCCCCTGCTGTGCGCGCTCTCTCCATCAAATAACTAAAATAAAATCTTAAAAAAAAATACTCTTCTTGAAGGCGGGAAATGATACCTACTTCATTTTCAGGGACCCAGCTAGCAAATTTCAAGGAATCTCTTGGTTAATAGATTCAGCTTGTATCGCTCATGAACAAACTGCCTTGTAATAAGCAGATCTTCATAGGTTATAATAAGGAGTACGTATATGGGGAAGGTGTTGGCAAAGGCAGTCCTGATGACAAAAAAGTGTATTCCCTAAAACTTGGTTGAAATTCTTTTAAAACACATGCAATAGAATGTTAAGAATGAATTTTTTCATGATGTCTGTTTTGGCTGAGAGTCGAAGGCCAAGAACAATAAGTGTTCAGTATCCTCACATTTTAGAGTGAGATGCTGGACAGGCAATGCAATATTACAAAAAGGGCAGCTCAGGGGCACCTGGGTGGCTCAGTTGGTTAAGCAGCCAAGTCTTGATTTTGGCTCAGGTCATAATCTCAGGGCCTGGGATCGAGCCTTCATCGGGCTCCATGCTTAGGGCGGAGTGTGCTTGTCCCTCTCTCTGGCCCTCCCCCAGCTCACATGCTCTCTCTCTTTCTCTCAAAAAAAAAAAAAAAAAAAAGGTAGCTCTAAGTCTGTCTGGTGACCGTTTGACTATCTGCATCCTCGAGTATGCCAGATCATGCCCCTTAGAGGATGGGGGATGTAGGGAATGATATGGGAAACAAAGGCAAAAGAAAAAATTTAATCTCCTTACTGCCTACAAATCACTGACAAGTCCTTGAAACAGGTAAGGTGACCTTCCTCTGGGAGCTCAGCTGCCTCAGTGTTGATGCTTTGCCAAGGACAAAGGGCAATCCTAGCTTAACATTATCCCAACCCCCCAGGATCCTGTAAGTCTATTTTAACATATAAAAATTCCTTTGGGAACTTCCTTTATCTCTACTCCCCCCGCACCCCCAAAATATATATGTTAGAAATCGTCCTCCCACTGATATGCATCTGAAGGGTCTCAGACTAAGGTATTATTAAACAGTAATAAATGACCTTTTCCTAACAATAGCTAGCCCCCTCAAGGTCCTGGAAACCTTACTTCCAAAATTCCTTAGATACATTACATATCCCTATCCCTTTCCCAACTTGAAAGTATATAATCAGTCACCTGTCACACCCCCAGCACAGCTCCTTCTGCCCATGGGTCTTGTCCCCATGCTTTAATAAAACCACCTTTTTGCCCTGAAGACATCTCAAGAATTCTTTCTTGACCGTTTGCTCTGAACCCCAACATTTCCACATCAGGGAATGATACTCTAGTCATGTCTGGGAAAATCTAAAGGCACAGGCTGCTTCACTGGCTGGCCTTTAGCAGAGTAAATCAACACGGCAGTATTGGTTACATCCCGGACATTCAGAGTTGGACAGCGTGAGGGTGTGTGCAGGTCTCCCATGGACCCAGTGTGGACCTTGAAAGGAGCCAGCCTTGGGTTGTCAGGGATTCTGCCTGAGGAACAGGCCGCAGGATGAAGCAGCCCCAACAGGGAACACCTGTATGGAAAAGGACTCCCAGGAGGCCTGGTGAGAGTCAAGAATGATGAACAAAGAGGTGAATCATTTGTGCCAGAGGGCAGTCGTTGTAGATCTCCAGTGAGGGGCCATCCAAGGAACCACGCAAGCACAGCAGGAGATAAAGAACTGGCATTCAAACATCCTGGTTTACCTTCTTGGACTCAGCTGCATCAGTCAACAAGACCCTTTTTGGCTCTTGCCCCTCTCCTTCCTGCTGCTGTGACTTTGAAGAAGACAGAGGCAGCTTGGAGAGGTGGGGAAGGAAAGCAGAAGAACGAGGAGAAGGAATTCTGAGGCAGACACCACCCTACCCCTGCTAGGAGCCTCCGGGACCAGGGAGTAGGAGAGAAATTTAAAATTGGATACTGAATTGAAATTTGACTATTTAGATTGTTTCAGAATTTTTGTTTTCTGAAAACGTGACTCTTTGTTAGTGCCTGGGAGTGACTAAAAAAGTTATAAGACAGGCTTTCCCAGAGGGAGGAAAAATGAGTTAACGTAGCACCGAGTAAAGACATTATTGAAAAAAGGAAAATAAGAAAACCTTGTAGTTTTTTAAAAAAAGAAAACCCTTTAAAGGGTGTTGCTTTAGGTTATGCACTTTATCTACTCGTTGAAAAGTCAGAAAAGTATTCACAGCTTGGCCCACCATTGTTCACTCAGTTCTGGGATGCCCACAGCTCCTAGGGTTTTCGTCGTGCTAATCAGAATAATAAGCTTTGTAGAACAATAAAAGGCAGAAGTAGGCAACTAGGATTTTACAACTGAAAGGAAGATACCTAATAAGACGTAGGTGATCTAGGAAGGGAAGTGGAAGAGTCTGGAAAAAATGTTGGGAAGCCACTCCACAACTACACAGAGAGAAAAAACGTTTTGTGGAGGTCAGGGAGAAGAGAAAGAATCTAGGCCTCTTAAAATGCGGGATAAGATGGTTTTAAGGACTTTTAGAGTGGGTTATGAATTGAATACATTTGATACTCTCAGAGGGTCTCCAGTGAAGATTTGAATTATATTCAAGGACACCTTCAATAGTCGAAGTATTTTTCCATAAAAGTAAAAATAAGATAATTGAAATCACTTAAAATTTCATACCAGAAATAGATCCTTAGTCTTTATTATATTTCTTTCTAGATTTGTTTTTAATACATGTTTGATTTTTCAAACAAAACGTAACCCCATTTTACATACAATTTTGTGACCTGCCAGATCTTCAATATTTAGGTTGGTGCTATTACGTGAAGATGATTACAGAAGGCCTGGGAGGTGTTTTAAACCTGAGCCAGCCTCAGAACTAGGGGTCACGGTGAGCATGACCGGCCCTGTGGCGGGCTGTGCTTCAACTTTGGTTGACTCTTCATTTACGAAGCTTATTTCCCCTCTAACTCCTTATTCTTGGCTGGTCTTTCTTCTAGGCTTCCTCCTGTCTGGGTGTCCTTATGAGTGTTGAAGTTAGAGTGAAGGAGAGTGGAGAAAGGAATCAAAAGATCCCTAAAGAAATGCTCTAATGAGTTAAATTTTCTGTTTGTTTGGCCACGACATTCCCCAGCCCCTAGTTGTCTTTACAGAAATGAATAGTAGGAGGTGAGCTCAACAGAACTGTATTAAACTTTTATTTAGAATGGAAATTAAAAGGACAAGCAGAGTCATTGAGCCTGGTCCATGGTTCTTTCCTTTTTTATATTCCCAACTCACAAATCTTGACTTGTACAAATGTATTCACTTTCAAATCATTAAAGAAATGCAAACTAAAGTAATGCTTTATTCCCCATCCCCAGGTAATAGCTTTATTCATCTTGGTGGGATTTACAGGAGAGTTCCAAGTTTTTTCAAGGTGAGAATTTTTTTGGGGATTGTGTTGGAAATCATTAAAAATTGTTTTCTTCTATTTTTAGGAATTCTTTAGTACATGGCCTGATTTTTACATTGCAGTCTGAACATCTTTGTCCATTCAATACTTTATCTTTCCACATTTTGAGAAAAGGCAATGAGAGCAAAAGCTTGTTTTATTCTTATTCTTATTTTACTTTATTTTTTTCCCTGTAAGGAAGAAACCTGAAGACTAAAGATACCTCAAGTTTTTCTTCTTGTCCCAGTATCGTGATTTTACCTATAATTCAGGGAATTGCACCAACCTTAGAATTGACACAACTTAGAGCAGAATTTGATCTTTAAATGTAGTCATTGCAAAGCATTCTTTGGATTTTAAAGGTTGAGAAGTTTTTTTTTCTTTCTTTCCTTAACTGAAATGTTACATTAGTTTAAGGAATACAACATAGTGATTTGACAAGTCTATACGTTATGCTACGCCTCACTGCAAGAGTAGCTCCCATCTGGTTGAGAGTTATTTTTGTTTGTTTGTTTTGTTTTTTAAGAAATTAGGTTTATTGACTCTTGAGACCTGGAAAAAAGCCAACCTCATTTACCCATGGCCTTGTTTTGCTCTCACTGTCAGTTGATGGGATAGGACCAGGTCAGTTCACTTTATCGGGCTACCAGAATATATATCAGGAGCTGTGCTAGTGATGGGAACACAAAGAGGACCAACGCGGTACTGAGAGTCCACTGGGGGATTCAGATCTTGAAATAGTCGATTTCAATATGGATGTGCCAAGGTCTATGGGAGAGGCCCGCACGCCCTACTGTGGGAGCGCGGAGGAGAGTAGGCCAAGCTAGCTTCCCTTCCTCAGCCTTGGTGTTTGGGGAAAGCCTCTGCTTGTCCCTGGGACGCAACATAGAAAAATGGCAAGTTTCAATTTTTAAGGGTCATGAACATGGAGGCCTTTGGATCATGGGGGCCATGTCAAGATGACAGATTAGCAAGGTTGGTTCCATAAAAGCATGTGAGGCACACACACTACAGAGGGGACACCTTTCTTTCAGGGTCACCTCATAGGCTTAAGATGAGCACAAATCATCTTGACTCCAGGTGTCTCCAAGGCTAGGAATGTGCTTGAAACCCAGAAAGCAGGAGTCTGAGTTCCTCTACCCCTTGTAAAATGTGCTTTTGGGCGAGGCCTCTCTTAGGACTAAGCCCTATGATCTTCTCGACCAAGCTGGAGTTAAGCATCACATGAGAACTAACTCTCCATTTTTTATGTATTTTAGTGGAGTGGAGTTGCTTAAGCTCAAAGTGACCCTTCTTGAGCCTCAATGAACAGGAGGAACATCTAAAAATAAATTTCTGTCTCTTTAGTTTTGGCCAATTTTTAGTTTCTCACTTCTCCTAGGGTCTTTTTAGAGCTTTTTGTCTTGTAATGAAGAGTTTCTGCATAACTCTTCAATTCATTATTCAGAATCCTTTCAAAGGCCAGAATACCTTCCTCCTATATGTTCTCACTTACCCTCCCCGAAGGGAACGCTCCCTTATCTATATTTCCACATTATACTGTACACATTTCTGTTATGAAATTGATCAAATGGGATATATTGTAGTATGGATCATGTTTGTATGATCGTATTATGATTATTTGTTTATACATCTGCCTCTTTGTCCTCTTCTCTATCCATAATCAGTGACCTCTCTCTTGTTGTGTCTACAAAGTGTCTGGTACATTATAGATGCTTAATAAACGTTAATCTCTAGGAAAGTTGGTCCCTTCCACATATATTTTTATATATCTTGGGTTGCTTTTGGTGCCTCTTAAAAGATTGTGAAGCAATTTTTTTTTTTACTATTTTTGACTATACTTTGTGTTCCCCCCTCTTTATCTTTCTACCTGATTTATTACAATTTGACAGAGCCTCCTCTCCAGTCAATTGCCAGTGGGATTCCTATGCCTCATGGTCAGAATGCAATGGCTGTACCAAGACTCAGGTAGGACCATACAAAAACTTTGTGTTTATTGTTTATTTATTGTATATATTGTTTATATCAAAATAGCTGACGTATGGAAAAATGACGTTAGCTTTTGACATGTTATTTTTTGCATTTCCTAATATAATAAGTAATTTTAGAGGGAGTAAAGTATAGCTTTAATAATTAATAATGTAATAAAGCAATTTCTGCATTCTTATTTTTCTTGTAGGACTTTTCTAAATCTTACATTTGAGCCTAGAACTATACATAGGATAAAGCAATTCACTAACTCTATTAGAGAAATAGAAGAGCATGAAATGAAGTTAGTATGCAGTTCAAAATCTGTTTCATACTTACTGGGCTCAACTTTTCTTCTTATTTAAAACAACCACTAACAAGTACAAAAAGGCTGCTTTGTTTTACGTAAGGAGTGAATGACCACGAAGAGTGAAATATTTTGCACCTTTTTAAAAAAAAATTTTACTTTTAGTAATGTCTACACCCAGCGTAGGCCTCGAACCCACAACCCAGAGATGAAGAGTCACATGCTCTACTGACTGAGCCAGCCAGGAGCCCCTGCATTTTTAAATTTTTTAAAGTTTAATTTCTAAGTAATACAAATAAAATGTTGGACTTGACGTGGAGATAATAGAGTACTTCTAAAACTGTCTGTTTTTCCCCCTTATTATAAGCTAGTCATTGGAGAAAACATGGGAAAGTCTACATAAAGAAAATGCTATTTATCATTTCACCATTTAAAAGAAATGAATATGCCATCATTTTGGTATTTATTCTTTCAATTTATATTCTCTGTGTGTTTATAATTTTTTAAAATAGAGTTGTTTATAGTTTTATATTCCACTATTAAAAATATTTTTTTGTTAAAAAAATTTTTTTTAAGTAAACTCCATGCCACACGTGGGGTGTGAACTTAAGACCCTAAGGTCAGGAGTCATGTGCTCCACCGACTGACCCAACCAGGTGTCCCTATATCCTGCTGTTTTTTTTTTTTTCAAGTAGGCTCCGCACTCAGCATGGAGCCCAACATGGGGCTTGAACTCATGACTGTGAGATCAACACCTGAGCTGAGATCAAGAGTTGGGTGCTTAACCAACTGAGCCTCCAAGGTGCCCCTGTACTATTTTAAAATTATATTTCCAGCATGAATTTTAACAGCTGTATTATTATCCATTATATGAGTATGCCAGTCTTATTTATCCACTTTTCTATTGTTTGAGATTTAAGATATGTACATTTTTGTTATTATAACTAAAACTTCAGTGAACATTTTTGTACATAGAAATCTGTCCTCTGTTCCGATAATTTTCTTAGGATAAATTCCAAAAATATAATGCTTGTTTTGAAGGTTCTAAACATTCGAATGATTAAATATGTTTTTATTGAAATATAATTAACACATGACATTATATTAGTTCCAGGTATACAACATGATTCTATATTTGCAAAATATTTTAAAGGTGGTTCAGCTTGAATAAAAATGTGTATTTAAAAATCACTTTTTAATTATTAAAATAACAGAACCGTATTACAGAAGATAATTTCTGTTTTGAAGCATCATCATAATCATCATTTTCATCAAGCGTTTAGTACCTACATGAGTGGTATTTACAAAACAAGTTACACAAATGCAGAATTTGGCTCTGGGCAAATAGACGACCACTCTGATTACAGGCAAACGGGTACATGAATAACAAGGCAAACGTCAAACACCAACTACAGAAAATATTTTTCTAATTTAACAACAAGTCAAGAAAGAAGGCGAAAAAGAAAGAGATGGGAGGTATTTTTCATATTAGTGATTTTTTTCTTTGCATGAAGGTCATCATGCAATGATTACATCCCTAGATAATCACGACAAAATTTTCATCCAGAAAGAGACAAGTGAAAATGAAAATAGGGTTCTAAGATCAGAATTTGTCAGGTGAGAATGAGACTGCAGTGGGCGGCCATCAAGGTCACGCTCACATCCAGAGAGAGGGAACTATTCTTTAGACAAACAACACAATCTGTACTTTGGAACTTCAGAAAAGGACAACTTAATAAGACACATATGAGAGGTGTCTTCATCAATTAAACACAGAGACTAAAAGCTTATCAAGGAACTGTACTGAGTTCCATTCCCCACTCCTGTTCCTCTGCGGTTCCTCTGCGTAGACGCAATGGAAGCTGCCGGTGTCAGGCCCAGGCTCACGGAGCAAGCGACATCACTGTGACCCTTCGTCTGAAAGAATCCCCACTTCTAACTCAACAGGATGGATGAGGAGATTTGACCTTGGTTTGTGATGAGGGATAGAAGCAGAAAGGTGTTCACATTTTGCCCAGAAGGCTGACCTACAGCCTGTGTAGTTCCCATAAGGATCTAATATGTGAGGTCTCATGACTGCCTGTTCATCTCACTGCGAGTTAATATTGAGCCCAAAGATAAGCACCAGAGAAATCCTGAAAAAGTAGTTTTATGAGTAGAAATTCGAAAAAGACATTTATGATCTGATACTCCCTGCACGTCTCCTCCCCCTTGAGCATTAAGTATGTAACCAGCAGCTTCACAGAGCAAAAGTGCAGCTCTTTCTGCCCATGGGCCCTTGTCCCCGTGCTATAAAAGCACATTTTTGCACCAAAAACATCTCAACAATTCATTCCACTCCTGGCCCCACATCAGTTTGTATATCCTGTCTTCCCTGTTGGTCTTTGCTCAAGGTTTACATTCTCTGGAATGTCAGATTTTGTTTTTGTTTTTGTTTTTTTTTTAATAGGGAAAAGGTGAATACAGGAAGAGGCTTACATGACTCATCTGATTGCTGTTGGGGAGGAAAAGGATTTTGTGGACCTCTTTTTGTTTAAATATTAGATACATGTCTTCGTATTGATTAAGTGAATTTTAGGATGAATTATTTGTTTCTCAAGTGGTTCGATGATTTCCTCTATTTTTCCCATTTTCTCTCGCAGGGATTTGCCTTTGACATATTTCCCTTTTCAGAGGCCAATGATTTTGATTGTCTAGTAGAATTCCATTGCAGAGGTAGCTTCATCTTTGCACTCCCGAGGCTTCGGCGCTGTAAATTTGACTTCTTTATTGACATATAACGCTCTCTAGATTCTAGATTGTCTTCCTGAAGAAGGCTTAACATTCAGCTCAAATCAATTACCACCACTTTTCCAAAGGCTTTTCTCACGTTACTTCTCCTTAACCCTGGTTCCCAGGATCCTTCCCTCCCTCTGTCAAAATTCATTTCACCTTTCTAGTCAGCTCCCGGCACACAGCTTGAGCAAAAACATTAATCATCTGTATTGTAACCGATTTGCTTATGTGTCTGCCCAGCTAACTCTTTCAAGTTACTTTCTTAGAGAATCACTGATTTCTTTTTTTTTTACACTCAAACCTGAGAGTAAATATATAGCTGGGAGTGCTTCATAAATAGTAATCCAAGTGTCACTGGACTCAAGGGCAAGTGGGTCAGTGGGTTTATTGATTTTGAAGGTTTTACATCTGCACACCAGAACAATTTCTTGAACACTGTTTCTTCATTGAATTAATTTCTCTCAGATTTTGTTTCTCAGATAAAGGAAAGGAGATGTCAGAAAGCACTTCCTGTTTTGTGTTTAGACTCGCAGGCGGTCAGTTGCTGTTTACGGGCAATATGGGGGCCATCCTTGTGTTGGAAGTGCATTTGAAACACAGTCGTGTGAACCTACACTAGGATGTCCGACGGAAGAGGGATGTGGAGAGCGGTTCAGGTGTTTCTCAGGTATCTGTTTTCCATAGGCTTGGAAACTCCATGTAGAGCGTAAATTCAAATGCTATTTCATTAACTTGCTCAATAGGTATTTGTTCAATTTTACTGAATTTATATTGGCCTAAAAATTAATTTTATTGACATAGTAATTATACATTCAGCTATCATTATTTCAAATGTAATATCACTATTTCATCTGGTAATAAAGGTGGAGATGCTTCTTGGTTCTTTGAAAAGAAATATGGCTGTTGCCAGACCCAAACAGCTCTCGACATTGCGTTTTTGCTGAAGATGCAGAGTGAGTCTGGTACCTCAAGATTGGGCAAAAACAGTGTTACTGCCCAAATTATTATTATGTTTACAGGTAAAGAAGCTCTGATTAGCTCATCAGGAAGCAATACAGGTCACTCCTATGCACAGGGTGATTGAAACATAATTTCAAGTTTGGGTGCTGAATATTATTCGACCTATTGTTTAGGTAGCATTTGTGCAGTCAGATTAATTCAACAACCTTTAGCAAATATTTATTATTCTTACTATGTTCCAGATATAGTGGTGAGAAGTGTGGACATGTAAATGAAACACATAGCCTCTTCCTTCATGAATATTAAAGTTTACGGGCAGCATAGTACATAAATAATCCCTGTGTTAGAAGTGCTCTTCGACAATACCTGTCAAACTCCTGTTTTCCTTTCAAAACCCAGATCAGATGACTCCTCTTCTAGGAAGCATTCCTTAACTCCTCGACTGATAGAGATAATTAACAAATCACTTCTCCGTGTTCCCTATGTATATCGTACCACCTGTAATCTGGAGTTGGCCTGGTTATCTCTCTTGTGAACTCTTTGAGGATATGGATAATATTCCTTTAATTTTTGCATCTGAAGTAGCTGGTACATAGTAGACTTTCAACATATGTTCATAGCATTGGATTGAGTGAGCCCACAGTGGGGTGCTCGCTATACCATCAGAACCGTTCTGTGCAACGCATACTCTGAGGACATAACCAAAGGACTTGTATTCTAGCCTGTGGTGTAGGGACGGTGTCTGAGAGGAGATAATATTTAATTTGATTTTTGAAGGACAAGTATGTGACAAGGTAGAGAAACCCTTCTAGGCTGAGAGAACTACTTAAGTGCAAGGTCAGTGGAGATGGCAGGAAGCCTGGCCTTTTATTCATGTAGGTGTGATGAGGACATAGGAAGCAGGTAGCACAATGGTCAGAGACGATGCGGGGGAGGTAGGCAAGGGTTGGATCATCTGGTACCCTTCAGTGCCTCCTCGGTGCCTGGGAGGTACAACTATCATAACAATTACATCGTGGGGTCGTAATGGTCTGTGTCTTCATAGTCCTTCCTACTAGACTGTAAAGTATATGGAAAGCCCAGCACACCATTTTTATTTATATTTGTACCCTAACATCTGGAAGAGTGACTTGCGCAGAGTAGGTGCTAAAGACATGTGGAGTTTTAACCTTTTGACCCAGTTTCCATGCTCTCAAAAGCTTACACATCAAATCACCCAAAAAAGCAGGGATTTGGCATCTTGGTTAGTGTTTACAAAAAAATAAACTGAAAGTTGAAGGGCAGGATGTCAATCTATTTTCCCAGTGGTTGGCACCTTTTGATTTTGGGAAGATTCAGACAAACGGCTTGATTTTGGGTGAGAGCCTGGAATCTGAATTCAGGTTTTATTTTCAATTTTGCTTCCAGCTGAGGTCAGAATCAATTTTGTGTGTTAGAATACAAGGGCTAAAATAATCACCAGTCCTTTCCTGGACACCTTGAGATTGATCTCACATTCACAGTAGAATATTAGTGCAGTGTTGGGGGTCAGGGGCAAAAGCTTTTATTTTTTTTTTTAAATTAATTAATTTATTTTAGAGAGCAAACACAAATGAGGGGAGGGGCAGAGGGAGAGGGAGAGAATCTTCAAGCAGACTCCCTGCTGAGCACAGAGCTCCGAACGGTGCTCAAACTCATGACCCTGAGATCACAACCTGAGCCGAAGCCGGGAGTCTAAGCTCAACGGACTGAGCCACCCAGGTGCCTCAGATGCAAACCCGTTTTGATCCCAGGTAGTTTTTCCCTTCTTCCCTCTTTTATTTTTTATGGGGTCTTATCTTTGTACAGGCCAGTGCATCAGCAAATCTTTGGTTTGCAATGGGGATTCTGACTGTGAAGAGGACAGCGCTGATGAAGACAGATGCGAGGACTCAGAAAGCAGACCTTCCTGCGACCTTGATAAACCTCCTCCCAACATAGAACTTACTGGAAATGGGTAAGGTACTGGGCAGCTTCCTGTGCATATAGATGGGTTGTAGTTTTTCATTTTGTTTTTATTTTATGGTTGGTAAGTCTAATAACAAGTCATAATAGCTAAGCCTTTGGCTTGGAGCCCTTTGCCAACTCCCTACACATTTAAAACAACTTTTTTTGAAGTTGTATTTATTTAAGTAATTTATACCCCCAGTGTAGGGCTCAAACTCACAACCCTGAGATCAAGAGTCGCACACTCCCCCGACTGAGCCAGCCAGATGCCCCAGCACTTTTAATTCATTCCTGTACACCTGAAAATATATGTGGTAAAAGTAGAGTGTCCAACAGTCCCTGGACTATCCTGCTTTTAGCACCAGAAATCCTACATCCAGGGAAACCCCTCAGACCTTGGAAAACCTGGATAGTTGGTCACTTTATGGGAAAGAGGTAGGGGGGGGGGGGACTTGTACAGTGACAGTGATGGGGAACTACTCAAGAGAATGAAGAGATAATAGAACAGAGAAAGAAGAGAGAAAGTGGTGTGTTGGAATAGTTAGGCTTGAAAAGTAATTGTCTAAACCAGCTGGAAACTTTGGAAAATTTCCAGTGAAGTTGGGACAACCCGGTGTTTGTCTTTGCAAAAAGAATTCTGAAGAACTTTTGAGGGTAAGATCCAAGTTGAGATTTCAAGGCTTTAAAATAGTCTATTTTAGAGTGATAGTCAGAGGCGGTTTTTCTATAATATTTTAAAATTCATTAACCGAGAAATGGTAAAATTACTCTGAAGAGTATACCATTCAATATTCTAAGAGGCAATTTAGTTGAAATTCATTGTAGAAAGTTCCCTCTCGGGGCACCTGGGTGGCTCAGTCAGTTAAGCATTTGCCTTCGGCTCAGGTTATGATCCCAGGGTCCTGGGATTGAGCCCCACATTGGGCTCCCTGCTCAGCGGGAGAGTCTCTCCCCCCACCCCCGCCCCTGTTTGTGTTCTCTCTCTTTCTTTCTGTCAAATAAATTAAATCTTAAAAAAAAAAAAGTTCCCTCTCCTCAAGAGTAATCTTAATTGTATTGGTTTTATCTGTAGATTCAACTCAAAACCAGCTGTTGCCATAGATACAAAAGGATTGTGTGTTTCCCAAACACGTTCTTGGGTTGAAAGGATGTTGGATTTTCCCAGCTATTAGTTTTAGCTATTATCCCCCCAGGGGAGGTTGGATAATGTATGCTGTGTGTTAGGATACTGTTCTCTTTATTTGAGCTCTCTCGAAGAGATGCTTAACTATAATACATTTCAAGTTTTTCTAGAATTCCTTTTTCAGCAAGTGCTGTTTCTGGTTTTTAATCATCTTTTCTTCCTTCTTTCCTCCCCCCCCCCTTTTTTTTTAAAACAGTTACAATGAACTCACCGGCCAGTTTAGGAAGAGAGTCATCAACACTAAAAGTTTTGGTGGTCAATGCAGAAAAGTGTTTAGTGGGGATGGAAAAGATTTCTATAGACTGAGTGGAAATATCCTTTCCTATACATTCCAGGTACTTAATTTCATTGATTTAATTTATTTTTAATCTGTGAATTATTGCCAGAGATCCTTACTTATATGATATTGATTTTTTGGTATTTGTTGAGAATTTATTTGTGGCTTAATATTTGGTCAGTTCTTACAAATGTTTTATATGGGCTTAAAAACGATACATATTCTTTAACTCTGGGGTACAGGGCTATGATACTTTTAATTTGTCTCATTTAAGCTGAGCTATTCTTTGGTCTCATTTTTGAGTCCATGGACCATATGGGCCCCAAACTGGATGGTCTGTCCCTGCATGGGTGTCAAAACTCAAGGCCCTGGTTGTGACTGGGCATGAAAATCTCTACCGCTGCCGCAGTGTCAGCTCACTTAAAAATGCTTTTATTTTTAAATTGTGAAGTATTTCATGTATACAAAGGAGTGTGACTAATATAAACATACAGTTTGAAGAAAACTAATAAAACAAATACTCATATATGCCCACCACCCGCCTTAAGAAATAGAATATTGCCAAGGACTGACTTAAAGGCTCTCATCGACCCCTCTCTGGCCACATCCTCCTCACCCCCACTCCCTAGACAACCACTACCTTCTGTTTTGTATTAATCACTTCTTTGTCTTTCTGTGTACATTTATCTCATATGTCTTTGTCCCTAAGTAAAAATTTGTGATTCAGTTTTGCCTGTTTTTTGGCCACTTATATAAATAAATCCTATAGTATATATCCTATGACTTTTCTTTTTCACTTAAAATTATGGTTTTGAAATTTATTCATGCTGATGTAGATGACATTTTTATTGCTGGTTCCAATTTTTTCTTATGAAAATGTCTTGCACATTCTTGTGCATGGGTTCCATGCAAACGGGCTGGAGTTTCTCTAGGGCACGCACCTGGCACTTGAATTGCTGCCTTGCGGGTAATGTGTAGGTTACACTCTACTCAGTGAAGTTTCCAAAATGGATGTGCTATCAATTTATACCTGATCAGCAGTGTTTAAGGGGAGGGCCTGTGCTCCCTATCTTTGCCAACGTCTGCATTGCCAGAGTTTTCCATTTTGCTTAGGGTCTCAGGGTCTCAGTTTCAGACTTCTGCTTCTTGTAAGCTGTTCCTGTCATACACACCTAAACTCATTCTGTTCCAGGATTTCCACACAAAATCCACTCACACAGTAACAGTTATGGCTCTAGGGGAAGAATCCTGAACATCTGAAGTGAATATAGAGGAGAGATTTTCTGTTGCAGTCATGCCAACACATTCAACAAACAGGTTGACATCCACTGTCATAAAACATCTGTCCTAGAACCTCAACGAAGCAAAGTTTCTGTTCTCATCCCATTTCAGCCTCTTGTTCTCTTCTTCCAAGACCTCCTCTTTGACTTCTTTCCTCCCTTCTTCCCAGAATTCTGAAAACTTCCAGTTCAGTGCTTCTCACCTATTATTGCCAAATTTGTAAGCCAACTATTAGGGTGTTAAGACAGAAGGGCTTTTTGTTTACCAAACTTAACCCTCTTCAGAATGCAGTTTTGATTATAAATACCAAACAGCATCCTCCTCTGACTTACAATAGAATAAGTCACATTTAAGAGCTACTGTATCGTGGGGGCACCTGGTGGCTCAGTCGGTTGAGCATCTGACTCTTGATTTTGGGTCAGGTCATGATCTCATGGGTCATGAGATTGAGTCCTGCATTGGGCTCTGTGCTCAGAAAGGAGTCTGCTTGAGGTTCTGCCTGTCTGTCTCTCTCTGCCCCTCCCTTGCTCTCTCTCAAATAAATAAATAAATAAATAAATAAATAAATAAATAAATCTTTAAAAAATGATTATATCATGGAAATGGAAAGTGAAATTGATCTGAAAAATAATGGTAGCTGCCAATTTTTGAATCTTTCCTGTGGCATCTGTACTGTCTTAGGCAGTTTGTGTAGGTTTAATCCTTACAATATCTTTAGGAGCTAAGTAATATTTTACTATTTTATATATGTAGAGATTGAGGCTCAGAGGACTTCAGCTGACTTGCCCTAAATCACCAAATTAATAAGTAGTAGTGCTTGGATCCAATCTGTCAGATTTCACAGCCCTTTCTTTTTCTAGCATATTTTACTCTCCCAATATCTTGTATTTAATTGCTTTCTCAACTCTAAATTCTACATGGTGAATAATATGTACTGTAATGTAACCATTGGCCTGAAGGGAGAATGTAACATAGACATATGTGGGAATATTTTTTTTCTCTTCTTCTTTGGAGGATGTGTTGATAATTCTTTTATAATTATAAGAGAGATCATTGCATGTATATATTTTGGGGTCAAATTTAGAGAGTTACAGAGCAGAGACAATCACGAGAGAATTTCTGACATCGTTGGAAGACAGACATTCTGGAAGTCTGCAGCTCCTGAAGAAGAGAAATAATTTAATAATAGCATAATCCTGACGTTCATTCCCTCAGCATGGCTTGGATTTTGCGTTGACATCTGAAATGCCTTTCCAGTCCCTGAATTTGAAGGTGTTTGTCAGAGGTAGAGGAAAATTATAACCTGTTACTGAGTGAAGAATGGAGATGTTTTGAGGATCCAGCCTGAGGGAAGTGAGGTGAAAGCAATAGGCAGTGAGTCAGTCCCTGAAGAGCTAACCCAGTGTGGAGATTGGGATGGTAAATGCTCTTGGCAGCTCAGGTAGACCTGAGGCCACCGGGTATTCAGCTACCTCTGAGTGGAAGAGGTATTTATGTGGCTTATTGCCACATAAATATTAGTAAAAACACAAAACAGAATCAGTCAGTCCATCTTCTAATCTCTGTTTCAGTTATCAGTGTTGTAGTTTATTTAGGGCAAGCCTGGTTTCTTGTTGACTAAGCTACTATCTTTGATGCCATATGCACTTTCTCTGTTTGCTCATATTTTTCATACCACAAGGAAGCCTTGGACACATAAACACATTCCTCCTCCAAGGCTGCTTTGGGAAGGTACCGCTTTGCTAGTTCAGCCTGGAGGCTATTGAAGGACTGTTGTGTTCATTGTCAACTTGGAATGAATTGGAGATGGGAATAAAGATGAGGGTGGAGAAAATTAATTACTTCCTGGATCCTCCTGTGTTTGGTCTTGAATGTACTTCATTATATTTTTGAAAAAGAGATCTTATGTGCATATCAAATAACAAGATCATATTCTTTTTAAAAAGACCTATTTATTTATTTTAGAGAGAGAGAGCATGAGTGGGGGGGAGGGTAGAGAATCTCGAGCAGACTCCCTGCTGAGCAGGGAGCCCAGTGCAGGGCTTGATCCTACCCCCCTGAGATCATGACTTGAGCTGAAATCAAGAGTCAGATGCTCAACCGATTGAGCCACCCAGGTGCCCCAGATTTTCTCTTCTTCTTTTCTTTTCTTTTCTTTTCTTTTCTTTTCTTTTCTTTTCTTTTCTTTTCTTTTTTTTCTTTTCTTTTCACTTTGCTTCTTTTTTAAGATTTTATTTTTTTATTTGACAGAGAGAGAGGGAGAGAGAGCACAGCAGGGGGAGGGGCAGGGGGAGAGGGAGAACAGGGAGCCCTATGCAGGGCTCAATCCCAGGACCCTGGGATAATGACCTGAGTCGAAGGCAGATGCTTAACCAACTAAGCCTCCCAGGCACCCCCTTCTTTTTTTTGTAATAACCTGAAAATGTGGGTACTGGCATTTCTATTTTACAGTTGAGGAAACTTGAGACAAAAAATGCTGAAGAATTTACCCACAATCATAGAGATAATAGAGAACAAATATGGAATCTGAACCCAAGAAGTGTGTCCGCAGAGCCCTTGCAGCACACTCTACTTAGGTGGGGTGGGGTTAGAATATATATACGTTTGATAGGAATGAGCCAATAGAGAAAGAAAAATTGAAGCTGTGGGAGAAGGAATAAACAATCAATTTTATAAATCCTTAGAAGTGGTGGGAGGGAATGCAATACAGATGAGACAGAAATTAGCTTTAGGTGGAGGAAGGACACCTGTAGAGGAAAAGAAGTGAAGAAATGTAAATATGCTTGTGGATTTGTTAGCCAGAAGTTTGGGAGATCTCATGTCTGATAATGGGAATGTTTGTAAAGAAAGAGGTTAAGGTTGGGGCGCCTGCATGGCACAGTTGTTAAGCGTTTGCCTTCGGTTCAGGGCGTGATCCCGGGGTTCTGGGATCGAGCCCCACATCAGGCTCCTCCGCTAGGAGCCTGCTTCTTCCTCCCCCACTCCCCCTGCTTGTGTTCCCTCTCTCGCTGGCTGTCTCTGTCAAATAAATAAATAAAATCTTTAAAAAAAAGAAAAAGAAAGGTTAAGGTCATTTTCTGAGAGTGAGGGAAGTGGTTCTAAGACTGGGGGACTGAGGTGGGTGCAGAACTTTTGAAATAGATACTGTAGAGAATGGCAGAGAAAGAGAATGGAAATATAGGGCTGTTGCACGGCATTGAGGGTCCCTTGAGACTGGAAATCATGACTGGACTTACAGTGGTACTGATCGTTCAGCTGTGTGATTTTTCTATCATTGTGCTAAGCGGCTCAGCTGTGAGCATTGAACCGGGGTTGGAATTCTGCCAGGCAAACATGATGGCAGAGCATATGTAGGCAAGGGAGTTAAGGTCATTGGCGAGAGACTGGTTGAAGTCATGAACCATGAGATCTATCTGAAAAGGAAGGAAGTGAAAAAATGAAGGTGCTGATAGAGAGAGAGAAGGGAAACCAAGTAGAAGAGCTGGTGTCTATTAAGTTGAATAATGGCTCTGGTGATAATAGAATGAGAGTCAAAAGAGTAAGAGGTGGCAGAACGTAAGATGTTTGAATTTGTGATTTCAGAGGAAGGATCAGTCTGGGCAATTCTAAGTGGGATGGAGAGAGTATTAATTAAGGGTCATTTCAGAAGATCACAATACCTTGGAAAAGACGACTCTTGCAGCTCCGTGTAGAGTAGGTGAGAGGGAGGACATGCTGAACTAAGGCAGCTAAAGAGGCTTATTTGCATTAATCAAGTATTTGAATTGCAGATTTGAAGATGAGGGAGAATAGGCTTTTTTTTTTTCTTGCATTGAAAGGAAGATATATAACTTCTCTTTCTTAAAAGAGATAAAAAGTAAATTCTGTGTCTATCTGAAACCAAATAGGACCGAAACACTATCTAGTGGTTGCGGAAATCTCGGACGGCACTCTTACTAATGTCCTCTTTGTGGTCAATAATAATACATATATTCTCCATCTCAGTTTGAGCTGAATTTTTGCCTTGGACTTTTAAGCAAATCAATTTCATAATGTAATGAAAATAATGCTCTAACAATAGATATGAATAAATCTATCTTTTCTTGTCTTCTGGCATGTTCTTAGTGTGCATGCATAATTTTGAACATGGGTAGTGATAAAAGTAATACAATATTTTCTGGCATTTTGCTGAAATTTTCTAGTTTTTTCTTTTCTTCTTTTTTTAAAAGTAGGCTCCATGCTGAGCGTGGAGCCCAATGTGGGGCTTGAACTCACAACCCTGAGACTGTGACCTGAACTGAGATCAAGAGTTAGACACTCAACTGACTGAGCCACCCAGGCACCCCTGAATTCCTTTCTAGTCTTTTCTGACTGGAGAATAAACTTGTATGGTTGTAATGAACAGGATTATCACATTTATACCCAATTTCTCATTTAACATGAATATTTTTCTTCATAGGCATCATTTAAAATGGCTACATGGTATTCTGTCATTTTCATTCCTTTTAGGTTTGTGTTTAAAGTGTATCATATCCATCATTTTAATGTTCCCTGTGCGTATTTATACTTTGATTTCAGACACAGATGTGTATGGCTACATGCTAAGAACACAATGCTTGTGGAAGGACAGTTACTGATTTGACTATTTATACAGAGCAGACACTTGTGAGAGGGAGTCATCTTGTACGTCTTGTTTTATTTTCATGGTGTTTGACATTTTTTAGCAAATTAATTGCCTACGATTTAAAAAAAGTCTAGAGATTTTTGTGTCAAGATTTCAGATTTTTCTCTTTTCTTGAGAACAGATAACCTGTCAATGTTAGAGCTTGTAGTTACATATGGTAACTGTATGATGGATTTGAGCGTTGGTGTCCCTTTCCGACACCATGCATGTTCACTTTATCACCCTGCCTTCCATGGGATGCCTCCAACATGTATATTACTTGCCAGCCCCCATGGGCATTTTATTTTGACACTTGGTCTGGGATAAAATAAGGGATAAATAAATGTCTTCTTCGTCAGGGTTGGAACTGTCACTTCCTGTTAGCCACATGTGACTATTCTGTTGTCTGCTTCAAAATTCTTTTGGGATGGCCTTTTCTTCTACCCTCTATCATAGGGGGAAAAATTGCATCTCTGTTCCCCTCTATTAGATGAAAAATCAAGAACCAAGGGCTTTTCAGTTCTCTGTTAGCATACTTTTGTTGATTTGCTGACTACTGTGTTAACTGTTGACATTAAAAGAAAGTGGGAGAAGTTTGTACACGGATGTGTTCTATGAATCACTTGAAATTGCCGTTATTGACACCATGTCTCCTTAACAAAGACTAACTGTAGAATGAACTCTATTCCTTGTACTTGTATGGGCCTGGTTGTAATGAGAGCCACTGTCATTTTTTGTCAATGAAGAGCTTTGTCTTTTTGAAGAAAATATCCATGTTAAAGGATCCATGGCAAAAGATTTTTGGTTCTCTCCAAGGCCTTAATTTGGTCACAGCAAAATTTTTCATTTTCTTTGTAGGTGAAAATAAATAATGATTTTAATTATGAATTTTACAACAGTAGCTGGTCTTATGTAAAGCATACCTCGGCTGAACATACATCATCCAGTAGGAAACGCTCCTTTTTCAGATCTTCATCATCTTCACACACTTCACATACTTCACATAGCAATGAAATCCACACGAAAAAGGTTAGTATGAAATATTAGTTGACTTTTCCATATTTTACTGCTTAAATATTTCTAACATTTACAAAAGTGTATTTACCAAACAGGTCAGCTTTCTTTTTAAAATTTCGGTAATAGTATCTTCTTCGAAGAGACAATGTAATATATGTCTTAAAAGGTAAGATTGTGTCTTGTTAGTTCTCTTGGATAATATATTTATTTACACTTTTTATTTTCTTTTTTCTTTCTTTTTCTTTTTCTTCTTCTTCTTCTTTTTTTTCTTTTTTTAAAGTAGGCTCCCTACTGAATGTGGAGCTCAAACTCAGGACCCTGAGATTAAGAGTGCTCTGCTGACTGAGCCAGATACCTCTATACTTTTCATTATTAAAGTATTTGTTCTTATTTGAAAATCTTAAAAAAGCATTACTTTCAAATATACTAGTTAAAATTTTCTTAAATTTCTTTTTTTTATTGAAGATTTTATTTTTATTTATTCGACAGAGATAGAGACAGCCAGCGAGAGAGGGAACACAAGCAGGGGGAGTGGGAGAGGAAGAAGCAGGCTCCCAGCGGAAGAGACTGATGTGGGGCTCGATCCCATAACGCGGGATCACGCCCTGAGCCGAAGGCAGACGCTTAACCGCTGTGCCACCCAGGCACCCCAAATTTTCTTAAATGTCTAATTCATGATTACTGTACATGGTTATATGAATGTTATACACAATTGAAAAAATCCAATTAATATGTGCTTCCTTAACACGAACACTTGGGAGGTGCATAAAACTAAAAGATTTTGGAACACTTTATTACTTTTGAAATACCCAAATTTTTATCTGAGGAGCTTGAAAGCCTTATTTGTAGATACTTTGTTGTTTTGAGATACTAAAACTTTTATCTTGGGCAAGCTGAGCAGTTGAGATAGATTGCGCTCGTTGAGGTACCCCTCCCGCCGAAGAGGGTTTCAGGCTGACCATCATTCCACATCTGCATATTTCGTCTCACTCTTGAAGTCAGTAACTTGATTGATAAATCACAGGGAGGTGTGAAGGAAGAGTGGGTTTCTTTGTTTTATGACTAAGAAGCTGACTATGGAGATGGAAGCTGTAGGAACATTTATTGTCTTTATACTGTATTGTTCACAGAAGTGAGGATTTGGTATAAGGTTAGATCTGTCTTGGACATCATTACAAGATGCTTAGGAAGTGTTCAAAGACCTCATTGTGTCCACTACTGGGTACTTACCCAAAGAATACAAACACTAATCCAAAAAGAGAGATGCACCCCTATGCTTATTGCGGCATTGTTTACAATAGCTGAGTTATGGAAGCAGCCCAAGTGTCTATTGATAGACAAATGGATACAGAAGATGTGGCATGTTTATACAATGGGGTATTACTCAGCCAGAAAGAAGAATGAAATCTTGCCATTTGCAACTGGATAGATCCAGAAAGTAGGATATTAAGTGAAGTAAGTCAGTCAGAGAAAGACAAATGCCATATGATTTCACTCATTCGTGGAATTTAAGAAAATGAATGAACAACAACAAAAAAGAGACAAACCAAAAAGCAGACTCTTAATTATAGGGAACGAACTGATGATTACCAGAGGGGAGGTGGGTGGGGGGATGGGCGAAATAGGTGATGGGGACGAAGTGCACTTGTTGTGATGAGGATGGGGTGATGTATGGAATTGTTGGATCACTATATTGCACACCTGTAACTAATATAACATTGTATGTTCATGACATTAAAATAGTAAGACCCCTCCTTATGAAATGAGGGACTCCAGTATGGAATATAAATTATATGGTCACCTTACCTATAAGTCATTGTGTACTCCCTAGGGACACACTATTTTATATACTTATTTGTGAGACTGTTTAGTGGTTAATGAAGCTGATTCTCTTTTTTTCTAGTTGAGGAGGGCAAAACTACTTGGTTTTGAAGTTTAAAAGGTTGTATATGCCAGAAATTACCACATTATCACTCAGATATTATTCCTATTTGGGATTCAAAAATTCCATAGATTGCTTCAAGTGAATGGGCCCAGAAAAGACCTCATCATGCATCAAAAATAGAAATTCCTATAGTCTGGGTTGGAGGTGGCAGCTGATGGAGACATTGGACAGCAAACTAATTCCACTGCCTTTTAATCTCCAACTTAAAACTCTTTTTATTCTCTCTTCTTCACCTAGAGTCATCATTTGTTGGTTGTGCAGAACACTGTGGAAGTGGCTCAGTTTGTCAACAACAATCCAGAATTTTTACAACTTGCTGAACCATTCTGGAAGGAACTCTCTTTCCTTCCTTCTCTGTATGACTACAGCGCCTACCGAAGATTAATCGACGAGTATGGGACACATTATCTGCAGTCTGGGTCCCTAGGAGGAGAGTACAAAGTTCTATTTTATGCGGACTCAGAAAAAATAAAAAAAAGTGGTAAAGTATTAAAAAATTATTAAATACAAGCATTGCAGGAATTTTAATGGGGGGGAATAACATGTAATTAGCTTAAACTTTTAGAGCTCTAAAATATGACAAATAGAGATTAAATTGCAAAGGAATCCAAAAATAGCAAGAATCCGTTATATTCTACTCAAAATCTTTAGGCTCTAAGAAAAGCTTGCCTACTCTTTTGAATAGTATCCCGAAATGTGAGATAGTCATCACCATTATTGTCTATCCTCAGAGGGTGTTGACTGGGTTTTTGGAATACTTTTAACCTTCTCTATTTCTTAGCTTAAGTAATATTCTTCAAGGAAAAGCTAATGAGGAATTATATTTCAGAAATCAAAATGTTTTAAAGAAGCATTTTGTTTACCTCTGTTCATTACCACTCACATTCCTTTAAAAAATCTGTTCTGGATATCACAATTTTGCTTAATACATAATTCTTGTCACAATAGCTAAAATTTATCGGATGTTTTTCTTACAACGAGCAAGTTACACATGTTAGCAATGATTCTCACTACTACGCAGTGAGGTGGCCGCTACAATTCCTGTCTTACAGACTGACAAATGGAGACGTGGTGCTATGATAAGACTCGTCCAAGGGCATACAGACTGTAAGGAGGTCTAACTGGCTCCAAAGTCAGCTGAGCTTTTTCCTTATGCTATGTTGTTGCTAGAATTGCCTGATTTTTGTTAGAATTGGTGCACAGCACTGAGTTTATGATGTTTTGACCTCATAATTAGAGGAGAGTCCTCGTCAGGTGTCCCAACGGGGGAGGGAAGAGGGTGGTGTCTCAGTGTCCATTCCTTCTCTCCAAAGACCTTTTCGCTCTGGTTTACTAATATTCCAAGTCAAACCTGCTCCTTCCCAACTTTGTTAAGCTGATATCCACAATTCCTTCTCCATTCCAAATCACCCCTTTAGGGCCTTTCTCTTCAATCAAGCCTCTTTACAATGGTGGAGTAGAGTAAGACTTATTACATAAGATTGAGAGGAGATCTTGTAACCTTCCCTTGGGGGTGAACTATAATATTTTTCTATGTTTCCATTGGCTTATTTTTTTTTCCATTGAGCTTGATTTTTACCAATAAAGATTTAGCCAGAACTTGAATTTTTCTAACTTTCCTGGTTGGGAATGAATGTATAAGCACAGGTTTTTGTTTTTTTTTTTTCTTTTTTAGAGCAACAACAAAGGCAATATTTCTTTGGAAAATTAGTCCAGCAAGTGGCCTGATCTAAACTCAGTTTCACTGCTCCCCTTCTTTTTTCCTTAGTACTTAAAAGAAATGGAGAGAACTTTTTAAAGTTTTCCAAGTTCGTCAAAGTATTTTTTTTGAGTAAAAATTTTACTCTTGAGCAGTTTCTGTTCTTCCTTAAAGTTCTAATTGAAATATAATCAGAACTGCTGAGTTATAATAATATATGCCCCCAATTGTTCTCTAAGAAATATTGAGGTTGTTATAGCAGAGTTAGCAAAATTATATGAGAAAACTTTATTTCCACACTTTATTATTTTCTCTCCTTCTTAAAGAATGCATTGGCAAAACTCCATTTGGTAATGAGTAGAAATTGTTACCTTCTAAGGCTATGAATCATGGGAAGGAAATGTTGGAAACCAGAGATGGTAAAGATATTAAAATGGAGAGATTGAGGCAGTAGACCTAGGGTGTTAGGAATTAATTACTGTAGAACCAGACCCAGCTTTTGGGATTTCCAGTAGGTGGATGGGGACCATTACATGCCTACTTTTATTGATTTGCTTTATGCCTGAGCAGCTGACTGTGGATAGGCCAAAGATATCACTCTTTGGGGTGTTCACTTTCTCCTCCTTCCACTGTTTCATGCAGAAATCATCCCAATCTTCTCCCCTCTCCGGTCAGAGCTAATAGGAGCCAAAATTTGCATATGAAAGAAAGTTTCAGACATAAGACACTTCATTCCTAGATATATGCATGTATCTATTATTTTGTTTAATAACAAAATCAAATATTCCTTTTTCAGACCCTTGACCCTTCTAGAGCTCTTGAGTAGATGGCCACAATAGCAGGACATAACCTCTTATCCCCATTCTCATTCCTGGCTGCATCTCAAAAGGAGTTTTTAACGAATGCAGAAATTAAGCACCTTTAAAACTTTTCCCTCAGGTCTTAGTTCAGCAGATATGAAGAGTTGTACTGCCTCAACTTTCAAATTTGTCTTTAGATCATCAAAGGGCAAATGCAAAGAGCTGGAAGAGGCCTTAAAATCAGATTCAGGTAAATAAGAAGGGGGCGATTTGCATTACAAGCTTAATCTCCATCCCTCTGTCTTGTGGCTAGTTCCTGGCCTCCAAGGGCCTTTGAGATTTTAGCAGGTGTTCTGTTTTATGTTTTTTATGTATTTGGTTATGTTTGTCTCTGATCTCTCTTTCATCTGTCATGGCAGTGAGACATCATGCAGAGTGGAAAGTTCACTGGGTTTCTCCTGTGCACTGTATATATGTCTTCAGTGTATACTACCTTTCTCCCCTACAATGACAGTTGGCAATCAAGCCTAGAGAAAGGACACCAGCAGGAGAAGATTCAGTTCCACTCTGACATGGACGTTCAGGGCACTTTTTGGTGCATGTTGCTGCTGCTGCTGCTGGAGGAGTGGGGAAGGTGGTGTGCTATTCTTTGAGTGACTGAAAAAGGAACTGGAAAAATAAACTGATTTAGATTGTGTCTAGATGCCATGTTAAGGAATTGGGATTTCATTCTGAGGACAAGGGGTGCTGTTAAAGGATTTAATACAGGGAGTGATTAAATGAAAGATTACAAAGAAAGTTGTAGAGAAAGAAGAGGGACTGAGAAGGGATAATCTGATAGGATAAGAACCAGAAAAGAGGTGCCTGGCTGACTCAGTCGGTAGAGCATGCAACTCTTGATTTCGGGGTCATTGAGTTTGAGCCCTAAGTTGGGAATAGAGCCTACTTAAAGAAAAAAAAGAATAAAGAAAAAATTAAGAAGAGCAGGAAAAAAAATGGGGAACCTGAAAAGATCAGTAACACTAAAAGTGAGGGAGAAGGAGGGGTCAACAGAGAGAAATTCTAGAGAGAAGTTAAGTAAGAGAAGGACTGGAGACTCTTCATTGAATTTGGTGATTTCAACTTACTTGCCTGACAATGAAGAAATTCTTAGTGTGATAGCAATGGACTGAGTGGTACTAGAGCTTAAGTTCTCCCAGGGTGATGGCAGAAACTGGGCCAAAGGTGAGGATTGACCCCGGTGTCAGAGTTCTTATTGAGGAAGCGGGGATTCTGGGGGTATTGGCAGATGACCGCATGAAGGAGGGAGACAGGGGAGTGAAACGAGGTTTATTTACTTATTCACCTCCTTCATTCATCAACTGTGCATGGAGCCTGTGGTATACAGTGGGATTTGTTCTAGGCATGGGGTACAAGCAGTGACATGCCCAAGAGAATGCCTGTCTTCATGGAGCTGGCATGGAGGAGGACAGGTTTTTGAAAGAAATGGAAATGGAGTGATCTGGAAATAGAAATGAGAGTGGGAGCTTTGGGAAGATGTAGACATCAGTTATCAGCTGGGCAACTGGAAGCTGCTCACTGATTTTATTTTATTTTGTGTTTAACAAAGACATAGCGTTTTCTATGTGCCCAACACAATTTTAAGTGATTTGCAAAAATTAGCCAATATATCCTTCTTATCTAAGAGTTAGGCATTATTCATATTCCCGTTATACAGACAGGGATGCTGAGTCACAGAAAGGTTGTCCAAGATCGCAGCTAATAAGCGTCAGACATGAGATTCAAAGGCATGACATTTGGCTTCACAGTCCGGGCTCCTCATTGTCACGCCAGGCTGATTGTCTAGGGGAAGAGAGCCTGGGGCAGGGAGCTCACTGAGGTGTGGAGAAAGAAGCTACAGGCTTAAAAATAAAATTAAAATTGATTTCTTAGAATACGTTATTCGTAAAAAGGTCTGCCAGTGAATGCCGCGATTTCTCCAACTTTAGTATACACCGAGATTATCTGGGGAAGCTTGTTACAATGCTGGTTCCAGGGCTTTCCTCCCAGCTGTTCTCTCATAGATGTTGGAGCCCAGGAATGTGTAGTCACTCCAGGTGGTTCTGAGTCAGGTCCTGAAGGGACTGGACGTTATGATATGCTGCCTTCAAGGGGCGACTGTTTGCATATTAAAAACGGAACTAACAATGAAGATGAGAAAGTACTCGGTAATTTATTAAAAACATCAGGCTTTAATAATTTCTGATAAATGTACAGTTTTTGAATTTGAAAATTTTAAGAAAAATTTTATGAAAATTTTATGAAATTGTGAAATTGAGGTAAAAGAAGTGAACTGAGGGGGTGCCTGGGTGGCTCAGTGGTTAAGCGTCTGCCTTCGGCTCAGGGCGTGATCCCAGGGTCCTGGGATCAAGCCCCGCATCAAGCTCCTGGCTCCTCTGGGAGCCTGCTTCTTCCTCTCCCTTTCCCCCTGCTTGTGTTCCCTCTCTTGCTGGCTGTCTCTCTCTCTCTGTCAGATAAATAAATAAAATCTTAAAAAAAAAAAAAAAGAAGTGAACTGAAAATCACCCCAAATCTGGTCTGTGAGGTAGGAATTTCCAGTCATACCACTGTAAAAATCAATTACAAATGGAGACAAAAATATTTCTGAAATTATAAGACACGTAAATGCAGAAAAGAATTCAATTAATATTCACTGTTTAGAACACTTTTCATGTGTTAATGTATGCCTGTTAATTAATAGTTTTTCTTGCTTATTGTTAGTATTCCAGATGCAATGAACTTCCCCCGCTCATTTTATTATGAAAACTTTCAAATGTACAGAAAGAACATAGTAATAAATACCCATATACCCACCTCCTCTATGTAATGATTATTATGACATTTTGCTGTATATAATGTACGTATAATATTTATAATGCGACTTATTTCACAATATATAAATACTATAAATTTAAAATATTTATAATCTTATTTGAACGATTTGGAAGTGAATTTCATGATGCTTCATCCCAAAATATATGCATATATTTTCTAAGAAGCAATACAGTCTCCTATATAACATAATGCTCTTATTATACCAAGAACATTAAGAATATGAACAATAATTCTATAATATCAACTACCATCAGGTAATGACTGTATTTTTCTTTTTTTTTTTAAGATTTTATGTTTTTAAAGATTTTATTTATGTATTTATTTGAGAGAGAGAAAGAGAGACAGCGTGTGCGCTCCCATGCATGCACAAGCAAGGGGGGGGGGCGGGGGGAGGGGGGAGAGAGAATCCCAGGCAGAAGCGGCGCTGAACACAGAGCCTGACGCGGGGCTTGATCGCACAATCCTGAGATCACGACCTCAGCTGAAACCGAGTTGGCTGCTCTGCCGACTGAGTCAGCCAGGCGCCCCTTCTTTTTTCTTTCAATATACTTTTTTTTTTTTTTTTGAAGTAGTTTTAGGTTTACAGGACAATCAAGCAAAGAGGACAGAGAGTTTTCATATACTCCTTTCGGAAGCTAAGGCCCCCCACAATCAGCGTCCCCAGCTCAGTGGATCATTTGTTCCAATTGATGAACGTACATTGACCAACATGATCACCCACAGTCCATGGTTTACGTTAGAGTTCAGCCTTGGTGTTGTACGTTCTACGGGTGTGGACGGATGTCTAATGCCGCGTATCCACCATGCAGTATCATACAGAGCAATTTCACTGCAAAAATCCTCCGTGCTCCACCTATTTATTCCTCCACCCACCACGGAGGACAATCACTGATCTTTTTACTGTCTCCATAGTTTTTGCTTTCCCAGAACGTCACAAAGTTGGATGGTTTGTGTTTTAGTGCTTGATAGACTTCATTTTTACATGCTCTTTTTCGTTTCATTTGTGCATCCTGACTTGTTTGATTTGATTTCTCCTTGCGTAGGAACTCAGGGCAATGTGCTGCGAGGGGACCCGTTTGTCAGGGGGGGAGGTTCAGGCTTCGTGTCTGGCCTCAGTTTCCTGGAGCTGGACAATCCTGCTGGAAACAAACAGCGATATTCTTCCTGGGCAGAATCTGTGACTGGTCTTCCCCAAGTCATAAAACAAAAGGTATGTCCTGCTCTGTTGAAAGCAGCACAAAGCAGGCATGTTTCTTTGCACTGGGAAAATGAGATTAAATCAAGGTGGTTAAACAGAGACAGCTGTAATTAGCATTTTCTGTATCCCAATTATGTTTTGTATAGTAAAATGAATGCATACATAATAATAAGAAACAGAAGCATCATTATCTTGCATGTCCATATTTTAATTGTACAAGTTAAAATGCCTTGTAAATCCCAAGAGAAATTAAAAACAAAATTTGCATATTGAGCTTTTGACCTAAATTTGGTTATGTTTTCCTTGGTCTCTAATTCAGAAGAATTATAGATTCTTGCTAGAGGAAAGCATTTAGGCTTGTCTGCTGTCCCATCAGCTCTCCTCTGGCCGTGGTGTATAGGCTCTTGGAGACCCGTACATTAAGATAGAACAAATTTGGCTGGAAGAATTTTAAGATGTTTTATTGACACAGTCAGTTCTTTTCTAATGCAATGTATGTGTTCCTAAAAATCAGAGAGCTAGGCAGAATTGCACAGTTAAGACTGCCTGGCTTATGGGGAAAATGGGGTTAAGGGCACAAAACTCAAAAACTTGAACTGTGATACTCATTAAAAAAAAAGAAAGAAAGACATCAGTAAAAGCAATAGCACAGTTTTATATGTGTTAAATTGTTAAGAAATGTATCCACTACATTAAGGTGGCACAATTCTAAGAAAAGACTTGAAGCTCACCAGGTGATGGGAGGGTTGGAGCCCCTGAATGATCGTGAAGCGTTGGAAGGAGAGCTGCCAGATGACAGACAGCTGTAGCGCCAGATGGGATGGGGGGAGGTTAGTACAGCAGTCACCCAGACGGTTGTCTGAAGTGTGTGTGTGTGTGTGTGTGTGTGTGTGTTGTGCGTTCCTATCTTGGGAGGTTTCCACTATTTGTGTCCACTTTTCTGGGTTCACCTGGTTTTTCTTGTGGATGAAATTGGACGTAAGAACACAGAATATGCGATCTGCTCAGAGCATTCACTAATACATCTGTCTCAGTGCAACAATCTCACATTTTCAAAAACAAAATTCCGTAGCAGAACCGGTTCTCTGTCACGGGAGTCAAGCAATGTTTCAGCTGAAAGTTGACTTGGGTACATTTTATAAACCCCCAAATCGCAATAGCTCCTTGAGCACCCTCCTAACACCACACACACCCACTCGCCTCCGACTAAGGGTGAAGGGAGGAGGTAGTTTACCCTAAAGTGCCACCATCCATATTCACAATGACCTATTTTGAAAGCCAGTGTCCCATAACAAATCTTGAAAAATTCGAAGTTGTTGATTAGGGATAAAGAGATATTCCTTCTCATTCTCAACTCTGCTGTTCTCCACATTGGACTGTAACTATCATAGGTAGCTGTGCTGATTTACTATCCGTGTATGTCCACGCAATGCCATCCAGTCCGTTCTTTCATAATGCCGTGTAAGAGAGCTCGGGCAGACACGGAGGGAGATGTGGTTTAGTCTTTGAGTTATCCTCATACTCGCAGTGCTGTGCTGCGGCCAGCTCAGACGCTCCTTCCCAAGAGCCAGTGGTGCATGTATCTTCCCAACTCCACAGTCATTGGCATCCCAGTGGCAACCTGAAATTGGCCATGGGGAGAGCTCTTATACTGCAGAAACTGGCAAATGCTACAAATCAGAGCATTTTTGTTCTTAGGAGAGCAGATGGTGAAAGCTTAGCCAGCACGTCTAGGGTCTCCAAGTTGCTTTTCATTAGGCATATTCAACACAGAACAATAATGCCTATCTGTTTTATTTTTATTATTTTTATTTTAGTTTTTTGGGGGCAGCAAAGCAAGGTTTATTGAACGAGAGTGAAGTTATTGAATGATAGAGTACAAAGCTCCCAAAGAGGGAGGGGACCCAGAAGGTTGCCCTATCTGTTTTAAACTTCTTCACAGTCTTCATTAAGAGACATGTTAAGTCTCTTAGAGTCAGGGTATTTAATTGTAAATTTATTTGCATTTGCTTCTTCACTGTAATTTAAGTGTATTTCCTTTTCTTCTGTGCTCTGCAAGGGTGGAAATGTACTGCCTTCAAAATAATCTCTCAATAACTAAAAAATGAATGTCCTGTTGGTTTTAAAAATTTTATGCAAGATACAAAAAATATTCCTTCCCTATTCACTCCTATTTTTCCTTCTGCCTTGCAAAGAAAGTGAATTGTTTTCTTTTTACTTGAACAAGAATTAATTGGAATTAGCATGAGTGGCTTTTCATTTTATTTTAATGGGGATTGAGCCTAAATGCCAGAAGGAAAATATCCTTGCCTAAATCCCTCATTACTGACCATGATGTCTTTATCTGTATAGCTGACACCTTTGTATGAGCTGATAAAGGAAGTACCCTGTGCCTCCGTGAAAAGACTATACTTGAAGCGAGCTCTTGAGGAATATCTGGACGAATTTGACCCCTGCCATTGCCAACCTTGTCAAAATGGTGGCATTGCCACCGTTGAGGGGACCCGATGTCAGTGCCATTGCAAACCATATACATTTGGTGTGGCTTGTGAACAAGGAGTCCTCGTAGGGAATGAAGCAGGTCAGTGTGCTGAATGTTTACTAGTCATGCTGGACACAGTGAAAAAGGAATCACTCTTTCCATCTGGCCCTTGAGATTGTGCTTCTTTGTGTATGGGCATTTTAATTTAGTGCCTCCCTTCTTCCACTTCTGAATTCTAGCTACTGGGTCAAGGCTTTCTGTTGTCTCTGTTTCCCTGTTTGTTTGTTTTTAAGATTTATTTATTTAATTGAGACAGAGAGAGAGAGCGTGCACGCAAGGGGTGGGGGAGAAGTGGGAGAGGGAGTGAGAGAAAATCTCAAGCAGACTCCCTGCTGAGCGTGGACCCAACGCAGGGCTCAATCTTATGACCATGGGATCATGACCTGAGCCGAAATTGAGAGTTGGACGCTCAACCGACTGAGCCACTCAGGCGCCCCTCTGTTTTTCTGTCTTAATTAACAGACCCACCATGCCCTCCATTCTTCATTCTCCATTGAAATAGATTAATGCCTAAAGCACCTCTGTCCTTCCGTAGTCATCTCATTAAGGTTTTGTCATAACATAGGTCTGTGGAGCTGGTGTATGCATAGCTTAACCTTTCTGGTGTCAAGCTCTTTGAAATATCACTTGTTATTTTGTATTATGTTCTGTCAGTCAATTATTCACAAATACTTTTGAACATCTGCTTACTGTGCCCTACTGGATGCTTGGTACTTTCAGTACTTTAGTACGATACTATGCGATGTTGACTTCATGAGTAGACACAGTATGAGAGAATTTTGTATTTATTTATATGCCTCTCTCCTCTAGAAAGCTCATTTCTTAAGGTCAGGACTGTGATTCCTTTTTTTATTTCCAGAGCCCAACAGGGCTTGATTCATAGAAGTCACTTAATAAATGTTTGATGAATGAATGAATACACGACTAAACTATGGTCGCTTATCGACAAGCAGCAAGAAGGCATCCTTGCCTCCAGTTCTCTTCCCAAGTGGCCTGTCTGGTCAATTGAAATCCCACCACTTTGATTTCATTTCTTTGTGGGTTGGATTTCCTGTTATTGGATAATATGGAAGCTCCCCCTGCTGGTAAGAGTTGGGGTAGCAACCATAAAGTATTAAGCTGTTATTACCCTCTGTTAATATGCTCATGGGACTACTTTATTAACTCAATTTCTAATGATGGAAGAAAGCATAAATAAGCTCATGGGAAAATATTACCAATGGTTTAGTTTTGGTGTGTGTGATACTGAGGAGTGTGTTACACAGTAGAAATAGCTAAGGAGCGGTAAACATATCCATCTATTATCAGGAAGTAATGCTTCCGGGGGCAAGGTTTCTGAGATCAGTTTCTGACTAAGAAAGGCAAGTTTTTAGAACATAGTGCAAGTTCTCTCTTGCCTCCCCCAAGGAATATGATGGGGGAAAATTGTCAAAGCACTGTTAGTGGTGAATCGGCCTTGAGTTGGAAGGTGGCCAGGCTGGGCTGAGCAAGAGCCTGCAGACTGAAGGATGTTGACAGGAGGCAAATGCATTTCTCCTGCTTATGCACGTCCTCATTTAATAGTGCCAGCTCCAAGGTCGGCAGTCGGGAATACCCAGTACATTATGTTCTTCCCATGCCCCATCACTGCTTTTACAATAGAAAGCTTCACAGTAGGAACTGCTGTACTGAGAGGAGCCTGGACTCCTCCATAAGGCCATGTTGCTGTCTGGGCGCAGCTCTTGGCAGCCATTACAGCCCTGGGCATGACATTTAACCCCCTTGTCTTAGATTCCACACCTATCAACTGAGAATGGTGACAGACCCCCTGCCCATCTGGATTCTTTCTGGTGAGAAGTAAATGAATGGTAGAATACATGTAAAAGTGCTCTGAAACAGTTGCAAAATAGTAAACAAATTTAAGATATTATTGCAAGAAATTCGTTAATGCCGCCTTGACCTGGACAAACGTCATCGGTGTGCAGAGACATTCTGGTCATTGTAGAAGACCTCCTGAACGGAGTGAAGTTCGTGAGTGCCAGACTGTCCCCTCCCCCAGTGACCACCTGAGCGGGAGGCTCAGCACTAAACTCTGCAATCTTCCTGTCGATGCTTTCTGAACAACCTCTCTCTTGTCTTACAGGAGGGGTGGACGGGGGTTGGAGTTGCTGGTCCTCTTGGGGCCCCTGTGTTCAAGGGAAGAAAACAAGGAGACGAGAATGCAATAACCCGCCGCCCAGTGAGGGTGGGCAGTCCTGTATTGGAGAACCACGGGAAAGCGGCCCGTGCGAGGACGAGGAGCTGCAGCATTTGCGGTAATGGCGGCCAGATCTCCTGGCGGTTGCAAAGAACAGCGCCCTGGGCAGTAAGCGTGGGATCCACGATTGTCACTATTGAAAGATTTAGAAGTTAAATGGCGATTTTCATCAGTGACTACTTTGCCCTTAGCAGTGGGGTCACTTGATGGAAGGAGGCATGTGGCCAACTAGCACTTGTGTGTTTCAAGTTTTCCTGACACAGATGTTACAAAAGCCTGTGTAGCTCAGAGGCCATCCGGCCAAGTGGATCTGAGCAGCTTTGGCATCAAGCTGATCTGCTACCTACTTGCTGGGTGACCTTGGGCAAGTTACCTGCCATACTTCTAAAATTAGTATAATCATAGAAGGTAAAACAATAGTAGGATGTTGTCAAAATTAAATGAGATTCAGCACAGAAAGTGATTAGCACGGCACCTGGCACACAGTAGGTCTTCATTAAAAGTTGTATTACTTTTCAGATATACCAATCCTATTCGTTCATTCATTCATTCATTTAGGATTAGGCATAAAGTCAGACGCTCGAGATGGCTAATATCTAGACCAATTAGCCCAGCTGTCTGACACCAACTTCTCACTTGCCAGGACCTTGCAAAAGCTATCTCAAAATGCTTAGTTGATGAATTATACCCATCGGTCAGAATTCAGGTGACATCTTACAGTTTTACACTGTCCTTACTAACTTCTTTTGATCCGGGATTGGCAAAATGTTCTAGTAAGATAATTTGAAGATCATGTGAATTGAAGGAAGCTGTAAGATAGTTGGGTATCTGGTAGAAGCATAGGGAGGTGGGATGCCTTTTCCCTAGGTGTTTGGTGCTTCATAATCTAACAGAAATGAAGATCTCATGACCAGGAGGCTGGCGAGCATATGGAATTGTGGTAGGAGGAGAAGCTGCCTTCGGGGCAGGTCCCTGGGAAGATGAGGGTCTCCATGGGAGGAGGCCTCTGCCGGAGTGGCCGTATTTCCTCTGCCTCTAGACATAAAGCTGGAGGGAAAGGAGCATCCTCAGGAAGACATTGAAGGAATTCTCGCTCTTCTTGGTGGTCAGAGGGGAAATCTCCTCCTGTTCAGTGCAAAGAGGAAAATTACAATCAATACTTCACATTTCTGAGTTTCCTCAGAATATGGCAAGAGGATAAGGAACTCGGCTGAAGAGGAGGCAACATTCACAGGCCATTTGTCATGCTTTCCCTCAGATTTCAAATCTCTGGAGTGGGGGTAATACTGGTGGCATGCTGGCTTCAGAGGCACTCCTGAAAAACTCCCGAAAACTATTGTTTAATGATGGATGTTACTGCAATGATGATTATTATAAGCTTCTTTTAGAGATGGCCTTGTGGGAGGTAGAAAGAGCATGACTTCAGGAATCTGACTACATGTTCATGCAGCCTTGAATATGTTACTCTCTAACCTTGGACAAATCACTCAAACTTTCTGAGCCTTTGTTTTCTTCACATACCACCCCCTAGGGTTACTGTGAATGTGAATTGAGATAATGCACATTTGTAGCGTGACTGCCAAGGTACCTAGCACATAGGAAGTGCTCAGTCAAAGCTAGTTATTATTTTTGTGTTACCTCTCCTGCAGAATCACTGTTACTATCTTATTTTTAGTACAGAATTAATTCTGTGTTACAGGCATTTTAGAACCAGACAGCAGGAGAAAAAGTAGGTCTGAGACAGGTGACTTCTTGAAATCACGTAAAGTCAGTGTGCTGTCCGGTGACTTCTATTTCCTTCTCTTTCTCTTTGTTCTTCATACTACTGACTTACTAGCTATTTTTTGGAAGCTTGAGTTTATGTTTGAGTTTTCTTTTCTTTTTTTTTTTTTAAGATTTTATTTATTTATTTGACAGAGATAGAGACAGCCAGCGAGAGAGGGAACACAAGCAGGGGGAGTGGGAGAGGAAGAAGCAGGCTCATAGAGGAGGAGCCTGACGTGGGGCTCGATCCTGGAACGCCGGGATCACGCCCTGAGCCGAAGGCAGACGCTTTAACCGCTGTGCCACCAAGGCGCCCCTATGTTTGAGTTTTCTATTACAGGATATGATCAGATATCGATTCTGAGAATGGCAATCACATCAATGTATTTATGTGAAGGGAGTCCCTTCAGATGTAAACGAAAAATTCTCTGTGCTGCAAAATATTTATTATACTGTGGAAATCCGTCACATTAACTCTGTTTTGTCCCCTTTTCCTTTCAGATTGCTCGAACCACATTGTTTTCCTTTGTCTTTGGCTCCAAAAGAATTCTGTCCATCACCTCCTGCCTTGAAAGATGGATTTGTTCAAGTTGGTTATGGAAGATAGATTTTTCCTTTACATATACACCCTTTGCTCCAAGTTCTCTCCCTCCGCTGATGTCATAATCTATTTCTTCCATGACGGAACGGTGCTAAGAATAGTTTATATGTGCATTTTGGTTTTAGCGGTGAGGGTTTTAGTTTGTGACTTTTCTTCTTTGGCCCAAGGTGATTAGAATTCTGCAGAACGCAGTATATCTTCTGCGGTAAGGTAAATCGATCCCACTGCCCAGTGAAATCAGAGATGTAATCATGCCAGAGTGCTGCTGAACATTTCCGCTCTGAGCACTAAACTAGGAATCCATAAGCAAGTTCTTCAACTAAGAGAACTTTATTCTTGCCACTGAAAAATGTCTTTAAAACAATTATTTTTTCATAAATATGGGGTTTGGGATGAAATATTGGGTTTATTCCAGAAGCCGGTAAGACATTTTGCCAGTGTTGGTGAGATATGGGTCATTATACTTTGAGCAATTTTCTCATTCAAGAAGGAACGCGAGTCATCTGCCATTTGTCGTTCTAGGGAATTTTTTTGGCTTTGGGGCCATATTAATTCATGTTCTTCTCACTGCTTGTTATGATAAGGCTTTGGCCCCAAGCCCCAGTGAAGTGTCTTCCTGGCTCACATGGAGGTACTCTCCATCAGGACCCTCTCAGTACTCCCTGTTTTGCTTTTTTCATGAAGGATTTGCCTGTCAAATTCCAGGCCCTTAAACATCTGCTCACTGACATTTGCTGAAGTTCCCCCAAATGTAGGTAATGGAAATGGAAGAAGAGTGTGCGTGTTTATGTGTGTGTGTGTAGAGAGAGAGGAGAATGAACCCAACATCTCTAACACCCATATGTCCAATACAGTTACCACAATCCATAAAATTCCTGAAGGAAACATAGGCTTAGAGAACAAGGCCAAGCAAACTTGTATATTTCGGCAAATCGTGAACTGTTGTCCCAAACTCCAGTGCATGTGGTGTCCTGTAAGGAGCCAGGGGTTCTGTACACTGCCCCACAGAGGGGCTACATCACCCAGGGAACTTAACAATAAAGATTGCTGCTTGTCCCTTATCTTCCATTTTTTTTTCTCATTCTGTATGTTTAGGGTAGAGCCTGAGAGTTGTGTCCTTTTTTTTTTTTTTAAGTTTTTATTTATATATTTGAGAGAGAGAGAGCACGCATGAATGGGAAGGGGCACAGGGACAGGGAGAAGCAGACTCCCTGCGGAGCAGGGAGCTGGAAGAAACGAGGCTCCATCCCAGCACCCTGAGATCATGACCTGAGCTGAAGTCAGACAGTCAGACACTTAACCAACTGAGCCACCTAGGTGCCCCCCCCTTTTAATTGCTATTAGTGGTTCTGATACAGAGTTAAGTTTGGGCGCTGTTGAGTTCAACTTCCCCATATAGCAGTCCCTTTTGCAAGGCCAAGGAAGGCCTAGAGACTAGCACCAAAGCAAATCAAGTATCCTTCCCCATTTGCTTACAAAACTCTGTTTTAACTTGGGCCCTCTGTTTCCTACCAACTCCCACGGTGGAGCCAGCCTGGGCCAGGACTGACAGTGAGAAGAAAAAGGCACCATGGGATTTTGTTCTAATGCCTGGAGCAGAACAGGTCCAGCTCTCAACCCTCTGCCTGGGGGTGCGGAGGGGGGGGGCAGAGAACCTGAAGGATGAGGAAAGGAACTAAGAGAAACCCCAGAAGAGCATGATCACATCCTTAGGTCTTAGACTTCAAATTCTTCCTTGCTTCACTGTGAAAGCTCATCTCCTGGGATCACAGGCCAACACCATGTCCTTGAATCTAGCCCAGTCCCAGCAGCACTTCCCTTACAGGGTAGGGGTTGGAGGGTGGGATGGGAGAAGATCAGCATTCTGCTTCCTCTAAAAGCCCATCGGTGAGAAACTTAAACTTTCATGAACACGCTGATAGGATTTGAACATTTCCGTCTGTTCTTACCAGCTTCTGTTAGGCAGTATTGCCAATGAACAGCCCATAACATCCGAGTGTGAAGATTTGACTGACAAGTACCTTTCCAAAATCTGATAACAACTGTCTTTTCCTGAAACACAGGGGGAAAAAGTGACTTGGGCAGTGTCCACTAAAGTAATTTCAGTAAAATGCTTACGACAGTGTTTGGTCAATTTTGGGGATAATCAATAAATTATAGTACAGTGGCATTAATGGCTTTATTTCAATTAATGGTAGTACAAGTGTTGTTGGCTAGGACCATACAGGGAAAAAAGTTTTTATGGACAACTTTCTAAATTAGTTATTTGATCTTAGTTTGCCTGATGATTAAAAGAAGACATGATTTATAGGCCAAATATATCTAAAGAAACATTCTGTTAATGCAAAATAGACATACTCTTTTCCTCTCTCTCTTTTATTTCTGTTTAGGATGAAGGTGTGATGTTTCCTGTTGGGAAAAACGTAGTGTATACTTGCAATGAAGGATATTCTCTTATTGGAGACCCGGTAGCCAGATGTGGAGACGATTCGCGGTGGCTTGTTGGGGAAATGCATTGTCAGAGTGAGTGGCCTTGGTTGTGGCGCGTAATTTAAGATGAGAGAATCATGGGGAAGAGAATGACTCAAGATGAATCACCGTTCACTGTGTGGCCCGTGTCTTGACCTCCCTTTCCTGAGAGGCTCCTATGATCCTGTACAAGTTTCAGTCGTGTCTTGAAAAAGCCGTCAGCAGTCTCTAGCTGATGGTTCTCCTGGTAGGGGAGGCACATTTACTGCAATTTTCAAGTTTCTGGTGCCAATTAGAATAGGCCAGGGAGCTCAGGTCTGGCTCAGACCTTCAGCACATCCTCTATAGTTCAGTTTCTGGGGATGTACCATCATCACTGTACTTCCTCGAATGTTTTGGGTCCTATTCTGTCCAGATGTAGGCACCTGAGTACGTGCTTCTGCTAACCATGCTGATGCTACTGTTGGCCTTCCATCTCATTTGTACTGCAATGTAAGTTGGTTCAGCAGATAGAGCTGTAGAGACATATTTTTCCTCTATCAATCAGTTGGTCTATTGGGATGTTAAAAAAGCCCTAGTGCACACATGTACATTTTTTCTCTTGGGTGTATATCTCGTAGTGAAATTTTGAATCATAGGGCATATGTACATGTAGACTTAGTAGATGCTACCAGTCTTCCAAATGGTTGTATCAACTTACATCCCTACCAGAATCTGAGAAGCTAAGATGGCTCTGTATCCTCACCAACATTTGACATTATCAATCTTTTAAAAATTTTAGCTGTACTGGTGAGTGTGTAGCAATCTTATTTTTTAATTTGCATATTTTTCTGGTGACAGTGATGTCATGCCTGTTTTCATGTTTGTTGGCCATTTGCATATCGTCTTTGATGAAGTGACTGTTCAACCTTTGGCCCCTATTTTCTGTTGGTTTGTGTTCTTCTTTTTGATCTGTAAGACCTCTTCTGTTCCTCTTTGTCTTTGTCTCTGTCTGTCTCTCACTCTTTCACTCCTGGAGTCCTTGAGCAGAAATTACTGAAATAGAATATAAACATTTCCTAGCTTGGAGTAATAAAGCCAAAAGTTGGTTCTTCAAAATGTTTAATACGATACTTGTGCTTGAAGAGCTTTTTTCCTTTTCTGTGAATCTACTGATGAGAAATGGACCCGTCTTTGTTCATCTTAAAATGTCTTTATTTTATCTTCATTTTTGAAGGAGATTTTTATCGCGTGAGGAACTGTAGGTTAGCAGTTATTTTACTTAAGGCCTTTAAAGATTTTATTCCTTGCCTTTTGACTTCACTGTTTTCTAGTGAGATGTTCACTCTGAGTTTTACCATTTCTGGTTTGAAAATCTTATGTCAGGCTACTTTTGAGAATTTCTTTTTTTTCCCCCGTGCTTTGTTTCAAAAGCACACCCACTATGATAAGCCTAGGTGTGATTTTCTTTGCTTCACCCTGGTTGATATTTGAAACACTTCTTGAATCTAGCTTTAATGTCTTTTGTCAATTTTAGGAAATTCTTGACTATGTCCTCATTGCCTCTGTCCCATTCTTGCTCATTTCTTCTCATGAGACACAAATGGTGTATTTTTTAGATTGTATATATTACATATATATTTTTTCTTTGGTTTTACATCATTTTTTCCCCTCTGTTTCATTCTAAATGATTTTTAAAAGATTTTTATTGTTTGTTTGTTTGTTTATTTATTTATTTATTTATTTATTTATTTATTTATTTATTTATTTATTTTAAAGAGAGCGCAAGCAGGGGGAGAGGCAGAGGGAGGGGAAGAGGCAGAGGGAGAAGCAGGCTCCTTGCCGAGCTGGGAGCCTAATGTAGGGCTCGATCCCAGGACCCTGGGATGATGACCTGAGCCGAAGGCAAACACTTAATGGACTGAGCCACCCAGGCACCCTCTCTGTTTCATTCTAAATACTTTCTATTGCTCTACCTTCCAGTTTATTAATTCTCTGTACAGTTGTATATAGGCTGCTTTTAAGAACTCTGTAATGTTCTTAATTTCATTTTCCAATTCTAGGTATTTCATTTGTCCATTTTTCTATACTTTCTTATTCTCTGTTGAAAATTCTGTGCCTTGTCATTTAATTTTTTCCCAGCATGTTAATCACAGTTATTTAAAGGTTCGCTGCTGTTAATTCCATTATCTGGACCTGCTGTGGGTCTGTTTCTATTGTCTTTTTTGGGGAGTTTGTTTAATTCTTGTCCTTTTAAATGTTAGATTAGTTTTGATTAAATGCCAGACTTTATGTGTAAAAAAATTAAGGAATCATTTGAGGTTTTGGTGGTGTTCTTCTCTTCCTCTAGAAAAGTTTTCATTTTGTTTCTGGTAAGCAATGAGGCTGTTTTATGTCCTGTTTACCTTATTCCTAGGGTGTAGCCATTAAGGGATCCCAAAAGAAAGACTGGAATTTCTCTCTAGGTTCCTCCTTTGTGATGGGACTAGACTCTAACTCTTGATCCCCTAGCCCTATAAGACTGTTAAAAACTACCAGCTTTTCAGCCTCTGAGCTGCAGTTCCTCTTTAGTTTAGCAGCTTTCAGCTTTTTCCCCCTTTTTCAAACTACAAGTACCTGAAGGAGAAAGGCATTACCAAAACTGTAGACTTGTATCAGCAGCACACAATATACTTGGCTAAGTTTAGGCACTTGATATATTCTGTTTTTGAATTAATGAATGAACGGAGTTTCTGTTGGAAATGGTACAGAAGCAGAGCAGGATTTTGTAGAATATTGTCCAAAGCCCATTACAGAGATTGACAAGATTTTTTTTTTAAATCATAAATTCCGACTTGCTTCCCATAACTATGCATGTTTCTCATTTTTCTCTTTGCTGTTTTCTCAAGTAGAAGATTTGAGCTAATGAATGTAATTGAGTGAGAAAGACTAGAGATGGAAAACCAAAGACTATTTAATACTTGTATGGTTGCAAGGTTGAAGGTGGTTCTTTAAAACTTTCAGATAGTAAAAATACCTAATTGAATATATGTTAATACTATGCAGATGAGTAGAGCTCTTGGGAAAATTCTGGTGGGACTTCACCAGACTAAATAGGTACGTGGCAGCTGTGAAAAGTGTGGTTTTGACAGCAGTCTGGGCTTCAGGACTCTTTATAAGGCTGATTCCTTTTAAGCTGGCACGTTACTTTGAGGGCAGGCCTGGAGGACAGGAACTGTTTTGGTCTTCAGTCTTTCATTGGTCAATTACATGTCAGGTACTGTGGGACATGTCTTTTAAGGCGTCCTAGGAGTGAACTTACCTCATTCTCTTTGTCTTCTAATGTGAAAAAAGCAGAGCATGTGTATTAGCACTATTCGAAGCTATCATTTAAAAAAAGATGGCTTAGGAAAGCAATTACCCTTGTATTTTGTTTTCATTTATCTTTAGAAATTGCCTGCGTTCTACCTGCATCGATGGATGGCATACAAAGTCATCCCCACAAACCATTCTATGAAGTTGGTGAGAAGGTGACCATTTCCTGTTCAGGTGGCATGTCCTTAGAAGGTCCTTCAGCATTTCTCTGTGGATCCAGCCTTAAGTGGAGTCCTGATATGAAGAGTGTTCGTTGTGTGCAAAAAGGTGAGTAGCTCATAGGTCTGTCCGAGGACACCTGCACTCACGTGAGTGAAGGTCCTTGTGATGGTCCTTTATAGCACTGGATGGACATAACTGCGGGTCATTCCTTCCATCCCTGCCCCTCTCCAAGAAGGTCAGTTCATAGACTGGGTAATAGACTTTTTTTCACATGGCACAGATAGGCTCATGGAATACAAGGACAGGCAAGAAGAGCCCTGGTGATTCTGAAACTAACTTACATCCTTCTTATCGAAGATTAGCTTTGTATGTGTTTTGGTGCCAAGAAAATAAAGTATTTTTTAAAGATAATTTCTGGTTTTCTCCCGATCTTTGAAATGTACTTTTATTAAGTACAGAGTTGAGTTGATAATTTATAAAAAATTCTGTATGTTTCATTCCTGGGCTTTCAGAGAGTTTATTACATTATTGAAATAGAAAATTTAAAAGCATTTACATTTAACACTGCAAAGCAGAAATTATTGAAAGCAAAGTGTTGTGATTTGTGAAGTTGTTCTTAATAGTGGAAATCCAAAAATCCAGTATTTTGAACACCAGGCAAATTAAAATGGTCTTTTAAGAAGCTATGATAAGAAGAGATTTAGAATGCCAAACTATTTCTTTTTAGAGGTATTTAAGGTAGGATGGATTTGTTTTTAAAATCACCTCCTGTTTCTTCTTTGTTTACATTTTTAAAAATAAATGGAAAACACATGTTTGTGACAATTAAAAAACAGGAAGGAAGGAAAACCCATTTACATTCCATTTTATATGGTATTCTTATTTTTCTGGTGAATGACTTTAATCCAATGCTAAAATCTGCATTTTATAGCAAGGATGAAGTACTAGATTCCATGAGTGATACCGTCAGGTGAATTAGATGGTCACAACTAAAGAGAGGGCAGGCTGCACAGAGTCCTCTGTGGCTGACAGCGGACGTGGGCTGTGGTGTTAAATATAGACACTGCTGACAGCACAGGAGGGCAGCACGGCCAGCCGGGTGCCTGCCATGTTGGTTCCCACATGCTTGTTAGCTGTCAGAGGGCCACTGCAGAGACAAGTGCTTTGTTTTCTACTGCACTGAAGCATAAATATGAATTTATCAGGGATATTTGAAATAATGGACCTGTACCAGGAATTCTACAATTAAAGAGAACAATGTACACTTGATGAGGTTGCTCTTTTATTCCAAATGAGATATTATATATTTGTCTTTCTAAAATGTCTGCTCCAGTCATTTTGTAGCACAATTCAGTATGAATTTTCTCCTACTCAGTGGCAAATTCTATTAAAGTTTTAATTAAGGATATTTTTCAGTCCTGCGTGTTTTTCAGAAGACACGATGAGTGAGAATAGTAACTTCCCTTAAAATAAGCCTATCACAGATAGAAAACTCCAGGTTTGTCAGCCTCCAAGGCTGATGTTTTAAAACACCTGCTATCAGTATTTAGTCATTTTTTTTTATTGTGGGAAAACAGACAGAACATAACATTTACCATTTTAGCCATTTGTAAATGTACAGTTCGGTGCATTGAGTACATTCCCATTATTGTGCAACCGTCATCACCATCCATCTCCAGAGCTTTCTCATCTTCCCAAACTGACACTCTGTGCTCATTGAACACTAGCAACTCATTTCTCCCTCCCTCCATCAGTATGGAGTCTTGACGTAAAGATATATGAAGATAACAAAGCTCTATGTTCTTAAAAGCAAAGATCTTTGGTCTAGCTAATTCTACCAGTGATTTTTCATGAAGAAATTGTAATAACTCCTGGAAAACATTTAAAATCTAAAATTTCATTCTTACGAACGATCAGTAAATAAAGTTTCAAAAAATATTTTTTCTAGTTTTATTGAGAAATAATTGACATACATCACTGTAGAAGTTCAAGGTGTACATCCTGATGGTTTGATTTATATCGTTTGTGAAATGGTTACCACAGTAGGTCTAGTTAACATCCATCATCTCACTGAAATAAAATAAAAAAAAAAGAAAATTTCTCCTTGTGATGAGAAGTCGCAGGATCCACTCTCCCAACAACCTACCTGCACGTCGTAGAGCAGTGTTAGCCATAGTTTGTGTGTTGCACATTACACCCCCAATACCCATCTATCTTATAACTGTAATTTTGTACCCTTTGACCACCTTCTTTGCATTCCCTCTTCCCTCTCCCCCTGAGTCTAGGAAATAAACATCTAAGCATAATGCAGAGCTCATTTATATGACTTTATCACTGAACTTTAGTTTTGGTACATTTAGATTAGACTTTCTCAACCCCAACGCTATTGGAATTTTGGACCTGGTAATTCTTTGTTGTGGGAGCCTGTGCATTGTAAGATATTTAGCAACATCCCTGGTCTTTACCTACTGGATGCCTGTGGCACCCCCTCACCCCTGGTTATGATAACCAAAAATGTCTCTAGACATTGCTGAATTGCCATTGGTTGAGAAGCACTGATCTAACTAACACCATCTTTTGTTGTTGTTGTTTTTGGTGTTGTTCAGTGGGGGAGGGGCAGAGGGAGAGGGATGGAATCTGCTAAGTGGGGTGGCCCAAGGCAGGGCTGGATCTCAAGACCCTGAGATCATGACCTGAGCTGAAATCAAGAGTTGGACACTTAACTGACTAAACCACCCAGGCGCCCCCTGGATAACACCATCTTAAAAAACATTTTTATTTTGGAATAATATTAGATTTCAGAAAAGTTGCAAATACAGTTTTCATATACCCTTTACCATGTTCTCATAATATGAGCATCTCATATAACTTGGCATAATTTCTTGGGTTAACTAAGACATTTAATATTCGTGTAACACTATTGACGAAACTACAGATTTTATTTTTCACTATAGCCATTTAGTGGTCTAGGATCCAATTCAGAAAACTACATTGTATTTGGGGTAATAGTCTTTTAAAGGGAAGCATTTAAAGAATGAGTCCTGGTTACAGATGTGGCCGGACATAGCAGGCTATGCTTCACATGGCTGCCATTTTGTACAAGTTACGAACTGTTCATGAGATTTTACTGTCATGTCCAAAGCTCTTCAGTTTTCCAAAGTGGGGAAGTACGGCACAGTTTGTGCATCCATAAAAATATGCTCTTCAGATAATTTACCTTTATAGATATTTCCAACACAGAACTAGTTATATGATGGGGAAGTATATGCCACTGAATTCCATTATCATGAAGCTGGCAGGAGGTGGAAATAGCAGAATATTTTAGGCTATTATTCACCTTGTAATCAGGAATAACCGAGGAGATGGCAGTCAAATTAAGCTCTCGTAAGCTGGACCAAAGTGTTTTCCTGTCAAAACTGGAATGATGGTTGACTTTTGATCAGTTTGTACAAAACACAAAACAATGGAAAGGATTTCATTAAATGTGAATACCTCTAGGGGCGCCTGGGTGGCTCAGTCATTAAGTGTCTGCCTTCGGCCCAGGGCGTGATCCCAGCGTTCTGGAATCGAGCCCCACATCAGGCTCCTCCGCTATGAGCCTGCTTCTTCCCCTCCCACTCCCCCTGCTTGTGTTCCCTCTCTTGCTGGCTGTCTCTCTCTCTGTCAAATAAATAAATAAAATCTTAAAAAAAAATTTAAATGTGAATACCTCTAGAAATTTACTCAACATTGAAGGGAAACCAACTAGACATTTACATGTGAGAGGTTTTATACATCTTGGGGTACCAGTCAGTTCTCCCCGTATGGTCTCATGATGTTGCTTTCTGTCTCACTATAGAAGGAGTGGGCAAAATGCAGTCCAGACAACAGTTTATAAATAGTAACTTCTTAATGAAAGGGAGCCTGCTCCACTAGCTTTGAATTCAGACAAACATGGACTTAAATCCTGACTTGGCCAATTTGTTAAACGTGTGAAGTAGCACCAGTTTCTTAACTTTCTTAGTTTCTTTCTTTTTTTCTTTTTTAAGGATTTTTATTTATTTATTTGACAGAGAGAGAGAATACAAGCAGGGGAAACAGCAGGCAGAGGGAGAGGGAGAAGCAGACTCCTTGCTGAGCAGGGAGCCCGATGGAGGGACTCGATCCCAGGACCCTGGGATCATGACCTGAACCAAAGACAGATGCTTAACCGACAGCCACCCGGGCACCCTGACCCTTAGTTTCTTTAACTCTGAAGTGGGCATTTGCTAAGGAGGATTGAATATCACAATTGTCAATGCTCACACGATAGGAAATGCTCAAGAAGTGGTAACAATGAAATTATTTGTAGGGTTCTCCTAGGAACGCTCTGTCTTCTGTAAAATGCTTTACAGCCTTGTTTTTTGACTGTACAGATTTGTGGCAGTTGAGAATATTACAGAACCTGGTTCAACAATTAAAGTAACATTTTGTTTACCACAAAGAAGCTCTTGGAATGGTTGTATCTCCCTTATCCTTTTCTTTCAGATGCCCCTTTGCCGCCAGCAGTGCCTGAATGTCAGCTATGGGAGAAACTTCAGAATTCAAGATGTGTTTGTAAAATGCCCTATGAATGTGGGTAAGCTCTGTCTTTGCTCGCCTCTCTGTGTTTTATTTTATTCAAGATAAAAAAAAAATGTGTAGGTAGACTAGTCTCTGTTAGATGAAAGGTGTTGCTGACCAAGGGGTAAAGATCTTTGTTTGCATTTTAACCTGGCCCATCTGCTGTCTGCTATTTGCCGGGGTCACCAGAGCTGACAACCAGCGGGGTTAAGCAGTTTCTCTACTCTGTCTAGAGAAAGGCTGAAGGACTCGGGCACTGCTTGCTTTATCTGTGAAATGGGGAAAAATGAAAACACTGTCACTTGAGGATTTAGAGCTTGAGGAGATTAGGGTTGAAATTCCTTTGAAATATAAACTCTCAACGTGGTGTACCAACAGAGATACAAGTAGCTGCTTTTCCAATTCTCAAAATGGCTGTCTCCAGATGTGTGTTATAAGAATGCCACCCCACTTGAATCACTCCACTGTAGATGGATATCTGAAGTAGGGACTAGATGTCTGTGTTATGGTCCTAGTGGGATACAGGTGGTATGATTGCTTTCGGACAAGAGGAGGCTTCCTAGAGGGGCAATTTATAGACGTGGGCAGAGGGAAGGAAACTGCCCGCCAGGGGGCAGTCCTCCCGGGCTGCCAACAGCCAGGGTACATATCTGTGCCCAGGCCTGATGCCGTGACAAGAGGGGCTTTTATGCAAAACTGGAAACAGAGAAGATTCTGTGCCGATGGCAGCTGAGGAAGAGCTGAGTCCCTCATTTTAGGAATCTCAGAAACCCCCCCACCCCCGCCTTGGAGTGAGCCAGGGCACTAAACATCCCTCCGATCTCCTGCTATTAATCAAAGGCACCTGAAGCTAGAGGACAAGGGAGTGGTTCGTAGTGTCAGCCTTCCTGGTGGGGAGTGGGGAGGAGGGAATGGAGAGTGAATCTGGAGAGGCAAATGGGAGATATCTAGGCCCCCAAATTTATTGGTCATCTTTAAGGTTGAATCAAAACACATGTTTACTGACCAATTACAATTGCCCCTTTAACTACAGGAGGGGTTGGGATGCTGAGCCCCCCCCCCCCAGTCAAAAATCCACATATAACTTTTGACTCCTCCAAAACTTAACTACTGATAGCCTACTAGTAACTGGAAGACTTACCAATAACATAAGTATTTTTTAAAAAAGATTTTTATTTATTTGAGAGAGAGAGAGAGCATACAAGCAGGGGGAGCGGCAGAGGGAGAGGGAGAAGCAGACTCCCTGTTGAGCCAGGAGCCTGACATGGGGCTCCATCCCAGGACCGTGAGATCATGACCTGAGCTGAAGGCAGATGCTTAACCGACTGAGCCACCCAGGCGCCCCACCATAAATATTTTCTGTGTTATATGTATCATACACTGTATTCTTTCTTCTTCTTTTTTTTTTTAAAGATTTTATTTATTTATTTGCCAGAGAGAGAGAGAGAGAGAGAGAGAGAGATCATGAACAAGAGGAGCAGCAGGCAGGGGGAGAAGCAGACTCCCTGCTGAGCAGGGAGCCCAATGCGGGGCTCGATCCTAGGGTCCTGGGATCATAACCAGAGCCGAAGGCAGGAGCCTAACCGACTGAGCCACCCAGGTGTCCCCATGTACTGTATTCTTACAATAAAGTAATCTGGAGAGAAGAAAATACTATTGAGAAAATCATAAGGAAGAGAAAATACACTTATAGTACTGTCTGTATCAAAACAAATCTCTGTATAAGAGCACCCGTGGTGCGGTTCAAACCAGTGCTGCTGGAGGGTCAGCTGTACTTGGCTTTCAATTATTATTGTCCCCGAAACACATATCCAACTCCTTGAACACCTACAGTGGGTAATGGTGATTGTCGCGGTATCTTATAAGAAGTAACTTCTTGTGAGAAAAACACAGCTAAGCAGTGTAAATGGCAGTGGTCGTCCGCCCAGAATGTTCTGAGTGTGGTGTTATTTTTTTATGAGTCATTGTTGACTTTGATTCACTTTCATCCTCTTTCCAACTTCTCTGATTCGTTTGTCTGCAGCCTGCTGTTTATAGACACAGTGTGAGCTTTCTATCAGATACCGATAACAAGGTGGCTGTGCAAGGTCTCTGCCCTTTGAGCTGTTCTGAGTAGTTTGATTTAAAGCTTAAGTAAGCAGATAAAAGAAAGATACACGGATTTGTTTTTGTGATGTACATAACTAACTCCAAGTAAATTTAGCTCTTGGTATTGAAGAAAATATTAGAGCTAAATATATATAAACATAAATATAAACTCCAACTGCCATACAAAAATACTTTATTGTCTAAGGGTTCACTACGGTAATATCTTCCTTATCCATCAACATTCAGAAAGGTGCTTGTTTTTATTAGTGACATTTCTAAAAAGCTGAATCTCACCATTTTAACACCCATGCTTAAGGAAAACAAAGTAGTAAATTTTATAGAAATATTTCTAAACCACTTTGTAAACATTGATACTTTAAAAAATCCCACTGAAAAATATGATTTCATCTTCCCTTGAGGATTTGGTCATCAAATGTTGGACAGTGCCATATTATGGACATGAACTCTCAGGGCTGCTGGTCTTGCAGGACCTAATTTCTCCTGCAGCCAATGGTCCCACTGGACTACAGTCTCTGAGTGTGTGATCTTTGCTGATTTTCTCCCTCCTTCCTGCTTGTCAACCCACCTGCGTCCCAAGCAGACCTTGCCTTCTCTTCTAATTCTCTGTATCTGATCTGCTGTAGATGAAACTAGATCTACACGATATAGCGAAGCTTGTAAAAATTGTGAGCAAATAAAGAGCAAAATATGTCCATTTCAAAGATCTGAGGAGGGTGAACCCCAGGCATGAAGGAGATTTGAGTTTCTGCTCCATCTTTTTGCTGTGGCCCTGAGCTCAGAGCCTCTCCTTTCACTTCTCATCCTCCATTTTGAAGACTGAAAATCTTCTAAATAATGTAATTTAAAAAATTTGTTTCAGATCCTCCTTGGATGTCTGTGCTCGAGATGAGAGAAACAAAAAGATACTGCCTCTGACAGTTTGCAAGATGCATGTTCTCCACTGTCAGGGTAGAAATTACACCCTTGCTGGGAGGGACAGTTGTGCTCTGCCTGCCCCCACCGAGAAAGCCTGCGGAGCCTGTCCAGTCTGGGGAAAATGCGACGGTAAGGGGCATTCGGTATTTGTAGCTACAATAGTGCTGAGATAGTAGTCCTGAGCTTTTTAAAACTGTAGGTGCTAGTTTAGCAGCAAATCCAAGCACATCCCTGAGGAAAGTGTCAAGATGGTCCGAGAGTGAACTTGCCCACAGCCTTCCCTGGCGAGTGTGTGTGTGTGTGTGGGGATCAAGTACCTAAGAGGACAAAAACCCACCCTCGATGGTCTGAATGTCCTCCCAAACACCGGTGCTTTCCATTCCCCCATCCCGGTTTCTGCTCTGTCCTTGTAATATCCATATTAGGTACTCATTTTAGAAAACAGACTCACATAAAATACCTATTTTTTAAAATGGAAATTTTCTTATCACTTTCTTAAAAGGAAATATCACTTGCCATAAATATTAGGTAACTATAAAAATACATGTAATGAAACAAAATAAGCTTGTAGATTCTAGCCAGATGCTGCTGGCAGCTTGAGGCGTGCTGTTTCTTTGGGATAAAGGGAGTTTAGCAAGTGTGAGGGGAGTGTTAAAACCCTATCAGTGCCAAGGTGACACTTTCTCCTAGAAGTAATCAGAAGAATTTGAAGAGAATAGAAAAAGGAGTTACTTCTTCAGGTTGTGGCTGGAGATTTGCCAGTGCTACGTCCAAGCAGCACTTAGGATGATCTTGAACGATACCCTGTGTGGCCTTCCTCTCACAGTTTCAGCTACTTTACCAAGGGGGAGAGCCTGGGTAGCGGGAGCCAAGCCATCGCCCTCAGTTTCCCCATCTGTGGAAATTTGGGAGCTGGACTGTGTGATCTGTGAGATCTCTGCGGGCAACTCAGGCCCTCCCTGGGCCCTTTTCCTCTCACTCCTAGACAGTTTGTGGCCCAAGCCAGGACGCACTGAACTCTAACCATTGGGTCACATTAGGGTTGGCTGTCACCAGTGGGCTGGCTGACCTCGTCACTCTTTTTGGAGACAGGTGGCCGGCACCTGCAGCGCACACAGTGAATTCCTCCCCACCTCATTTCTGGTGTGTTTTTATGGGATTTGTGGCCTTTTGCCTTTTATGCCCTATATCTCAAAGTGAGTTGAATTCTTTTCTTTGTCCTTGTTTGAGCCTTGCAGCAACTTGGTCCTTACTGGGTTCTCCTTATCTGTCAGGGCTTGAGGGATCACTCAGTCCCTGGCTTCCCTAGACAGCAGCACAGAGCAGCAGAGAACTTGGGGAGCCCACGTAGGTCTGGCCAATTGCCCTGACCAGCCTCAAACCCTGCTTATTCTGAGTGGAGCAAAATGCCTCACTTTCCCGTCCTACTGCTTTCCCAGGGGGGTTGGTTGCCTCCCCGAGGCAGGAGCTTCTAGAGATCTCCGTAAAGCATCTTGATTTTGGAGGTCATGTGCCTTGACTCTCCCACCTCCACCGCGTGGCGTTAAGCCTCCGTCGTTTCTGTTTCCAGCCCAGAGCAGCAAATGCGTCTGCAGAGAAGCCTCGGAGTGCGAGGAAGGCGGCTTTCGCGTGTGCGTGGCAGTGGGCGGCGTGGAGCAGACGATGAGCGAGTGCGCGGCCGGCGCGCTCAGGTGCCGGGGGCAGGACGTCACTGTCACCAGCACACGGCCCTGCATCCCGCAGCCGCTGGGGCTGAGTTCAAACATACGTAACGGAGCCCTTGAGGCGACTGTGCCCGCGTGGAGGCTCCCTCCTGCTCCGGCCCCTGAAGTCTCTCCTCAGCTCCCAGCCCCCGGCCCGGCACGGCGCCCCGTTCTGCCGAGCCCGCGTCCAGATACTCCTCTTCCTACTGACTAGGTCAGGATGAACAACGCACACGAACCTGGGCGCGAGCTAACCGTGTTCTTGGACTGATTGCTCACTTGTCTGGACCTCGACTTTTTAAATCTTGGAAATTAGAGGTTGAGACCAGAGAAACTCGAATACTCCGTTCAGCTCTAGGATTGTTTAACGTATGATTGACCCCACCCATGGGCCGGATCGCGCTGTACAGGTGCATCAGGAAAACAGTAAGACGAGAGAGGTTGGCTTCCCTCAGGGAAGCTGAATGCAAAGGAGACCTTGAATGGAAAAAGACATACAATTATCCATCGCAAGCAGCCATCTCAGCTTCCGCCTGTGACTCCAGCCCCCCATGTAGGGCTCCCTACATCTTATCGGGACATGGAACCCCTGAACTGTCAGAACCACTGTGCTATAGTCACTGGCACCTTCTGCCTTGTTTGAGCACAAATACAATCCCTTCTTCTCTCTGGGGCTCTTCTCTAGTATATGCCAAGCGCAAGGACCACAATTTATCCCCTTCCCCCCCTTTTCTTTTGTAGGAAGCATGAGTTCATGCCTGAGCTATTGAGAGATTGTGTATTTGACAGAACAGTTTTCTCGCGTGTGAATGCATGCTTGGGTTTTTCAGGGGGCCATACAGGTACATCAATTTGAGACATTGGCCTTCTATTTATTACTTATTCATCTTTCATCAAAACAAAAAAGCAGCTGTGGGAGATGATATGAGTGGGCTTAAATGGAATTTAAAATATGCTTTCATATACAAATAATATCTGTGTACTTTTCTGGTACTGATAAATACACTTCAACAAAACCTTAGTTAAAATGACAATGATTAAAATCTCATTAAAATACTATTCTTTGGAATTTTTTTCAACTGCATTATGTTTAATTTTAAAGACTCCACGAAGAGTGGCTAATGTGTTCTTTTTAAATATATTTTTATTTTTTAAACTACTTTACTGAGGTATGATTGACATGTAAAAAGCTATACATATTTAATATATAGAACTCCGATGAATTTGGGGATAAGTATACATCAATCAAGAGTATAAACATACCCATCACCTCCTAAAGTTTGCCCCCACCTCTCTTATTATCGTTGTTGTTATTTATTTACTTATTTATTTTAAGATTTTATTTATTTCTTTGTGAGAGAGAGACAGCAAGAGAGGGAACACAAGCAAGGGGAGTGGGAGAGGGAGAAGCAGGCTTCCTGCCGAGCAGGGAGCCTGATGAGGGGCTCGATCCCAGGATCCTGGGATCATGACCTGAGCCAAAGGCAGACGCTTAACGGCTGAGCCACCCAGGCGCCCCCCTGTTTATTTATTTTTATGGTAAGAACACAGCATAAGATCTTCCTTCTTAAAAAAATTTTTAAGAGTTTATTTATTTTAAAGAGAGAGAGTGCTTGCACGTGAGCAGGGGGAGGAGCAGAGGGGAAGGGAGAGGGAGATAACCTCCAGCAGACTCTACGTGCTGAGTACACCCTGAGTGTAGAGCCTGATGTGGGGCTCCATCCGACCCCCCGGGGATGATGACCTGAGCCAAAACCAAGAGTCAGGCACTCAACTGACTGAGCCACGCGGGCACCCCCCTTCTTAGACAATGTTAAGTGTATGTTAAAGTATTGTTATCTTGCATAACTAAACCTTGCTATTCTTTGACGATCACATCCCCAAATCCCCCCTCTCCTCAGCCCCTGGGAGCCACCATTCTACTCTCTTCTTTATGAATTTGACTATTTTAGGTTATACACAAAAGTGAGATTATATAGTATTTCTTCTGTTGTTTGCTTTCTTTCATTTAGCATAGTGTCCACAAGGTCCATCCATATTGTCGCAAATGGCAGGATTTCCCTCTTTTTTCTAAGGCTGAATAACATTTCATTGTACATATACACCACATCTTCTTTATTTATTCATCCATGGAACACTTGGATTGTTTCTATATCTTAGGTATTATGAATACTTCTTCAGGATCCTGATTTCAATTCTTTTGGATATTTGCTCAGAAGTGGAATTGCTGGATCATATGGTAGTCTTATTTATAATTTTTTGAGGAACCTCCATACTATTTTCCACAATGGCCGTGCCAGTGTGCTCTTACCTGAAACTCAGGTCTGATTCAAGTACAGCTTTATATACCATGTTGTCCCTTGAGTGAAAATTCAGATAGAATATATGGAAGTTACAAGGAGGCAGGTTTAGGGATGCCTGGGTGGCTCAGTCGATTAAGCGTCTGCCTTTGGCTCAGGTCATGATCCCAGGGTCCTGGGATCAAGCCCCCTATCGAGTTCCCTGCTCAGTGCGGAGTCTGCTTCTCTCTCTCCAGGCTTGTGTTTTTTCTCACATTCTCTCTCTCAAATAAATAAATAAAATAAAATAAATACAAGGAGGCAGGTTTAAATAGATTGAAAGCAACAACGTTCAGAAATGTTTGAGGCCAACTGCGTTTGTTAGAGGTTTTTAGGGAGTTGATTTCTACCCTGGGTCAGGGGATAGATTTGAAAGTGCCAGACCTAGACGCAGATCCCAAAACAGAGTTGAACAAGTAATTTCTTTGGGAGGAAGAGATCAGTATTTTTCCAATAATTTCTCCTCTTGTCTTAAGCTAGTAGAGAGTTACACGTCTACTGCTTATGCACCAATACCCTCCTTTCCTAACTAAGACAGAGGATATGGTCAACGTTATCAAATGCTATAGGAGAGGTCAAATGAAGTCTGAAAAAAAGAAATTTGCAGATTTGACAGCTAAGGTTTGAGAAAGAAGTTTCCCAGAGTTATTGAAGGAAGAGTAAGGGGTTCGTGAGGAGTTTGGTGGAGAAGGAAGGAGCAGTGAATGAGGCTGTATAGAGATGCCATCTTGAAATATTAAATTTTGTGCCTTTTTTCTTTTCTGAACATTCTTACACTTGACCTTTCCTCTAGTCAGAGATCTTCATAGCTGCTTAAAAAAGAATTGGGATCGTTGCAGTGAGTCTGCAAGGAGAAAGTAACTTTCAACACTAAGTCTTTTAACATGTTTGAAACTTTGAAAATAAGCTCTTGAGCATCTAAAGAGAAGGCTTTGAGGAAAGCCAGGAGGACTGTTTATACCAGGAAAACTGACTGCATAGAGAATGTGGGAGGGAGTGTGAGAATTTCCCCTGCTGGCCTTTTCTGCTTCCTCGGACTGGTGAGGGTCCTCAGGGTTAGAGTGGGGTATAACCTTGGAGGAGAAGGCAGAAAGTGTTGATGTTAAAGTTGCCTGGACCTAGTGGGGGACAGAGGAGGAGGAGGGAACTGGCTGGTGCATTAACCTTCACTAGCTTCAGGGAGCTGCATGGGAGCCAAGCCACATCCCACAAATCATCACTCACAATTTAAAGGGACACTGCAAGTCACCTGGGCAGACAAGCTGCTTTGGAAGATCTTCTAATCACACCGGAGAGTCTTTTTAAAAAAATTTTTATTTTATTTAAATTCAATTAATTAACATATAGTGTATTACTAGTTTTAGAGGTAGGGTTCAGTGATTCGTCAGTTGCATATAACACCCAGAGCTCATCACATCATATGCCCTCCTTAGTATCATATGATTTCACTCATACGTGAAACTTAAGAAACAAAACAGAGGATCATAGGGAGATGGAGGGAAAAATAAAATAAGAAGAAATGGGGAGAGTGTTCTTCTTGTAACACTCCACACATTTCTTAATAATTGACCAACGGACATGCTGCGTATCGGTGCCATGAGATTTAGCGAACCCCATCCAGACTGCTCTCCCTCCCTTCCACCAACAATCTGGGACACTTGCAATCCCTTGAAACAGAGGGAAGGTTCTTATGTTTAGGTGTGGTATAGTGGGGGTGTGGAGTGGCAAGCGGAAATATCTGACAAACGACCCCTGGAATTCTGAGTTACCGGGCAACTAGCCAGCTAACTGGTTAATTTGATCAAGGTCTTTCCCTCTCAGGTGGAAAGGTCATGGCTAATCTCAGCTTCATATGAGAACTGTGAACCTGTTCTGTTGTTAAGCAGTCACTCAGCACTACAGGTGCTGGGCAGATGGTGTACCCAGCAATCCTTAAAATGGGTTGTTATGTGCCTTTACCTTTTGGTTAAGGTAAGTATGCATATTAAGGAATATTTTTGAACTCCATAGCTTATCATCTGCTCTATGTTTTCTTTCTATGGCTACCAAAATTTCTTACACCCACACACTCACTCACTTACTAACCCACCATAGGCATCTGGATTATTTCTAATAGCTGGTGGAAGAGGTCATCCTAAACTTGAAGATAAACTAAGATGCCACATACTGTGGGTAGGAAATGACGGAAGTGTTCAGGGTTACCTACTCTATCTACTCTTTTCCTGAGGTAGGAGAGAGAGGTGGAGAGGGACCAGGCAAGAGAAAAGAAATGAAATGAGAGAAAGAAAGTCATGTTTAGTACAGGATTAGCAGAACCGAGCAGCCGCATTTGTCCTGCTAGCTCCCAGCGCACCGAGACTTTTCCTTCTTGATGGGCTAAAGTGTATTCAGTCCTTGTGCTAGAAATGGAATGACCTGTTTCTCTTTCAGAACCCCGAGCCAGAAAGCAACCACAGCAGGAGGCAATATCCGTTAATATCTGAGAAACCAGAGGGATATGCATGCCTTTCAATTACCTTGGTCTTTCAGGCAGCTCACACATTTGGGGACAAGAAAGCTGATGGCATGATAGGACTCCCTGCTGTGACAACCAAAGCACTTACAATTTCTCTTTTTATTTATTCCTGTCAGACAAAGCTCCAGATTTACACTAAAAACATCAATCACGTAGGGAAATTTGCTTTTTTTTAAGCCAAGGGTTAACAAAACCAGATAGAAAGACTGTCGTTGTTTGAGAAGAAACGGGCTGATGGAGACTAGGTGGGTAGGAGAGGAAAGAGAATAAAATGTTATTTTTGACTCACAGGCTGAGGACAATTTCCTGTGAAAGGACAAACATAAAGAATGCCCTGTTATCACTGCTATTTGCACGCATCTTTAGGAGACGAGACTTGTACTGAATATCCGGGGGCGGGGCCTTAGGTCCATAGCGGATCAACGATGTTCAGGACAGAGATGCAGCGACTTGAGGCACAAAGCACATGGGTCGCAGAAGGAGTGTCCATTACGTAGTAGTCAGCCGATCAAGTCGGCTAGGAACACAGAGAGGTCAAGGAATTTTCTGTAACCGTGAAATGGAATTTTCTCATCAAAGGAAAGTTTCCCAGACTTCCTCAAGAGAAAGTGATGAACACGAAAGGCTCGGCATTGGTGTATTTATAGACTAAATGCAACCCACGAGTACATTATGACCGTATTTAATAAAGGTCTCCAACCGAACTCCAAGTCCGGAAGCTCTTCTCTGCACAGGTACTGAGCATTAAGAGGAACTCCTGAGGTCGGGTGTGATGTCAAACTAGACAAGCCCACTAACTGGATGATTACAGCCCTATGGAATTAAATACTTTGGTATGATGATAAGGAGCCCTCCAAAGTACCTTGAGTCTCTTAAAAATATGGTGATCGGCTTTTTACTATGGACATGGTGCACAGAATTCATTAGATGTGAGAGAAAGACACCTTTGAGGAGATCTTGCTCCCAAACTTCCTCGAGACTGGTAAGGGCAGGGACTTGTCTTACAGGCTGCTGCATTTCCTCTAGCTCGGTACATTGGTTGTACATGCTCAATAAAATGTCCATTTTACAGTCATGTTTCTAAAGTCACATATTAGCAGAAGACCTAGTCCGGAAATGGCCCTAGGGTCGTTCTCACCTTGTTTCACTGCAGTGCTGGCCTTTTTTTCTGTGCTGTAGACGGGTGGTTGTTGTTTGAGTTGTGTCTTGCCAGACACGGGAGAGGTAATGGGTGATGGGCTGTGTGATGTGGTCTCTTGCTACACCTGTGGGGGCTGATATTCTGAAATACTGACTTGGCGTTAAATAGGTGTGCTTTGTCTTTGTGCCATGGAAGTATGTCCTTCCTATTTCTCTTCTTTTTTCTTTTGAATAAAGATGGGGGTTTCCTCTCACTGTCCTTGTGGGGGATTGATTAAGGGTGAAGAAGCTTGCTGTTGAGAATCACAGTAGAGAATGAGGCAGAGGACTTAAGAAAGAAACTTAGAAATTCCTGTATCTAAATTATATTGACACACAAGCCTACATTCTGGGAAAGCTAATCTTGGGATGCTGGTTTATTAAGAGACCACTGCTCCTACTTTACCAGTGGAAGTGGCTGGAGTTGACAGCTCCCTTGGATGCAGACTGGGAATTATGACCTTATGATGAACATTCTTTCCCATTTTGTTGAGAGAAAGAACAAGACTGTCTAGTCAGTTCTGGTGCCAGAACGAAATATCATGGACTGGGTGGCTGAAACAATAAACATTTAGAGGTGCCTGGCTGGCTCAGTTGGTAGTGCATGTGACTCAGTCTTGGGGTTGTGAGTTTGAGCCCCATGTTGGATGTAGAGATAAATTGAAAATAAATCAGTAAACTTAAAAAAATGAAAAAGAAACAAACAAACATTTAGTTCTCACCGTTCTGGAGGCTGGGAAGCCCAAGACTAAGGTCCTGGCAGATTGGGTGTCTTACTGGTAAGGAAGGCTCTCTTCCTGGTTTGTCGGCAGCTTCTTTCTTGCTGTGCCCTTACCTGGTGGAAAGAAAGGGCGTTCTGGTCTCTTCCTCTCCTTAAGAGGGCACCAACCCCATTATGGGGGTTCTACCCTTATGACCTCTGACCTCATCTAAACCTAATTACCTCCCAAAGGCTTCACCTCCAAATGCCATCACATTGGGGATTAGGGTTTCAACATACAAATTTTGAGGGGATATATTTAGTCCTGACAGTGACCGTGAGGTGCTGTGATTCAATGGTCAAACCTGTTGCTTCATTCAGTGGGTTTGTGAGGAATCTTACCTCACGAGCTTGCCCTTTTGCAATCTTGGCAAGTAAGGCAAAGACATCAAAGTAACTTTGTTGAGCCAGATATATATTCTCTGCATATTGCGGGAGACTTTTTTCTCTCATGTTATCATGGCAGTGCTTCAAATGCCTAATACAGGTCCTAAGCAACTCAGGCTAGGACGTACGATCACTTCTGGGAAGGAATACTGGAACCCAATCTTGGGATGTGGAATGCAAAGACCTGAATGCCAGAAAAGAGCAACATTAATATTTAAACCTAAAACTTCTATGGTGCTTATCAGTGCCAGTCCCTGCTGTGAGCACGTTTTATATATTAACTCATTTAATCAGTTCAACAACACTATGAATAAGTATTATAATTAGCTTCATTTTCCAAATGAGGATGTGGAGGCATAGAGAAGTTAAGAAATTTAGTGAACTTCACACAGCAAATGGAGGAACCAGGATTCAAATCCAAGTCCTTTGGATCATACTCTTAACCACCATTCTGATGTGTTACAGATGGTAGTAGCACTTTTCATTGATATAAGACCTTAACAGATTCTAAAGTTTTTGCTATACTTGGTCCCATTCAAAATAAGCCAACATTCAGGATAAGATTAGGTTGCTGAATGGGGCGCCTGGGTGGCTCAGTTGTTAAGCATCTGCCTTTGGCTTAGGGCGTGATCCCGGAGTTCTGGGATCGAGCCCCACATCAGGCTCCTCTGCAGGAAGCCTGTTTCTTCCTCTCCCACTCCCCCTGCTTGTGTTCCCTCTCTCACTGGCTGTCTCTCTCTCTCTGTCAAGTAAATAAATAAAATCTTTAAAAAAAAAAAAGATTTGGTTGCTGAAATAAAAAGTCAGTATTCCTGTAATTTTTCAAAAAGATTCAGCTGTATAAAAATCATTAATTTCTCAAACTGATCTTTCAAAATAGATTGAAATAGATTTTTGGAGTTCTGGTGCTCCTCGAATTCATATTGTGTATATGGGTGTGTATGTATTTGAATGGGCCTAGGGGTATATGCACCAGAAAATGGGACTGCTAAGGTTTGACCTTGAGGATATGGAGCTTTAATAAACACTGGTTTATTTTATTAAATAACATTTAACTTTCTAAATATTTTGGAGATTTCAAGATATCTTTCTGTTATTGATTTCTAGTTCAGTTCCATTGCAGTTATAGAAACTGCTTTATATGATTTCAATCCTTTTCAATTTATAGAGATTTGTTTTATGGCCCAGAATATGATCTATCTGGTGCCTAATTCATGTACACTTGAAAGGAAGTTGTATTCTGTTGTTCAGTGGAGTGTTCCATACAT